>NC_132781.1:134083810-134401632 GCF_048418805.1 Vulpes vulpes
TAAGAAGAGAAAAACAGAGTTTAAGATTTGCCTTTTCCCTTCAATTTTTAAGACACTGTGGATTGATAGTTTAATTAATAAAGCCTTTGGAAGGGCACCTGGGTGGCTTAATGGTTGAGCACCTGCCTTCGGTTCAGGTCGTGACCCCGGGGTCCTGGGATCAAGTCCCGCATCAAACTCCCTGCAGGGAGCCTGCTTCTCCCTCTGCCTCTTTCTCTCTCTCTCTGTGTCTCTCATGAATAAATAAATAAAATCTTTAAAAAAAAAAAAAAAAAAGAAGCCATTGGAGAGAGATGGGAAGATTTTCGAATGAAAGAACTGTATTGGGTTAAAATTGTTTATGAGGGATCCCTGGGTGGCGCAGCGGTTTGGTGCCTGCCTTTGGCCCAGGGCGCGATCCTGGAGACCCGGGATCGAATCCCACATCGGGCTCCCGATGCATGGAGCCTGCTTCTCCCTCTGCCTGTGTCTCTGCCTCTCTCTCTCTTTGACTATCATAAATAAATAAAAATTTAAAAAAATTGTTTGTGAATTTCAGAAATGTTAAAATGTCAAGAGAAACCAAATCACAATCATGGAGATGTATAGTCAGACTATTTTGATTGGAATCCTATTGGGTATAAACATAGACAATGTAAATCATTGCCTGCCCCAGCATTGCCCAACTCGGTCTCACATTTCATCTAAACCAGTCCTACCCAAGCTTGTTAACTTAGGAGGTACCAGAGGCAGGGTCAGACATTGTCCTGCTACCAGGTATGGCCTGTGGCCTTCCTTATTTTACTCATGTTTCAGCTTGTCCTAGAGCTCTGATTCACTTAGCTGGTGCTGTAATAACTTTGCGGCTATCTTTTCTTCTTCCTGTGGGTGTTAGATGCTTTCATTTTGCCTCTACTTTGCTTGTCTAGTGGCTTACTTACCTCAAACACATGGAAACTCTGAAATGCCACAACTGCCCCCTTTTTAAATTAGAAATACCTTTTTTTCTTTAGAAACTAAACGTTTGAATTTAGATATAAAGGACTTATTAAATGTGCTGAATTATGGAAATTTTCATAACATCATAATCTATTCATGTATTTTCTAGTTCCATAAGTAAGACACATGCCCTCTGTTTGTTGAAAGGGCAGTCTCATTTAGAAATAATTATATTTTATTTACATTGCACTGATCCATATAAAGTCTCGCTAATGATATTAAAATGAGATAACCTCTTTTCACCTGGATAGTAGAGATGGAAATAATGAGACTAGTAAGTGTATTATTCATTCTGTACATAGTCAATAATTATAGAAATGTTTGTTACCCACATAAAATTGAATGATAGAAATTTCAGGTAAGAAGTCTGATTGCAAACATCAAAAAACAAGTGCACCAGAAGAAACCGAGATGGAAACAGCCAAGAAATGACTTATATTCATAAAATTTTAAAAATACTACAATATATGTAAAAATGCTCTTAGCTAACCATGTCTTTAAAGTGTTGAACTGGCTTCCTAAACATAATTTTATATGAAATAAGATTCAGAGACACTAATAGACCATTAAATCTTAAAATATCAGGATGCAAATATTGCTTAAATGTCACTTCGCTCTTATCCCACATTTTGCACTTCACATTTATGAACTAGGTATAGTTTTTAGTACTTTCCAGAAACCATATGAAAATTTAATTTCATGTATGATAAAATTGTAATTTTTTGGTCTATGATACTTACACTATAAAGCTAATTACCAGCCAAACTATTGAGTACATAGATGTGATTTCTAAATCGTAATACAAAAGTGTCTTTGTTGGTATAGATTTTTTTTTTATTGAAGTAGATTTGACACATGATGTTAAATTCATTTCAGGTGTACAACATAGTGATTACATGACCCTCTACCTTATGCTGTTTTTACCACATGTAGCCACCATCTGTCATCATACGCTATTACAGTTCTATTTGAACTTGTATTTTCAATTTCAATACAGCACCTTTCATCCTCATGGCTTACCCATTCCATAACTGAAAGCTTGCACCTCACACTCCCCGTCACCTTTTTTACCCACCCCTCAATACCCTCCCTTCTGGCAACCATCAGTTTGTATTCTGTATTTATGGATCATTTTCTGCCTCTTTTGTTTGTTTGCTCATTTGTTTTTTAGATTCTACATATAAGCGAAATCATATGGAATTTGTCTTTCCCAGTCTGACTTACTTCACTTAGCACGATATCCTCTAGGTCCATCTGTATTGTCCCAAATGGCAAGATCGCTGTATTTTTTTATTCTATACAGTGCATCTATTAAGTGCATCTATTATATACTACATCTTCTTTATCCATTCCTCTGTCAATGGACAGTTAGGTCACTTCCATATCCTGGCTCATGTAAATAATGCAACAGTGAACATAGGGTTGCATGTATCTTTTCGCTTTCTTGGGTAAATACCCTATAGTGGAATTCCCGGATCATACAATATTACTATTTTTAATTTTTTTAAGGAACATCCATCTCTTTTCCACAATGGCTATATCAGTTTACATTCCTGCCAACAGTGCATATGGATTCCTTTTTCTCCACATCCTCGCCGACACTTGTCATTTGTTTTTCATTGTAGGCATCCTGGCCGGTGTGATGTGATACATCATTATGGTTTTAATTTGCATTTCTTTGATGATTACCGATGTTAAGCATCTCTGCATGTGTCTGTTGGCCATCTGAATATCTTCTTTGGAAGAATGTCTATTCAGGTCCTCTGCCCATTTTAATCTGATTTTTGGGGTTTTTTTGTTGTTGTTGTTGAACTAAGTTATTTATGTATTTTAGATACTAACCCCTACCAGACATATCATTTGCAAATATCTTTGCCATTAAGTAGGTTGCCTTTTCACTATGTTGATGGTTTCCTTCACTGTGAAAATGCTTTTTTTTTTTTTTTTTTTTTGGTATAGTCCCAGTAGTTTATTTTTGCTTTTATTTCCCTTGCCTCAAGAGACATATCTAGAAAAATGTTGATAAGGTCAGTGTCTAAGAGATTACTATATATGTTTTCTTCTGGGGTTTTATAGTTTCATATCTCTCAGTTAGGTCCTTACTGCATTTTGAGTTTATTTTTGTGTGTGGTGTAAGAAAGTAGCCCAGTTTCATTCTTTTGCATGTATCTGACCAGTTTTCCCAACACCACTTACCGAAGAGATTGTCTTTTCCCCACTGTGTATTCTTTGTGTATTCTCCTTTGTTATAAATTAATTGATGGTATAATCATGAGATTATTTCTGGGGTTTCTATTTTGTTCCATTGATCTACATGTTTATTTTTGTGCCAGTAGCATACTGCTTTGATTGTTATAGTTTTGTAGTATATCTTGAAATCTGGGATTGTAATATCTGCAGCTTTGTTCTTTCTCAAGACTTCTTTAGCTGTTTGGAGTCTTCTGTGGTCCCACACTAACATTAGTATTATTCTAGTTCTGTGAAAAATGCTGCTGATTTTCTTCTAATCCACAAGGATGCTATGTTTTTCCATTGTCTTTAGTTTCTTTTTCCCTGTTTTACAATTTCCAGAGTATGAGTCTTTCACCTCCTTAGTTAAGTTTATTCGTAAGTATTTTCTTTTTGGCATAATGATAAGAGAAATCATTTTTTTAGTTTCTCTTTCTGCTTCTTTGTTATTAGTATTAGAAATGAAACAAATTTCCATCCTTGTTTCCTTGAAATAGACCCCCCTTGATTGTGGTGAATGATTCTTTTCATGTATTGTTGAATGTGGTTTGCTAATATTTTTTGAGGACATGTGCATCTGTGCTCATTAGGGATAGTGGCCTGTAATTTTCTTTTTTTGTAGTGTATTCGTCTGGTTTTGGCATGAGAGTAATGCTAGCCTTGTAGAATGCATTTGGAAGCTTCCCTTCCTCTTCGATTTTTTGGAATAGTTTGAGAATAGGTACTAATCTTCTTTAAATGTTTGGTAGAATTCACCTGTGAATCCATCTGGGTTGAACTTTGGTTTGTTGGGAGTGTTCTTATTACCAATTCAATATTGTTACTAGTAATCAGTCTGTTCAGATTTTCTTTGTCTTCCTAATTCAGTTTCAAAAGATTGTATGTTTCTAGGCATTTATACATTTCTTCTAGGCTGTCCATTTTGTTGGCAGATAATTTTTCATATTAGTCTCATAATCATTTGTATTTCTGTAGTGTTAGTTGTTACTTCTACTTCATTTCTGATTTTATTTGGATTGGCTCTTTTTCCTGATGAGTCAGGCTCAAGGTTTATCAGCTTTGTTTATGCTTTCAAAGAATGAGCTCCTGGTTTTCTTGATCCATCCTATTGTTTTTTGTCTCTATTTTATGTATTTCTGCTCTAATCGGTATTATTTTCTTTTACTGGCTTTGGGCTTTGTTCTTCTTTTTCTAGCTACTTTAAGTATAAAATTGTCTATTTATTTGAGATTTTTCTTGTTTCTTGAGCTAAGCCTGTATTGCTATAATCTTCCTTCTTAGTACAGCTTTTGCTGCAACCCAAAGATTTTGCACTCTAATGTTTTCATTTTCTGTCTCCATGTATCTTTTTTATTTCCTCTTCGATTTCTTGGTTGACCCATTCATTATTTAGTAGCATATTATTTAGCCTCCATGTATTTGTGTTTTTTCCAGATTTTTTCTTATGATTTATTTCTAGTTTTATACCTTTGTGGTCAGAAAAGACACGTGATATGATTTCATTCTTTTTTAATTTATTAATACTTTATTATCTAACGTGATCTATTCTGGAAAATGCCCCATATGCACTTGAAAAGAATGTATATTCCACTGTTTTGGGATGGAATGTTCTAAATATATTTCTTAAGTTTATCTGGTCCAATGTGTCTTTCAAAGCCACTGTTTCCTTGTTGATTTTCTGTGTGGATGATCTATCCATTGTTGTAAGTGTGGTGTTAAAGTTTCCTACCATTGTTATACTACTATCAACTTCTCTGTTTGTTAACATTTACTTTATGTATGTAGGTGTACCTATGTTGGGTACATAGATACATACAATTGTTATATCCTCTTGTTGAATTGATGCTTTTATCATTATATAATGCCCTTTTTTTCCTTCTTGTTACAGTCTTTTTTTTTTCTCTAACTTAAATCTTTTTAAGATTTTATTTATTTATTCATGAGAGACACACAGAGAGAGAGAGAGGGAGAGGCACAGGCAGAGGGATAAGCAGGCTCCATGCAGGGAGCCCGACGTGGGACTCGATCCCGGGACTCCAGGATCATGCCCTGGGCTGAAGGCAGACACGCTTAACCACTGAGCCACTCAGGCGTCCCTAGTCTTTGTTTTTAAATCTGTTTTGTCTAACAAAAGTATTGCTATCCCAGCTTTTTGTTTTTTATTTTTTGGGTTGTTTTTTTGGTTTTTGGTTTTGGGGGTTTTTTGCTTTCATTTCCATGATGAACATTTTTGTCATTCCTTCACTTTCAATCTCTGTGTGTCTTTAGATCTGAAGTGAGTTTCTTATAGGCAGCATGTAGATGAGTCTTGTGTTGTTGTTTTTTTATCCATTCTATATATTGGTACAAACTTTGCATGGAGATAAAGGCTGTACCAAGCTGTTGGCCTCATATCTTTTAAAAGTAGAATCTCAGGCTGTTTTGATTGCCAGGAGCAAGAATTTATTCAGTAACTAAAGTAAATAAAGAACAAGGAAACCTGGGTTAGAAATATTTTTGTCCTCAGCCCTGCTGGACAGAAATGATGTATATGTGTGTTGCCTTCCATAAAAAGACCATAATAAAATGCTATACTGATAAACAATTTTAGATCACGTAACCTTTTCATATATTATGTATGATATTATAATAGCTGTGAGTATACTGAGAAGTAGATTAGGCAAAGGCTATTACTTAGGAGAAGATGAAACTTAAGTGGTTTGGCCATTATTGTCTGTTTTTAAATTTTTTTTAAGATTTTATTAGAGAGCGTGATCGGGGGAGGAACTGAAGGAGAGGGACAAACAGACTCCCCACCGAGTGGGAACCCAACACAAGGCTCAGTCATTATCTTGAGCTGAAGGCAAATACTTAACCAGCTGAACTACCCAGACACTCCTGTCCATTATTTTCTAAACTCAGTGATAAAGTAAGTGTGAGGTTTGGTATGTGCATTAGGAGATGGTGGTGCTGCTTTCATTTAGATAATGTCTTGTGGGTAGGACTCTGAAATAATATTTGAGCTGAGACCTAAAGAAACAAAAAAAGAACCAGCCATTCACAGAGATAAGCAGCATTTGAGGCAGAACAAATAGCAAGCACAGAGTTACATGAAACAGTTAAAAAGAGAAAGGCAAGTACTCTAAATAGCTAATAATTGGAGCTTATTTAAGCAAACCATATAGTAACATTATTATAAATATTTTTACATACGTACATACATATACTTCTCAGTACATACAGTGAAATATAGAAACCTTAGATGTTCATCTACTATTTTAACAAATACACACACCTGTGTATATATACACTAAGATATAAAAACCTTACATCATTCCAAAAAGTTTCCTATTCTTCTTCCCAGCCAATTTCTGTTTCATATCCTGGAGCCAACTATTCTTCTGATTTTTTTTTTTCAACCATAGAGTAATCTCACTTATTGTAGAATTTTACAAAAGTAGAATTATGTGCTAGGTACTCTTTGGTGTAAGGCTTCTTCCATGATGATTTTGATGAATTGATGCTTTTATCATTATATAATGCCCTTTTTTTCCTTCTTGTTACAGTCTTTTTTTTTTTCTCTAACTTAAATCTTTTTAAGATTTTATTTATTTATTCATGAGAGACACAGAGAGAGAGAGAGAGGGAGAGGCACAGGCACAGGCAGAGGGAGAAGCAGGCTCCATGCAGGGAGCACGACATGGGACTCGATTCCGGGACTCCAGGATCATGCCCTGGGCTGAAGGCAGACACGCTTAACCACTGAGCCACTCAGGCGTCCCTAGTCTTTGTTTTTAAATCTGTTTTTTTTGCAATTCACTCACGATGTTTTGTGTATAAGTAATTTATTTCTTTTTATTGCTGAATTATATTCCCCTATATGAGTATACTAAAGAGTATTTATCCATGCCACCATAAATCCCCTTTGCAATATTTGTTCTGGCCTAGCTACTGCCTTGGAGAACAACTCAACTTTGGCTCTGTCCAGCAGCTACTCCAGCAAGCGAGTTAGCAGCCTTTGCCTTGTGGGTCTTCTCTATTGTCACTGAAGCATTAGATGCAGTGAGGCCCACTTAGTTCTTATGTGTATGTAACCTGGAAGTGACGGGGTGTTAATGCCCAGTTTGACACATTTTAGATCAATAGGAGATGGGCACCAGCAGATAACGTTTTTCTCCCTTCATCCTTCAGCAGACTATAGACCCCATTACATGTAATTGGGACACAATAGTTCATAACCCTCTCCTAAGACTGTATTTGATACCAATTAAAGGCCTACTCAGAAATCTATCCTTTCATATTTTCTCTCCCTCTTTACCTCACTTATTCTCTTTTACTCTCATGCCTGCACTCCCTAATCAAGTAATAGCATATAAACTTTTTCCATGCTTTGGGTTCTGGAAAGCCCCAGCTAATGCAATCTATCTGTAGAAATTGATGTTATTTTAATCTTTTTTCCTTGTATTCACCTGAAGTGTCTTTCTGGGGTCTTTCCAGTATGACAAGTACATACTTCTCTTTTACCAATCTTCCTATTCTCTAACTTAAGTCATATATACTGAGCATCTTCTATATACCACACATTCTTCTAAGTAATAGGAATATAGTGATTAAACATAATATTCATTATTCCTTTTTGAGCCAGAATTTATATAGAAATGGTTTGAAGAAAAAAAAAAAGAAATGGTTTGAAGGCTATTGATTAGCCATTTCTAGTCACTTCTATTGCCTTGGTCCCATTGCTTTGCCCTGATAATAGCAGAAATAATAGTATCTTTAAAAACATGAATACTGGTATATTTTTAATAATTTTAGATTCAAAGACCTTTATGCTTAATGTGACCCCAGGCTATTTTATTTTATTTTATTTTATTTTTTAATTTTTATTTATTTTTTTATTTTTTTATTTTTTTAAATTAACTTTTATTGGTGTTCAATTTACCAACATACAGAAAAACACCCAGTGCTCATCCCGTCAAGTGTCCACCTCAGTGCCCGTCACCCATTCCCCTCCCCAGGCTATTTTAGATTCCTATGGCAGGGACTTGCAAATGGATGAAATGTCCTGTGTAGAGAATCTGGAGGACACTTTTGATCCACAGAAAGTATAGTCTCTCAAGTAGGGCTATATCAGGATTAGCCTCCTGGTATTCATCCCATATTATTTCCCCTGAATCACTTAAGGCCAATTGGAATGCACATTTGGGGCTATACGGGGAAGGGTGAATTTCCCAATTGAAAAAAATCAATAAATTGTTGGCAGAAGATGGGTGGAGTGGATGCTGCAGAGGTTTCCCCAAAAATGTCCATGAAACCAAATCATGTCAGATCTGAATGGCAGGAATGGTGTAGGAATTAGGGGAAGAATAGAGATGAAAGAGTACACAGAAGGAACAGCTTGTGCAAAAGTCACAAAAGCTGTGAGGAATTTGGTGTAATTGAAAAATAAAAGGATAATTTTTAGAGATGTCATTTGGGGTGCTGAGTTGATTCTTGCCTAAAGCTAGATGTACTTCTAGATTTTCCAGTTACTGGTACCAGCAGATCGTATTTTAACTTTTGAGCCACTTGGAGTTGGATTGTCTGTCACTTGTAACAAAAATATTTCTAACAAGATCTTGACTTAAATGCCACTACCTCAAAGAAGCCTTTATGGACCCCAGACTAATTTGAGTTCCTCTGTTTTATGCTTTCTCAGCATCCTTTTATTCTCTGCCACAAGACCAAAAGCTCCATAATGGGCCTGGGAAAGTGGCTAATACACAGTAGGTGCTCAATAAGTATTTGTTGAGTGAAGATAGAGATAAAAACCTGAATTAGAAAGTGGCAATGAGGGACACCTGGGTGTCTCAGTGGTTGAGCATCTGCCTTCAGCTCAGATCGTGATCCTGGGGTCCTGGGATTGAGTCCCACATTGGGTTTCCTGCAGGGAACCTGCTTCTCCCTCTGCCTATGTCTCTACCTTCTCTCTCTCTCTCTCTCTCTCTCTCTCTCTCTCTCTGTGTGTGTGTGTGTGTGTGTCTGTCTGTCTCTCATGAATAAATAAATAAAATATTTTTTTAAAAAGTATCAATGAAAATAAAGGGAATCATGGTTGAGGGGAGTACAGGGGAACGTTGAAACAGTTGAAGAACGAAACCTGGCAAGGATCAGATGTAGGAGGTGAGGAACAAGAGTCAAATCTGGGGGAGAAGTGATTTCAAGTTAGAATATATTAAGATTGGAGTCCTAGTATGATCATGTACAAAAGGCAGTTAGAAATTTGTATTTGGAGATTAGAAGAGGGATAAGATTAAACAAAGATTTTGCTGGCATCAGTACTAAGGAAGTAGATTCTGAGGACAGTAAGAAAGGGTAAGTTCATCTAGGGAAATAGAAAATGCAGAACACCAGCTTTGTAAAGACCATTACTAAAAGGACATTGACAGAGAAATATGTATATATAAGAAGCCAGTAACAATAAACAAAATGAGAGATATCCATACAATGAAATATTATTCCATCATAAAAGAGAATGAAAACTTTGGAAACCTTGAGTGAAAAAGCCAGATACAACAGGACTTGTTTTGTATGATTCTGTTTATATGAAATGTTCAGAATAATCAAATCTATAGAGACAGAAAGATTTGTGGTTGCCAAGGGTGGGGCACCAGGAGGGGGGGGGGAGAGAAGGAAATGGGAAATGACTGATAATGGGTATTGCAGTTTCTTTTTGGAGTGAGGAAAATTTTCTGATATTGGATGGTACTGGTAATGACTGCACAACCTTATGAATATACCAAAGCCCCTGAATTGCACACTTTAAAATGATGAATTTTAGGGTGTGTGAAATGCATGTCAAAAAAGGTCAGCAAAGGGACACTTGGGTGGCTCAGTGGTTGGGCATCTGTCTTTGGCTCAGGTCATGATCCTGGAGTCCCAGGATCTAGTCCCACATTGGGCTCCCTGCATGGAGCCTGCTTCTCCCTCTGCCTGTGTCTCTGCCTCTCTCTGTGTGTCTCTCATGAATAAATAAATAAAATCTTTCTTAAAAAAAAAAAAGGTCTGTAAGAGGAATAAATTGTATATAAGACTTAAAGAATAAGGTAAATAAAGCAGATGGACAATTACAGTGAAGCCAGAAAAGACCAAGTAAACTCATTCTCTCTCCAACATTGAAACAAAGTAAAATGTCTTCCATAGAATAATGATTGCATTTTGTAGTGTTTAAGAACATGGCAACTAGTGCCTTTTAACTATGTGGTTGTGTATTAGCAACTATAAGTGTGAATAAAGATTTAATATCTATTTATTTTCCTTTTGGAGCTAATCAGTAACCTGGGATTCACATTTTTCTTCCTTTAAGTCAACATGACTTTGTAAATGAGGTGAAAACATCCCAGAATATTAGAAATGTTAGAAATGTTATGTAGCAAAACACCCTTCCTTTAATTTCAGACAGGATAGTAATTTTTTTAGTGTATGTGATTATTAAATTTAAATGCTTCCACGAAAATATGCATGGAATATATACTGCATCATTTATCATTTAATAAAGATGTATTAACTTGTACAGAACATGTAGTATTTTTAAAATAACTACTAGCATAGCCTTGGTTTTCAAACTAAAAACAGAAGATACTTTCAAAAAGTGACCAGCACTACAAAATATTGCAAACATTTTATTTCAAATGCCAAAAATGGGGGTAGTGAACAATGCAACAGATGTAAAGCGAAAGTCATAAGTTTTTCTCTTAAAAAAAAAAAGTACATTTTAGAGCTCATATGTACTCAAAAGAGAGCCAGAAATGGCAGATATATACTCTTTGAGTTTTGCTGAAGAAAGATTTCCATTCTAATGAATTGCTTTTAGTCCCCAAACCAAAGTAATTTGGGGAAATTTATAAATCCTAGCCTGAGCATTTGCAGTTGGTTACTGTGAATATGGGTCATTCTCACTTCTTCCAAGGCTAGGACTGTTCTCTAGTTTTTGTTTTTGTTTTTTTTTTTTACTTCATTTAACTTGATTTTCTGTTTTATAAGTAAATCAAGTATCATTTTGGTTTAATATTCATATTTCTTAGGAGAGCAAGTAAGCTGCACAGAGTTGCATTCTGGAGAGCTTTTAATGGGATAAATAGAATTCTTCCAATGGCCAGTAGAGGGAAAAATGACAGTATGTACTTCTCTGGAATTTTCTATTTTATACATGAATCTAGTTCCATCAGTATATAGAGTGGAGCCCTGAAGGGACTTTATTTACGAAGCAACATAATGAATAAACGGTCTCTGAATAACTCTGTATCTGATGGCCTGGGCGATACTGAGTATTGTATTAATCTGCAAACATACAGAGAAGTATGATGGTGAGTGGGGAAAAAATATTCTAAGCCATCACTGGTCACCTCTTGGAGACATGGAAAGTCTTCATTTAGTCTCTTCCTTTCTATGGTATGCTGGTAGATTACAGGAATAAATTGTGGGAAATTTCCACTCAGAATTTTGGATTATAGCAGCCCCAGTGTTCATTTGAGACCCCACAAATTCTGTTTTTCCTTTACTACAGGTTGTAGGGATTTGGTGTGTTTCTTCCTTCATAGCTACTAACTACTGACATTCACTCTAGACCTTGGGATGTTATTTTGGATTTTTTTTAAGTGAAACAAGCACTCAAGCCAGGACAGCTAGATCTTTTTGACATAGATTCCTAGAGTTAACTCTAACCTAAAGCTCTATTTCTGTCTTGCAAAGTGATTGCTATAAAAAAATGATTCAGATATAGTAATTTTCAATCTATTTAGAAAAGCTTATTAATGAGGTGTTCTTAATATTTGTATCAAGCAACCCCATATGAATTGCCAATTATCAAATAATTATAATGTAGAAAGTATAACTAAAACTGTATCAAAGATCACCTAATCTTTCCTTGATGCTTTAGAGGCCACCTCAGAATATTACATAGTAGATCTTGCTTTTCATTTTAAATGACATTATTTATTGAGATGCCTGAGTGGCTCAGTCAGTTGAGTGTCTGCTCTTGATTTTAGCTCAGGTCATGATCTCAGGGTCACGAGACAAGCCCTACCTCCAGCTCCAGAGTCAGTGTGGAGTCTCTTGTCCCTCTCCCTTTGTTCCTCCTGCTGCATGCACATATGCTTGCTCTCTCTCTCTCTGTCTCTCAAATAAATAAATAAAAATTTTAAAAAGATTAAAATAAAAACCAAATGAAGTTATTTTATCATCTAATAGAACTCTAAACATTAAGCTGATTGGTTTTTCTCTTGATAATATGATGCATCTAGGTGTGGCTTTTTGAAGTAAACACTAAATACGTTCTTCTTCTCCTTCCCTACACTGTCCCACCATTTTTTTTTTTTGGATGCCTTAGAGCTTTTATTTCTTTATTTCTCAGATAGATGAGAACTCATCGTAATTTAGACCCCATTATATTTTTTCCCTAAATTATCTTGTTTAGTAAGATGAAATTATTGCCAATATTACCAATTCACTAAAACTTACATGCTTCAATACAGTATCTAATACAAGTTTTTGGCCGAAACCACCTTGCTTTCTACTTCCTAGTGCATTTGTTCTCATACTTTTTGGACTCAAGATCCCTTTAAAATCTTAAGGTTATTGAAAATCCCAAAGAATTTTTGTGTATGTGGGTTTTAAATATCTACCATATGATAAAACAGAAAAATTTTGAAATATTTTTAAATTCATACACAGGTAATAATAAACCATTATATGGCATCATAAAATATATTATAAAAATAATTTATTCAAAACAAAGATTGAGAAGAATGCCATTCATTTTAACTTTTGCAACTCTCTTTAGTATTTGACCTAATAAACAGCATATTGTATTCTCACATCTGCTTCTGCATACAGTCTGCTGCAATATGTTGTTTTGATTGAAGTACATGAAGAAAATCCAGCCAGACACATAGCCAAAAAAGAGAATGTATTACAATAGCTTTTCAAATGATTTGGATAGATGTCTTTGATATTACACCAAAACTTGACAAGGGCTAGATTATTAAAGACTAGTTGCAATGTGGAATCTGACAATGTGAATTCTATTATATTAAATTCCATTGGTCTGTCTTTACTCTTTGAGCCCTTCATTTACTTAAGCATAATTTTGTACTATCGTGCATTAGACCTGGAAACTATTGGTCCATTGAGTTATACAGGTCATCTTAATGTCATATTTCTCAAGCAATATAAAAAAATTGTTAATATCTTCTCTTCAGAAAAGTCTGGAAGTATTGGGAAGCGATAAGCATATAGAAATTTTCCAAAATTTTTATTTTTGCTTGAAAGCCCACATTTTATCACTTTATTTGGCAACAAATACAATCAGGGTTTTTTTCCCTTGAAGTGACAGATTTGCTTTCTTCATTTTTGTGAAAATGCCTGAGAAATAACTAGATCTGAATAATAAGTTTCCCTGGCCATTGTTTATTACATAACTATGGTATTCAATGGAAAAAACAGCTAGTTCAGCTCACAATGAAAACAATAATAAGCATGCTTTTTCTTAAAATAACATTGTGCTTTGGTATGCAGCAGAAATGCTCTCTGTGTACTTCTTGTTTCTCTCACATGGAGTAGTAAAAGATAAATCATCAATTAATAAAAATTAATCTTTTTCCTTCATCAAGGGCATTCTTAGCAGAAACTGGCTTTGGCTTTTTTTCTCCCCTTTATGTGGGGTAGAAAGAATAAAAGAAGAATACCTTCTCTGGAGACAGTTTTAAGTGAAATCCAATTATAATGTTGATTTCACCTCATACTTTTAAAGAAAATAGAATTATAAAAAATATATTTTTGAAAAGAATAAAGAAATACCACAGCTGGAAAATAAGACAACATACCATCAGTGAACTGTAGTCTTTCAGGAATATCTAAAGAGTGGATGGCAGTTTGTATCGATATAGAAAATGAAGAAATTTTTTTTTTTTTCAAAGGCCAAGACATAAATTGATGTAGAATTAAGAGCAGTTCTCATTTGAGACCTGGAGTAATTTCAGGATCATTTAGGAGGAACTTTGAATGTGTATTGCTAAGTGAAAGAAGCCAGTCTGTAAAGGCTCCATCATGTGTAATTCTTCTTTTAACACTTTCTGGGAAAAGAACACTATATACAGACAGATCAGTAGTTGACAAGGGATTGGAGACAAGGTCAAAGGGATGAATAGGTGGAGCACAGGGGATTTTAGGGCAGTGAAATTATTCTATAGGATATTGTAATTGCAGATAGATGACATTCATTTGTTAAAACCCATACAATATACAAAACCAAGAGTGAACCGTAATGTAAACAAACTATGGACTCATGCTCGCCTCAGCAGCATGTATACTAAAATAATAATCCAAGGACTTCAGTTAATAGTAATATATCAGTAATGGTGACAGAAGGTGAAACTGTGTGTGTGTGTGTGTGTGTGTGTGTGTGTGTGTGTGTGTGTTGGAAGGGTGTATGTGGGAATTCTTTGTACTTCCTGTACGATTTTCCAAAAATATAAAACTTTCAAATACAGTATTCTTAAGTATAATGACAGAGCAAACACATTCCAACTATTGTTCTGAATGCTTTATATATATTAACTTTTTTAATCCTTTCAACAACTATGAGTTAGGTACTGTTAGTATCCCCACCTTACAAATAAGGAAAAGGAGAATCCAGGGAATTAAGTAATTTGCATAAGGTCACACAGACAGTAGTGGTACAGCCCAAACAGGCTCTGGAGTCTTGCTCTTATTCACTGCCCTACTATCACTTTTAAAAAATAGTAAGTTGGAGGAATAAGGCCAAATACAGCAGTAATCACAGTATTGTAAATGAACTAAAGGCACTGCTGTTTGTTGTCATTATTACTAATAACTCATAGACTTAATTTTTGTGCTAATTTTTACTGATTTTTTTTGAAACATTGCTTTATATTATTTATCAGTTTAATCTTCTCCTCATCTGAGACTGGAAGCCCCTAGAAAGGAGTTTGAGAGACTGTGTTCAGTTCTTTGTAGAATAATTCCCCTGGAGCCAAGAGTAGTTGTACATCGGGCACCTATTATATTCATCTTTTAATTTTAGTAACAATCCCTTAAAATTTACTTCCCTATAGATCCTACCTAAATTTGTCTTTTTCTTTTAACCTGCATCATAATCATCACCCGTTAACATTTATTATTTGGTAAGACATTTTAAAGTCCATTAACTCACTTAAGAATGTGGTAGTGACGAAGAGTGCTGCTCCAGATCCATACTGGCTGGATTGAAATCCCAGCTTCACCATGAGTGGTGTGAGTTAATGAGGAGCTCACTGTTCCTCACTTTTCTTTGTTCTAAAAAATGATGATAGTAATAATACCTACCTCATAGGGGTTTTGTGTTGAGGAAAAAGACAACTTTGATTGCCTTGTTTCTAAGTCCCAAAGTATTTCATGGGGAATACAAGATAAATGTTTAGCTCCATGGCACATGCGCTGTATGAGAGGAAACTGGTTATGCTGGATTCATGTCATTTTGGTTTATAAATAGATATGTCTTTTATGATCTATTTTCTTTTAACATCCATTTGTTTTTAGATCTAATCATGAAAACTACGCAGAGGAAAATTAGGATCACTCTCATACAAACGCTTGTTTATCTCATTTTCTGAATGAGTGTCCTCTATCTTTTTTTTTTTTTTTTTTTTTTTTTTTTGTCCTCGATCTTTTAACAGCACTTGCCTGGGAGGTGGTTTCAGAAGTCCTGCTGCCCTGGCCCTCAGTGTTCCTATGGATGACTTTAGTTTGTCTGTGTTCCTTAAAGGAACTGCAGATGTGTTGTGATCCTTACACAATGAGAGACACATTAACCCACACTGTCCTGTGCTTCAAGTGTTCAATTTGCTTTTTAAGTAACCACATCATATACTGAATTTCATTAAGTCAGTTAAAATCCCGAGCTCTTTTTACATAAATTGCTTTTAGCTAAGGTTTATTCATCTTCTACGTGTGCAGCCTGTTTTGGAGTCTTCAATTCGGAATTTATAGGTATCTCTGTTAAATTCAATCTTGATTTCTGCCCAGCCACCTATTGAGACTGTTATTTTTTTCATCTTGACTCCACCAACTGGGTTAGCGTAATTTACAATTTTCTATTATTTGCTAATGGCATACCTTGTTTCAGAAGAGATTTTGGCTCTTAACTAGACAGCTCTCTTTTCTATCCATTCCCCCTACATTTCTGATAAACATTTCTGGAGTTTGCATCTATGACAATTGAAATATTGAGAAGAGGATGAGTTCATAGACACACCTATTAAAAACCTCTTTCTAGGTTGGCATTGTTCCATTAATGAGTAATTAATCTTTAAAACATAATTGTCCAACTAATGAGAATTTAAATAAAAACTTAAAAAAATGTAACTATCCAGGGACGCCTGGGTGGCTCAGCGGTTGAGCATCTGTCTTGGGCTCCGGGTATGATCTCAGGATGGAGTCTCACATGGGGCTCCCTGCAGGGGGCCTGGCTCTCCCTCTGCCTGTGTCTCTGCCTCTCTCTCATAAATAAATAAATAAAATCTTTAAAAAAAATTAACTATCAATCCAACAGCAAATTTACTATTATGCAACCCTGCGTCTCTGCAATTTGGAGAAAAACTCAGTAGAATTCTATCCTTGAGGTAATTTGCTGTCTTCTTGTATAACAATATTAATTAGCAGATAGGTGCAGTTTTCTGGATTAATAAAAACTCTTAAGCCTTTTAACTCCTTAAAACATAGTGAACCCTACAGGTCTTTGTATATGTTATTTCTATTGTGAGGATTGCTTCACTTAGCTTAAATAATAGATGAATAGTTGCAACCTCACTTTCTATTTCCAAACTTAAGTTTATTTTCAAAATATTGTGTTTTTTAATAACAAAGATTTTATTTCTTTGTATATTTTACTGAAGTCTAGTTACTTTTGTGGTATACATAGAGGCTAAGTACTTCATAGAAATAAAATACTGCACAAATATTTAGGTCACAATTTGAAATGCTTTAAGAGGTTCTACAAATTATGGTTTTTTTTATGCCATGGGTTTCTTCAAGGTTAATTAGTTCAAATCTCAAGGCACAGTCCTGTGAGTCTAAAGCAAGCAGAATAAGCTAGCATCATGGAATAAAATTTAAGTCAGTCAGCATCTAGGTCCATAGATGTTTTTATGTGTGATGCCCAGTTCAGTGCTAGTTATTTACCTATACTTTTTGTTTTGTAAATATCTTATAAGTCTAGGAGAGAATATTTATATATCAATAATGTGCAAAAATTATGGATTTTGTTGCCTTTCCTGCAGATTTTCTTTATTATTGTTCAGACCATAGCCACAAGCTTTCTGTTGGTGAGAGACATTTATTTCATATCCTCTCTGTATTGAACTTTGTTTATGTTACCTGAAATTTCATGGAATGTTCGTTATCTAGTTGATTACCTCATGTCATCCTCACATCATCCTCACAGATGGGAAATTGTTAGACTAAGTCAAAGAATTTGGTTACCAGACTTCATACTGCTAATGTTTGAACATACTCCTCTTTCCTTCGTTCCTCTTTCTTACCTCATCTTTTTGGGAAATGGGAAGGGACTCATCCTATTTTCCAACTATAAGCCTGATCCCAGAATTACCACAATTCCCTTTGCCTTGTCTACTTCCTGACATATGTTAGGCTTTGGCCATTTCTGGGCCTTTAGGTCCACAAAGGGACAAAGTATAGAGAATTCATGCATGGTATGAGGATTAACAATGATATCCTGTTGCCTTTACTTTTCATCATATACACATGCCCATAGAAAGCTCTATAACCTCATGACAATCACTTTATTGTTTTGGTGAGAAAGGGAAGTGGGATAGATGGGGAATCTATAATCCTGGGACTAGCATATGTGACACTTATTTAACTAGTACTGGTTAAATAGATACTGGTATACTTCAATACGTTTGGGTAAGGTTTAGCATTTAGCATTATATAAAAATATTAAAAAGAATAATTAAGACTTTTGGATTTTTCATGTATGTTTTGAGTTTCTTCTCATGTTGTAAGATAGCCTTTCTGTCACTTAGAATATGTCACCAAAATAGATATTATATGCTTCTCATAAATATTTGTATTCATTTTAACAAAATATAAAGGCAGTCCTCTTTCTCAAGGAAACCAATCTCATACTGAAATAGGAAAAATTATTTTTGCTTGTTTTGCAGACCTTGAATAATGAGATGAGTACAGATGATGACAATGAATATGCAGAAGAAAAGGAAAGTTACATCTGTGCAGTGTGTCTGGATGTTTATTTCAACCCATACATGTGTTACCCTTGCCACCACATCTTCTGTGAGCCCTGCTTACGGACTCTTGCCAAAGACAATCCTGCAAGCACTCCCTGCCCATTGTGTCGGACAATTATTTCCAGAGTCTTTTTCCAGACAGGTAACTCTTCTCTTTCATTAACAGAATTTCCTGATTTTTCTGACTCCTGTTTTGTTCCAGTTCTAAAGGTACTTTATAAATTATTATGAGAAATTATAAATTATTTTGAGAAAGTTATTGCAAACCATACAGAATAATTTATTACTCTCCACGTTATAAAACAGTGCTTCCTCAATTCATAGAACTATGTGAAAATCATAGAATCCTCGATAAAAAGAGATTCTCATGTCTAATTCCTACTTTATGATGAGATCTTTTCTAAGACATTCTAAGGGTTTTAGACATCTCCAATGTCAAGGACATTCCATTAAAATTTGAAGCAGCCCTGTTGATGATTCATTCCTCATAGCTGCCTTTTACTGCTACTCATTCTTTGGCCCTTGCTATTTCCTCTGGAGTCTTAGAGAGTAAATCTGTAAATAGCTGAGGAAAACTTGTCTTTCCTCCACACTCCACATCTTCTCAACATCCTTATGGTTCTTGAAGTCTTCCTGAATGAAAAGTAAAACTAGAGCAAGGATTTGTTTACCTAAGTATTAGTAAAAATGGAATATAACATACTATCTAAAACATACTAATGGAGAGAGGAAAAACTAATGAATTGCTAAGAAAAAGTGAAGAATAATAGAAGTAAGCAGAGCCAATACTTACTGAGTGCACAACTATGTGCCAAAATTAGGGGGAAATATGCTATTTCCACATTCTACAGATGAATGTGGATGGACAGGATACATAAACCATATGACTGTACATAGGAACTATAATTAGATGAAGTATTTGGTTTTAAATATTCTGACACCTAAGGAAAAATTAAAGTACACAATTATATGATTCTCATGATTCAGTAAAAGAAACACCCCACTTCCTAAGAATAAGCAACCATTTTTCTGGCAGTTGAAATGGAATTTTTTATGTGATTTCTCTTCTAGGGCATATTGAAAAACGGAGTAGTCAGTGTCCTCAAAAACATCCTCAGAGCAAATGCAGTATCAGGTTTCCTGACACTGTGTCTTCTGGTATACTCTGATAAAAGCTGAGGAAATACCAGAGTATAAATTAGGGAAAGTGACATTGCTAGTAGCCAAAACATTATGGTCTAGTTTTCTTACAGAAATAACTTTTTAAATCATACACGTAATCCAACTTCATTAGAGAAAAATCAGAACATCCAGATAAAACTATAAACTCAAGATTGTCTATAATCCTAACATTTAAAGACCACCTTGAATGAGTATCCTTCCAGAATATTTTATATATGTGTACTTAATTATCTTTCTTACAGAAAAAGAAATGTAATTATATTATACATAAGGTTTTTAACCTGCTTAGTTTTACTTAAAAACTTTTGTGATTATATCATGATCTACTTAAGCTACCTACTATATGGAACAGTTAGTTTAGTTATTTGTTATTATTTGCTGATATATGGGGATAAATAATCACACAATCTCTATTTCTTTGCAAGGGATTTCCAGAAGTAGAACTGGTAGTTAAAAAGTCATTGTATGTTTTACAGCTATATATATGTTGCAAAATTGTGTTCCAAAACTCCTGTAAGCAGCATTATGCAAGGGCTTATTTTCTCTAAACTCTGGGCATTTTTTTTTTTTGTTTTCTTTTGTTTTCTTTTTAAATCTCTGGCCCTGACCTTTGCTGATTTTTCTTATGGTTTATTCATCTTTTTCTTGTTTATTAACAATAAGATTTTTAAAAATTAGTGTCAGCTTTTGTCACATGTGGTAAATCATTTTCCTGTTTGTCATTTGTACTTTAGTTATGTTTATTGTGTTTTATGAATGTACAGAACTTTTATATTTTTATGTAGTCTCATGTAGCAACCTTGCTCTTTATTATTTCTAATTTCAAAGCTAGGTATTAAAAGGTCATACCCACTAAAGAAGTATGTAAACATTTTCTGTTCAACATTTGTTGAATGAGCCACTTTTCCTATCCTAATTGAATTGCCATTCTTTAAAAAGTAATAATTACAAAAATATGTGTGTTTCTTGGCAGCTGTTCTTTTCCATTCACATTTCTATCTTGCCCTACACCATTACTTTACTCTTTTTTAAAAGACGTCATTCATTTTAGAGAGAGAGAAAGAGAGTGCATCTGCAAGTGAGGGGAGGGTCAGAGGGAGAGAGAGAGAATTTCAAGCAGTCTTCACACTGAGCATGGAGCCCTTCCAGGGGCTTGATCTCAGGACCTTAGATCATGACCTAAGACAAAACCAAGAATCAGATGCTTAGCCACCCAGGCATGCTCCCCCATTACTTTACTCTTTTTTTCTTAAAGATTTATTTATTTATTTGAGAGAGAGGGTGCGTATGTGTGTGTGTGTGTGTGTGTGTGTGCACATGCCCAGGTGCAGGGGGTGGGGCAGGAGTCTGCTGAGTGGAGCCCAGTGCCAGACTGGATCCCAGGACACTGAGATCATGACTTGGGCAGAAACCAAGAGTTGGACACTTAACCAACTAAGCCACCCAGGCACCTCCCTTATTAGTTTACTCTGAACACTATTCTATGTTGTATGTTTAATAATTCAAAAGTGACTTAAAAGTATAAATTATGTGGGGCTAGTTCATATTTTTAATTGACATTGATATAATATTGAGTGATTATTATTATGGCATATCACCACTCAATAAAGTTCTGAAATTTCCTTCTTAATATCTCTCCACAATTCTTATGAGCTTTCTGCCTGTGTATTTTTGTTGTTGCTATTATAAATGAGATTTTTTTCCTTTTTTGTTTTCATATGCTTTTGGTAGTACTTTAGCGAAGTTAGTTTACAGTCTTAGAGTATTCCCTTAATCTTACTGAACCCTGATAGTTATTATTAAGTGAATGAATCATCTCAGTCACTGTTCTGATTGTGGACAAACCAGTTACACTGGTTTGATAGTTACTATCAAAGATCAGAGTGCAAAAGCTATCATTTCCTAAAGGTACTGAAGATATTTGGCCAATGAATAAGGGGTTAGTTGTGACCATTCTGTTATAGTAGCTCAATGGATAGAGATAATGAGATTCCCCCAGATTTATTCCATAGAGTATAATTCATCAAAATGATTTTAGCCTGAATATTATTCAGCTCCCCAACATAGACCAAGTGGCTTCTGGGTAGCAGACCCTGCCCCCCTTGACTCCTTGTTAACCTATCCCCTTTGCCAGTGATTGGTTCACAATTCAGCATGTGGTCCAGTTCTGACTAATGAGATGAAAAGAAAGTTTGTCTTTACTACTCTTAAGAGATGAGATGGAGAAGAAGCCCTCTCTCTCCCATTGGACATAAACAAGAAAGTGTCTAACAGGCGTAGCTATTGAAAACCGTCTTATGAGTAAGTGGGGAACCAGCTTAGTATGAAGCCTTTATTTTTGATGGCAGAACTGAGGAAGGAAAGAATGTAGGGTCTTAATGGCATTGTTTAACTGCTAAGTCAGCCAGCTTTGAAGCCCACCCTACGGATTTCTAGTTCCATTAAATATTAATTTTATGAATTAACTAATACAGTTTGAGTAAATTTTCTGTTAATTTCAACCAAGAGTATCCTAACCAATAAAAGCATATGAATAAAGGTAGTCAACAAAGAAACTAAAAATGATAGTATGATTCACAAAATCTTGAGAGGTTAAAAGGAAAGAAGATAGTATGAAAAGACCTAAATCCTCTTATATGGAAGTCAATATTATTTAAAGATAATAAATAGTAAAGAGGTTTCTGGAAGGGTGGTATGAGAGGCTCAATCCTCACCCGAGCAAAACCACCATTTAACTGATGAAAATGATGTTTTTAAATTAAGGCCTCTGGAAATGGTTCTCTAAGGATACAGAAAATAGAGAAGCACTTAGTTTTTTAATCTAATATATACCACTATTCTCAGGAAGAACACCAAGACCCTGTAGCATTTGGATACCCACACACAAAGAAATGTGACTTTGGAACCTTACCTTACACTATTTACACACACACACATGCACACACACTAGTTAAAATGAAACAAAAACCTAAATGTAAGAGCTAAAGATATAAAACTCTTAGATGAAAACATAGGTGAAAAATTTTTGAAATTGGATTAGGCAATAATTTCTTAAATGGGACACCTAAATCACACAAACAACCAAGGGAAAAAACAGACAAATCAAACTTTATCAAAGTTGAAAACTTGTGTGCTTCAAAGGATATTAAATTTTTTTTTAATTTATGATAGTCATACAGAGAGAGAGAGAGGCAGAGACAAGGCAGAGACATAGGCAGAGGGAGAAGCAGGCTCCATGCACCAGGAGCCCGACGTGGGATTCGATCCCAGGTCTCCAGGATCACACCCTGGGCCAAAGGCAGGCGCCAAACCGCTGTGCCACCCAGGGATCCCCGCTTCAAAGGATATTATCAACAAAGTGAAAAGATAATCACAGAGTGAAATAAAATATTTATAAAATACATATGTGACAAGGACTTAGTATCCAGAATATAGGAGGAATTCTTACACCTCAACAATAAAAAGAAAACCCAATTTCAAAATGGGCAAAGAGTTTGAATAGACACTTTTCCAGAGAAGATGAAAAATGGCCAATACACATATTTAAAAATGCTCAACATCATTAGTTATTAGTTGCAAATCAAAACTCTGATACCACTTCACACTCACTAGGATGGCTACAATCACAAAGACAGTAACAGATATTGACAAGGATATGGAGAAATTGGAACTCGTGTGTTTTTTGTTAAAATATAAAATGGTGAAGTCACTTTGGGAAAAAGAAGGATAAGTTTGGACAAGGCAGACTCTAAGCTTCCTGTGAGATTGGGAAAAGTTCTAGTGTGTCCTAAATTAATTAGAGTGCTTTTATCTTTGAATATGGGAAGGACACCAGTGTAGGCAGGTCTGAGGAATAAGACGTCTGAATAGGTGAGACCCTTCCCATTCATTGACTGACAACCTCACCACATCCTTTCAGACCCAGAGTCCCCACATCAGCAGCACCCCAATGCTAGGTCTATTCAGGGAGGTGCTGTATGCTTCATAACAGTATCTACAGGCCACCTCAAATCAGCAGGCTAAGGACAGGCAAAGGCTGTGGTTTACAGGCATTAGGTGGAGTGGGAGTCATCCAGGTGACAGAGGAGGAATACCCCAGGCAAAGATATCATGGTTTCATTGTGAGGGAAGGTATCATATTTTCTTGAATTGCCTTTCTGACTGAAGCCTTCAAACCAAGCCAGGCACTTCCCCCACTGTGGATTGACTGGAGGATCCTCCTGTAGGCAATCCTACTGCAGACCTCTATCCGTTGTTCAGGGATCATAACCCATGGTTATATCATCAATGGGAGTGTCTCAGGTATTGCAAAGGGAGCCACAGGATCAGTATAACCTATTCCCCAACTGTGAAATCACTCAGCACCATGCCTCGTCCCCATTCACATGCACCAAACCTCAGCTGGAAGGACTCCTGCTCTTGTTCCACTATTTTCACCCATCAAACTCCGGCTCTCTTTTGATGCCCCTGCTGCCATATGCACTACTCTTGTGTCTTTACTTAGCAGAAGTAGGTGCTGATGAGCAGATAAACTGGTGAACTCCATTGGGGAAAAAAAAATTAAATTCTACCTTGTGTATAGAAGTCCCTAACTAAATAAGGAAATGACATTTAAGCTAATCTAGGACTTTAAGCGTGGAAAAGACCTATGATTTTTCACCAGGATATTTTGGCTGTCTCAATAATCGGAGGATGATCCTGGCATCTAGTCAGTGGGGGCAGTGATGACAGATATCCTAGAGTGTTTGGGCCAGTCCTACACAGTGAAGAATTATTCTGTGTTCTGTCTGACATTCTCATGTCCTGCTGGGCTTTATCCAGGACACACAGCTCATCCAAAAGAATATCACACTTCTCTTTTTATCTACTGTGACAGTCTATTATGGTCTTGGTCTATTATCCCTATTTCCATTAAGAGCATTTCACACTTCCTCTTATTCTCCACCAGTAAGTCTGGTCTGTTCACTCTTATGCTAATAGTGGTTTTTTTCTTGTGTCCATCCATGCCTCCACTCTTATTTTTTTGTTTGTTTGTTTGCCTTGTACAGAATAGTCATTGAGCCAGAAATCCAAACTCATTCTTTTTGTCGGTAAGAGTATCTGACTATGCCATGATGTTTTCTGTTGCAGTCATCCTTAGGCTTTAAAATGTGGAAATAAATTTTTTATTATGAAAAAGAAATATCAAAGTAAGCATATTTAGAGCAGCTTTTTTCATACTCAGTGAAAATCCACAAACTGTCTTAAAATCTTTAGGGCTTCATAGGCAATGCTTACTTAACATCTGTGTAAGAGGGGCAAGAAAGTGCCATTTGCAAGGGACCTTAATTCTCTTGGTGAAACTCCTTTTGTGCCCATGTGAAGCACCCATGTGGTACCATTTTTACAATTTTTACTGTATCCATGTACCACCTGAATTATTTTGTTCTTAAGAATTTTCTTTGTATCAAGACTTGTTTCCTTACTTACATTAGCCTCATCCTTAGCGATCTATTTGTGAATTTGTTTGATCTAGTTTATACATTTCATCTAATACACATTAAATAGGTAACTTTGTCATGTTTAAACATTTTTATGCAATCTCACCCAAAATCATTTCACATATTGTTAGTGCTTTGCAAACCAAGTCTTGAAAACCACTGACTTTCACTTAAGGAGGTTAGTCTCCAGAAAAAAACTGAAAACAGAAACACTTAAACAGTCCCTAGGGATTGGAAGTGGAGACAGAAATAAGAAGTGGAACAGATCATTGTTGTTTCATTTTGTTTTGTTTTTGCCCTGTTGGATTTTTTAAACCACAGATATGTGTGACTTTGACAGTTTTTAAAAATTATAAACCAGACTATAGTACTGACTGTGCTGTAGTGGGCAGGGAGGATGGAACCTGATTTCTTTTCACACAGAACACAGAATTATGGTTTCTTGAAACCAGGAATGGATGCTGTGATAACCTTTTGAGGATCCAGCAATATACCCCTGTCAGAAGCCTTCCTCTTAATCTTAAAATGTGACTTTACATACAAAATAATAATGGTATGCATCATCACAATATAAAGTACTTAACATTTTGTCTTTATCATAGTATAAAACCTCAGTAAATGTGATGGTTAAACTGGGCTTCATTTACTGAATCTCCTCCTAACTTTATTATTCTTCTAGCAGAGAGTGAACTATTTACTCTTGGCTGATGAAACAGTTACTAAAATGATTTGTTCAGTGCTCCAAAGTCATTAAAGAACCTCAGTAAATACAAAGCGAACACCACTGCTTGAGGTGAAATCTTGGGTAAGGGCTTTAACCTGTGAAAGTCTTATAATACTAGCAGATTTCTCCTGGGCTTGAAGGGTTAAAAAAAAAAAAAAAAGAAAGAAAAAGTGCAAAAAAGTTTTTCCTTTTCATCATCGCTCCTGAACCATGATTGCACTCAACTTGTTCTGTCGCTATACCTAGAACACATTTTTCCCATCTTTGTCTACCTGTTTGTTTCCATCTTTTCATCTCTAGTCTTCTTGAGGACAGGGACTGTGTCTCATTCTTGGTTATATCTGATATAGCAAATGATGTAGGAACAAACCAGGAGATATATATTCTATGTGTAGGTACATCAAAGTTCCCATCAAATGTGAATTTGGGGGAAATTATGTTTGCTTGAGTTAAAATTACAAAGTTGACTCCACTTTTGTCTTCTCTCTTAAAGAGGTCTGAATTTATTATCGAAATACTGCAATAGTAATTTTTCATAGTTTTGCCCTTTTACTCAAATTAACATTTAAATCTCCTGTTTTCTTTACTCTAGAACTGAACAATGCCACAAAAACATTCTTTCCTAAAGAATATTTGAAAATAAAACAAAGCTTTCAGAAATCCAGCTCTGCAAAATGGCCCCTACCAAGCTGCAGAAAAGCATTCCATCTTTTTGGAGGTAAGGAAACTAATGCAAAAAAAAGTCTGGTAACTTTGTCCAGGGCCTCTTTTTTTAACTAAAATGTTTGTAGAAACATAATTCTGCATCGGTGAGTTTTCAGTGAAGATTTTGCTGAGTATCTTCTTGCTAAAAGCTTCCATATGTATATGAAGAAAATAGAAAGTATAGAATAAGAACAAAATTTGAGAGAAAACATGATTAAATTTACTTTGCCTTGCTATCAATAATGTTTAATATGTAGATAATGAAATTCATCTCAAAAGTGACAGATTTGACTAAAGCACTAATGTACTTTATAAAGATTCTGAATACTTCATTATTACAGGTAAGTTTATCTAGTTTTAATATTTTATAGTTGTCCCACAAGTTTAAGACAAGTAGAAAATAGCAGAGCCTAGGTGTACAGAGTGTCTGAGAGGTACTGGAATAGGAATCCTATTTCTGGGTTCAGGTCTGACTAGCTGAATGACCTCAGAGGTGTCATAGGAACCGATTGTTCTGTTTATGTTTTCTCATATATAAAGTATGTATATATGTGCAGCCTAATTAATATAGTTGCAAGGATCAAATGAACAAATGTGAAAGCACATCCTAAATATAACTAATTGTACTATACAGATACAGGGAATTTTCAAAATAAGGACAAAGCAATCTCTAATACCTTTTTTCACTTTTGAGAATTTGTTACTGTAAAAAAATAATCATACAATATGGACATAATATATAATTTCTCTTTTATAAAAATCATGGCCAGAACATGAACTACGGTGCAGTTTTAGCATTTACCACTTGTGATATTATGGAGTCTGGAAAGCTTCAGATATGGGGAACTCTGATCTTCAGGAAGCCAGGATGGGGGGAGGCTTCTACATAAGACCTAAAAAAAAATCAGTACTGCAATGACATAAACCAAAAAGAGACAGAAATGGAGACTATGTGGTTGAGGCAAAAAAATAAGATGATTTATGAAACCCATGAGGTATGAAGAAAGTATTTCAAGGACAAATATAACTTTATACAGTAGTTTGAATAAAGAAAATAGTTTAAAGACATTTTATAAATGTGTATTATTTTTATGAAATAGTAATTAACTGTAGAAACTCATCCACGGATTTGGTATAGATACATTTAAACAGAATATGAAAGCAAATGCAAGAAAATCAAGCTTACTCAAAAGATTTTGTAACAAAAAAGAGAAAATTTATAAAAAGAATTATATGCTTTAAAAGATTCCATTGTTTCCTTCTACTGTACACCCAGATTTTAAAAAGAATGATGCAGCTTTCTGATAACCTCACAATTTCCTTCACCTTTTTGTATCCCGAGATACTAAAGCTATGATTTAGACACTTGCTTCTTTGTGATTTCATATTTGTCCTCCCCAAATGATTCCACAGAACTTAAGTTGTTATAAGTTTTACGGAGGAGGTTCAAAGTAGCTTTATTACACAGCCTAACTTAAGAAATACATTACTTTCAAAAAAAAAAAAAACAGAAAGAAAGAAATATATTACTGTCAAGAGTCTGCTGAGCTAAACAAAAGCTGAGCCTCAGAATTGAAAGAGTTAAGCCTTTGATCGCTTGGTGCAGTGCTATAAACAGAAGTCTAAAACTGGAGGAAATGCTGATGCCCCTCAATCCCATTGCATTTTCCCTTTAGGAACAGTGCACTAGTCCAGGGTTGGGAGATTGGCACAGATGTGGGTGTCATTTCACTGTTGAGGGATCCCCAAACAAAAGGCACTGGCAGTTTTGTGAGCACCAAGGGTCGGGGCAGGGTGGGAGCTTGGAGAGGAAAGGTGGGCAGGATGACAAACGCCTATGAGCAGAATAGCCCTGAGTACTAATTACGAATTCAGAGTGGGTGGAAAAGGTTCCTTGTTCTGCCTCTTTAAAGAGGCCACAGTAGAGGCACCTGAAGAAGTCCTTTGACCAAGGCTTCAGATAAAGAACCTAGGAATGCAGGTGCTAGGCATAGGTATGTAATATGTGAAGGAGCATCACAGGCCAGGGAGACCTCAGGGCAGTTTGTCCTGTGAGGCCAGCCAGGTAAAGCATCTGTGACTGCCTAAGGTCAGGCCTGAAAAACCTTACATGGGATTTTAGTCATTAACCCTACATGGGATTTAGTCATTTTAGTCATAATACATACTTCTCATGTATCGGTATTCCTGAATCATCTTCTGTCCTTCTTTGTTCCCATCCTGTTCCCCTGAATTTTGCATTATCATCTCTCTGTACAAGTATACAAGTATATAAGTATATTTAATCAGTATTATTTAATCTTGCTTGTTCTTGAATTTCTGTAGTGCTAACAGGATATATATTCCTCTGCATTTGCTTGGTCGCTCAGCATTATGTTTCTTGGATCCATCCATTTCAGTAAGCATGGGCAATATTCATTTATTTTTATTGCTATACTATAGTCTATTATATGACTATGGCACAGTTAATCCATTCTCCTGTTGATGAATAATAGAGTTATTCCGTTTTTTTGTTACTACAAACAGTGCTCCTATCAACATTCTTCTCATGTTTAAAATTCCTCTAGAATTGGGGATCCCTGGGTGGTTCAGTGGTTTAGCACCTGCCTTTGGCCCAGGGTGTAATCCTGGAGTCCTGGGATCAAGTCCTGTGTCGGGCTCCCTGCATGGAGCCTGCTTCTCCCTCTGCCTGTGTCTCTGCCTCTCTCTCTATCATAGATAAGTAAATAAATCTTAAAAAAAATTTTTTTAAATAAATAAATAAATAAATAAATAAATAAGATAAAATTCCTCTAGAATAAATGCCAATAGAAAACTACTAGGTCATAAGAAAGGTACGTTTTTAACTTTATTACCTAAACCAAACCAGTTTCCTGAACATATTGATTTATCATCACCTTTGTCTATCACATTTGATATTTTCAGGCCTTTAAATTTTTCCAGTCTGATAGGTATAAAATGGTATCTCATTGGGTTTTTAATTTCAATCTCCTAATCACTAATGGGGAATAAACACAGCTTTATATGCATATTGACAATTGAGTTTCTTCATCTGTGAAATTCCTATATAAATTTGTTCATTTTCCTGTTGATTATATTTTTCTTGTTAATTTTTGAGAGTTTTAAAATATTTTCTGGTGACTTCTTTTTCTCTTAGTTGTATAAATAGTAGCTACCATCTCCCAGTTGTGGTTTGTTTTTTGTCTTTACGGTATCTTTTAATAAATCATGGCTTTGCGTTTGTTTCACCATCTTTCTGGTCTGTATTACCTGCCTTATGAAATTCTTCTCTTTCCCCAATATCAAAAAGATATCCTCCTGGTATTTTTCAAATAGTTTAAAGATATTTGGAATAGACTTGTGTTGTTGTTTTTTGAATTTTGTGAGGGTTTTATTGTTTTTTTTGCTATATTGTAGGTAGGGATCCAATTACCTTGGGATTTCTTCCCATTTAATCTTTTTCACTCACGATTTATTGAAAATAATTCATCATTTCCCCACTGATGTACACAAGTCTGTCATAATTTATATTTCCATGTATGTGAGCCTGTTTCTGAGATCCTTATTTGTTTCTCTTGTCCTAATGCCAAAACCATACTTTTTTAAATTAAGTATAGGTGAACTACAATGTTCTATTAGTTTCAGGTGTACAACATATTGATTTGACAGTTCTGCTCTATAAGAGGATTCTTGGTTGTATATCTTTTTTCCTTCAGCACTTTGAATATATCATGCTACTCCCTTCTGGCTTGCAAAGTCTCTGCTAAAAAGTAGCTTTATGGGGTTTCCCTTGTATGTAACTATTTTCTCTTACTGCTCTTTTTTTTTTTTTTTTTTAAGATTTATTTGTGAGAGTGCATCCACATGATGGGGGAGGGGCAGAGGAGAGAATTCAAGCGCACCCCTTACTGAGAATAGAGCCTAATGGGAGGTGTGATCTCATGACCCATGAGATCATGATCTAAGCAGAAACCAAGAGTTGAATGCTAAACCAACTGGGCCACCCAGGCACACTTCTCATAATGGTTTTAAAATTCTCTTTATCATTACTTTCTGTCATTTTTACTGTTAATGTGTCTTGGTGTAGTTATGAGCTCATCTTGTTAGGGACTCCCTGTACTCTCTAGACCAGGATATCAGAGAAATTTTCAGCTATTTTTTTTCTTTAGATAAGTTTTATAACCCCATTTCTCTCTCTCTTCTCCCTTTGGGGTCCCTATAATGTAAATGTTATTGCTCTTAATAATGTCACAGAGTTTCCTTAACCCGTTCTCACTTTTTTTTATTAATCTTTTTTCTTTCTGCTTTTCAGCCTCATTGCTTTCTTAGTATCAGTGAATAAAGCTCATATAAACTTTTACAGAATTCATTCAGCCATGTCTACTAGAATAGACCTATTCCCTTTATCCTATTAAGTGGTATATTGGAAATATTGATGAGTCAAGCAGAATTTCTTTTTCTTTTCAAATTCTTATTTAAATTTTAGGTAGTTAATATATATTATAATACTGATTTCAGGAGTAGAATTTAGTGATTCATCACTTACATGTAATACCCAGTGCTCATCATAACAAGCACCCCCCTTAATACCCATCACCCACTTAGCCTATCTCCCACCTCCCTCCCTCCATCAACCCTCAGTTAGTTCTCTGTCATTAAAAGTCTCTTGTGGTTTGCTTCCCTTCCTCTGTGTTTCCCTTCCCATATGTTCAGATGTTTTGTTTCTTAAATTCCACAAATCATATGGAATTTGTCTTTCTCTAAGTGACTTATTTCACTTAGCATACTACCCTCTTGCTCCATTCATGTTATTGCAAATGGCAAATTTTCATTCTTTGTGATGCCTGAGTAATATTCCATTTTGTATATACATACATACATGCACTATATGTTCCTTATACATTCGTCAGTCAATAGATATTTAGGCTCTTTTCATAGTCTGGCTAATGTTGACAATGGTCTATTAAACATCAGGGTGCATGTACGCCTTCAAAGCTGTATTTTTGTATGCCTTGGATAAGTACTTAGCAGTGCAGTTGCTGAGTTGTAGGGTAGTTTTATTTTTAACTTTTTGAGGAACCTCCATACTGTTTTCTAGAGCAGCTGCACCAGTTTGTATTCCCAAGAACAGTGCAAGAGGGTTCGCCTTTCTCTGCATCCTCACCAACATCTGTTGTTTCCTGTGTTGTTAATTTTAGCCATTCTGACAGGTGTCAGGTGGTATCTCATAGAGGTTTTGATTTGTATTTCCCTGATGATGAGTGACATTCAGCATCTTTTCATGGATCTGTTAACCATCTGGATGTCTTCTTTGGAAAAGTGTCTATTCATGTCTTCTGCCCATTTCTTAGTGGATAATTTGGGTTTTGAGGGTTGAGTTTGATAAGTTCTCTATAGATTTTGGATACTAAACCTTTATCAAAAGTTATTTGCAAATATCTTCTCTCATTCTATAGGCTGCCTTTTAGTTTTGTTGATTGTTTCCTTTGCTCTACAGAAACTTTTCATCTTGATGAAGTCCCAATAGTTCGTTTTTGCTTTTGTTTTCCTTTCCTCTGACAGTGTGTCTAGTAAGAAGTTGCTATGCCAAGGTTAAAGAGGTCACTACCTGTGTTCTCCTCTGGGATTTTGATGGTTTTCTGCCTCACATTTAGGTCTTCCATCCATTTTAAATTTATTTTTGTGTATGATATAAGAAACTGTTTCTGTTTCATTCTTCTGCCTGTGGCTGTCCAGTTTTCCCATCACCATTTGTTGAAGAAACTTTTTCCCATTGGCTATTCTTTCCTGCTTTATCAGAGATTAATTGATCATATAGTTATGGGTCCATTTCTGGGTTTTCTATTCTGTTTCATTGATCTATATGTTTTTGTGCCAGTACTATACTATCTTGATAACTACAGCTTTGTAATATAGCTTGAAGTTTAGAATCATGATATCCCCAGCTTCACTCTTCTTTCTCAGGATTACTTTGGCTATTCGGGGTCTTTGTAGTTCCATAGGGATTTTAGGATTGTTTATTCTTGCTCTGTGAAAAATACTGGTGGTATTTTGATGGGGATTGCATTACATGTCTAGTTTGCTTTGAGTAGTATAAATATTTTATGAATATTTGTTCTTCCAATCCTCAAGCATAGACTGTTTTTCAATTTCTTTCATAAGTGTTCTGTAGTTTTCAGAGTATAGATCTTCTACCTCTTTGGTTAGGTTTATTCCCAGGTATCTTATGGTTTTTGGTACAACTGTAAATGGGATTGATTCCTTGGTTTCTTTTTCTGCTGCTTCATTGTTGGTGTATAGAATTGCGACGTATTTCTGTATGTTGATTTTGTATCCTGTGACTTTGCCAAATTCATGTGTTAGTTCTTGCAAATTTTTGGTGGAGTCTTTTAGGTTTTTACAGAGTATCATCTCATCTGTAAAGAGTGAAAGTGTGACTTCTTCCTACTAGGTTTGGATGCCTTTTATTTATTTTTACTGTCTGATTGCTGAGGCTAAGACTTCAAGTATGTTAAATAGCAATGGTGAGGGTGGACATCCCTATCTTGTCCCTGATGATTGTAAGGGGAAAAGCTCTCAGTTTTTCTCCCTTGAGGAGTATATTAGTTGTGGATGTATGTGGCCTTTATAATGTCGAGGTGTGTTCCCTCTATCTCTACTTTGTTGGTTTTTATGAAGAGTGGATGCTGTACTTTGTCAAATGCTTCTTCTGTATCAATTGAGAGGATATGGTTCTTACCCGTTCTTTTATTAATGTGGTATATTATGTTGATTGATTTGCAAATACTAGACCAATCCTGCAGCCCAGGAATAGGTCCCAATTGATTGTGGTGAATAATTCTTTTAATGTATCATTAGATTCGATTTGCTAGTATCATGCTGAGGATTTTTGCATCCATGTTCATCAGGGATATTGCCCTAGCATTTTCTTTTTTAGTGAAGTCTTTATCTGGTTTTGGAATCAAGGTAATGCTGGCTTTGTAGAATGAGTTTGGAAATTTTTCTTCCATTTTTTGGGGGGAGGGGGAAATTTAAGAATAATAGGTATTCTTCTTTAAATGTCTAGAAGACATTTAACATCTGGAAAGACATTTCCAGTGTCTGGAAAGCCATAGAGCCCTTGTTTCAAGTTTGTTGGAGATTTTTGATTACTGATTCAATTTCTTTGCTGGTTATGGGTGTGTTCAAATTTTCTGTTTCTTCCTGTTTCAGCTTTGGTAGTGTGTATGTTTCTAGGATTTTGTCCATTTTTTCCAGATTGCCCAATTTGTTGGCATATAATTTTTCATAATATTATCCTAGAATTATTTGTATTTCTTTGGTGTTGGTTGTGATCTCTCCTCTTTTGTTTCTGATTTTATTTGGGTCCTTTCTCTTTTCTCTTTGTTAAGTCTGGCTAGGGGTTTATCAATTATATTAATTCTTTCAAGAACTAGCTCTTAGTTTCATTGATCTGTTTTTTTTTTCTGTTTTTATATTTTTTATTTCAGATCTATTCTTCATTATTTCCCTTCTTCTGCTGACTTTAGGCTTTATTTGCCATTCTTCTTCTAGCTCTTTCAGGTGTAAGGTTAGCTTGTGTATTTGAGACTTTTCTTCCTCCTTTGAAGTAGGCCTGTATTGCAGCATACTTCCCTCTCAGGACTGCCTTTGCATGCATCATTTTCATTTGTGTTTGCTTCCATATATTTGTTTAAAATCACTTCTTTAATTTTCTGGTTAAATCTATTCATTCTTTAGTAGGATATGCTTTAACCTTCATGTATTTGTGGTCTTTCCAATTTTTTTCTTTTTCTTTTAATATTTTATTTATTTATTCATGAGAGACACAGAGAGGCAGAGACACAGACAGAGGGAGAAGCAGGCTCCTCACAGGGAGCCCAATGTGGAACTCGATCCTGGAACCGGGATCATGCCCTGAGCCAAAGGTAGATGCTCAACTGCTGAGCCACACAGGCATCCTTTTCCAATTTTTTTCCTATAGTTGACTTCAAGTTTCATAGTGTTGTGGTCTGGACATATGCATGGTATGACTTCAGTTTTTTTGTACTTGTTGAAGGCTGATTTTTGACCCACCAAGTGATCTTTTCTGGAAAAATGTTCCATGTGCACTTGAGAAGAATGTATATTCTGCTACCTTAGAATGAAATGTTCTGATTATATCTGTTAAATCTGTCTGGTCCAGTGTGTCATTCAAAGCCATTTTAGCCATTCAAGCCATTTGCTTGTTGATTTTCTATTTAGATAATCTGTCCATTGTTCTAAAATGAGTCTCTTGTAGACAGTGTATAGATAGGTCTTGGTTTTTTATCCATTCTGATACCTTGTACTTTTGATTAGAGCATTTAGCCCATTTACATTCAGAGTAATTGATAAGAATTGATAAGTAACTGATAAGAATCAGTACTATAGTGTCACCTGTAAGGTTGGTGTTTCTGGTGATATTTTCTGTTCCTTTCTAGAATTTGTTGCTTTTGTTCTTATTTTCCCCTACTCAATATATCTTGTAGGGCTACAAACCCCGTTAGTTTTTGTTTGTCTGAGGAACTCTTTCTCTCTCCTTCTATTCTGAATGACAGCCTTGCTGAATAAAGTATTCTTGGCTGCATATTTTTACCGTTCAGCACATTGAATATTTCATGCCACTTTTTTCTGGCCTGCCAAGTTTCTGTGGACAGATCAAAGCAGACATGTTTTAAATGTTTTTCTTCCTACAAATCCATATTTTATATTATAAAATGGGTAATGTGGAAAGGAATGGAAATATTCTAGATAAATATGAGCTAGCACTTTATGTCTCTTCTCAGGAACTAGTGCAACTAGTCAGTCTTTGTTCTCTTATCTGAAGTGTCTACCATTTCCAGGCATTGTATCCTCAGTTTATCAGTATCCTGTTAACATGATTTCCAGATATTCCATGATGGGTAGTTCCCTAAGAAAACACTTTTACATAAATATACATGTAAAGCTAACTAAAGAAGAGGTTTTACCAAGATCTTTTGCAGAAAAGAAAAAGTTCCATGTAGATTTTTTTTTTCTGAATATACTCGAGTCAAAGAAATGAAAAAAAAAAGTGATGATTTATAAATCTATGTCTTATTTTTTCTGGCAGATACAAAACCATGGAGGTGAATTTCAGGCATCTGAGATCTATTTATGACCATTCATTTCTTGTAAAAGCCTGGGGAATTGTTTTATTTGTTCATAATTTTATGCAAAGGTGTTAGAATAATTCTGCAAGTTTATACATGTTCAATATAAATAAGGAATACCCACATGGAAAAGAATGCCTATCCATAATAGAAAACAAAACGGTACATGCTCAAACAGCAGGAGTTTGAATATAACCCAGAAATCTGCCTTCTCAGAAAGTTAGGGGTAAGTCAAGGAAATTTTCAAATATGCTACAGACTCGGTGATGCCTTATAGCAGAAAGTGCATTAACCTTTATGTTTCCTCTGAAACTGGAAGAATTTTATTCACAATTTTTTGAAAGAGCTTACAAATTCCAGTGATTCTTTTCCTTTTTATTGATTTTCCAGGGGCAAAATCAGACCCTGTTCCTGATGTAGGATTTACTCAGGAGTTTTAAATTTATTTCAAAAGCCAACCAAGTATCAAAGCCTGACAATATCATAGACTACTTTAAAAACAAGTATTTACATGCATTCCCACTAAAATGTAAAGCATAGATTATAAGAAGCTAGAGAGGATACATAACTGCTCCAAACAGTACACAAATAGTATCAACAATCACACTCAGTGACAGACTTCTATGTTTTTCTTATCACATGCAATGTCAGGGAGCTCACTACCTGAAAAAGCAAGTTTGTACATTTTAACAACTCTATCAGGCAAATTTCTGTTTTGAATAAAATCTCCCTTCTCACAGTTTTTTTTTATTGGTTCAGGTATGTCTTAATCCTGCTTCATGTGACTGTTCTTATAATATACAAAGACACATTTGATGTTCTTTGCAAGTCTTCATTCCACAGGCAAAGTATTCACATTCTTTATGGAACCTGGTTTCTAGGTCCTGTTTCAGAGATAGTAAGAAGACTGGAAACCATGCCAATTGGAAACTGGATACTAATAAACTGAGGATGAAATGTCTAGAAATAGCAGTTTTCAAGGGGAAAAGACTAAAATTGACAGAGTCATGTCTTCAACTAGTACCCGATAAAAGGTGTAAACTGTTAGCTCACATTTATTTAGAAAATTTCCATCCCTTTTCGCATGACCCAGTGTTATTCTGGTGTTGGGTCACTGAATCCATGGTCTCTAAGGCAGAATAGTTTGGTTAGGCATTGGATTCAAAATTAGAAATCTTTTCTGTTTTAAGAAATGAGTTATGATCCAAATGAATTGTAATACAGATCATACATTTTGTTCAAACATCACCATTCCATAGCTCTTATCTTAAAAACTACCAGCACTTTCATTCTCACTCTTTCTCTCAATATGCACACATACTCACACAAATGTCATCCCCTTTATTGTTTTGCTTGTATAGAAATTGCTTTATTAATTCCATATGAAGTTGGATGTTGGAAGAAAATACTACCTTCATTTACAAACACTTGGATATATAACATAAATGTATGCATATGCACATAAATTTAAAACCCACCCACTGACCACCAGGCATCTGAAATTAGCACTAGAGACAGATTCTCATGGTAAGAGAGGGTGGCTGCATCTGACCTTGGCCCTGAGCTGACAATTTTAATTGCTTACCCTAATACCACTGCTTTCCCTAACTACCCTGTACAATAAACTACACAAAGTTAAACTGTTGAAACATAATAAAGATGATTCTGGTACTGGACAGACACTGGGTTTTTTGAATCTCTGATTGAGAAAGGCTAGAAAGAAAGTGAAGAAACTCTGCACAGCTCAATTCAAATGGACTGTCAATGTCTAACAAATGGTGTCATTTAATTTAAAAAAAAGATTTCAGCAGTTTTCAAGTATTCTAATGTCTGACCACTCCATGGTGACTTTGTTGGGGCAATGAGCAGTACACGTATTGGTTATGAATCATTCTGGGAAATTGTGGTCAATTTTGGAATAAAAAATTAAGATTAAGGAGGTGGACCTTAAGAAAAGTAGTGGAAAATTTAATCCATCACTGGGAGACCTAGTGATGACTTTAACCTATCATGGCGTGTGGTATACTCTTTTGAGTGATGAAGAGATAGGGAGAGTAAAGGTACCCTGACGGTGATTCTGGGTCTGTGCAATAGCTGTGCAACACAAATATTGTTTATATTGTATTACACCTTTTATCCCAAATGATCAGGAAATGTGAAAGATTTTAGTAGACCTCCACTGTATTGTAGACCTATTATATATTTGAGATATAGTGACAAAATGGAATTCAGGGCTGTTCTCTCTTGGTTTAGCATTGGAAGAATAGCAATCTCATTTGATCACCAGCAAAAAAAGGGGGGAGGGGGAGTTCATGGCGCCTGATTCAGAGCACAAAAATGAGAAAATAGCCAAGAACCCTGAAAAATAGCAGAAATAATAAGTCAAGCTTATTATTTCTGGTAATAACAGCAGTAGAGATTTCTTCTTCTGGGATATAGAAGATATAATAAGATAAATTAAAGTATAATTAATTATAAGAGTAATCAGTATCAATGATGCTATCTTGGGGGGATGATAAATTACAAAAATCATATTAATAAATCAGAGAGCTGTGGAATTTTTAAAAGGCTAATTGAATTAAAATTCCATTGTGGGGAAAGTCTTCCAGGAAAGTTCATATTGCTGACTCTTTGCTTCATTGGGAGTGTTTACTAAGTCTGGGGATTATCTCAGGATCAGTCTTGCCATAGGCAGAGGACTCTACTAGGAGTAAGAGAAATGAGCAGAAGTTTCAATAACCATATGGACTGGCATGCCAGATTGGAAAAACTGTCCAAACATATGGCAGATTTTCCCCATGAGACATTTGCTAAGAGCTGTGGCAGTACCAAGGACTAAGTAGTTGGCCCCAAAAAGCAATTTCCTGAGTCTTACAGAGTTGAAGAATCAAGTTATAGTATAGAAAGGGGCCTACCATAAATATATAGTAAGAATTCTCCTTAGGAAATTTCCCTTAATTTTAATTTCATTTCATCTTAATTTCAGTATAGTTAATACACAGTGTTAGTTTTAGGTAAACAATATGGTAATTCTACAATACTCTCAAATATTCAGTGCTCATCATGGTAAGTATACTCTTGATCCCCTTCACCTATTCCATCCACCCCATCCCACCTCCCCTTTGGTAACTATCAGTTTGTTCCCTATAGTTAGAAGTGTGTTTTTTGCTTTGTCACTTTTTCCTTTGTTTTTGATTCTTAATGAATTATATGAGTGATATCATATGGTATTTTTCTTTTTCTGTCTTATTTCACTTAGTTTTACACTCTCTAGTTCCATCTATGTTGTTGGAAATGGCAAGATTTCATTCTTTTTGTGGCTGAGTAATATTCCATTGTATATATATGTGTCACATCTTTTTTTTTTTTTTTTATATGTGTCACATCTTTATCCACTCATCTATCAGTGGCCACTTGGGTTGCTTCCATAATTCTGTAATAAATCTAGGGGTAATAATAAACATAGGGGTGCATATACCAGTAGTGGAATCAGTGGATCAAATTGTAATTTTATTTCTAATTTTTTGAGGAACCTCCGTAGTGTTTTCCACAGTGGCTACCACAATTTGCATTCCCAGTAATGGTGCACAAAGGTTCTTTATTCTCCACATCCTTGCCAGCACTTTTTTCCTTGTTTTTGATTGAAGCCATTCTGACAGGTGAAGTGATATCTTATTGTGTTTTTGATTTGCATTTCCCTAATGATGAGTGATGTTGAGCATCTTTCATGTGTCTGTTAGCCATCTATATGTCTTCTTTGGAAAAGTGTCTTCTGCCCATTTTTAAGTTGGATTGTTTGTATTGTGGGTGTTGAGTTGTATCAGTTCTTTATATATTTTAGATACTAACCTTTTATCAGATGTCATTTGCAAATAGCCTCCCCCATTCAATATGTTTTTTAGTTTTGTTAACAATTTCCTTTGCTATGCAGAAGCTTTTTTTTAAGATTTTATTTATTCATGAGAGACACAGACTGAGAGAGAGAGGCAGAGACACAGGCAGAGGGAGAAGCAGGCTCCATGCAGGGAGCCCGAAGCAGGACTCAATCCCGGGACTCCAGGATCATGCCCTGGGCCGAAGGCAGGCACTAAACCTTCGAGCCACCCAGGGATCCCCTATGCAGAAGCTTTTTATTTTGATGTGGTCCAAGTAGTTAATTTTTGCTTTTGTTTTCCTTGCCTGAGAAGACATATCCAGAAAAATGTTGCCATGGCCATGTCAGAGAAATTTCTAGCATTTTTATGATTTGATCTCACAGTTAGGTCTTTCATCCATTTTGAATTTATTTTTATATATGGTATAGGAGAGTGGTCCATTTTCCCTAACACCATTTGTTAAAGAGACTTTTTCCCATTCCCAGTACTATTTTGAATAGAAATATTTAGAATGGAAATCCTTGTCTTGTTCCTAATCATAGGGGGAAAGTTCTCCGTTTTTCACCATTAAGTATGTTAGCTGTGGGTTTTTCATACAAGGGATTTATTATGTTGAGGTATGTTCCCTCTAAACCTAGTTTGTTAAGGGTTTCTCTCATGAATGGATGTTGTAATTTGTCAAATGCTTTTTCTGCATCTCTTAAAATGATCATATGGGTTTTATCCTCTGTACTGTTTTTGTTGAAGGCCTGTATTGCTATAAGCTTCCCTCTTAGAACAACTTTGGCTGAATCCCAAAGACTTTCATTTTCATTTGACTCCATGTATATCTCTTCTCTCCTGGTTTGGTGGTTTTCTTTAGTGATATACTTGGATTCCTTTTTCTTTATTTTTTGTGTCTATTATTGGTTTTCTTTTATGGTTACCATTAGGTTTGTATATAACGTTATTAAGTTGATGGTCACTTAAGTTTGAACTCATTCTTTACTTCTCTCCCACATTCTAGGTATATGGTGTCATACTCTACATCTTTTTATTTTGTGTCTCCCTTGACTGATTTTTTAAAATACATTTAATTTTAGTGTTTTTCTGCTTCCTACTCTTCTTACTCCTACTTTTATGGTCTTTCCTTTCTACTAGTGGTGATAAATTCCTTTAACTTTTCTTTGGGAAACTCTTCATCTCTCTCCTTATATTTTGGTGGGTTTTTTTTTTAAAGATTTATTTATTTATTTATTTTATTTTAGACATAGAGAGAGAGAGGCAGAGACACAGGAGGAGGAAGAAGCAGGCTCCATGCAGGGAGCCCGACGTGGGACTCGATCCCAGGACCCCAGGATTGCGCCCTGGGCCAAAGGGAGGTGCCAAACCACTGAGCCACCCAGGGATCCCCCTCTCCTTATATTTTGAATCATAGCTTTGCTATATAGAGTATTCTTGTTTGCAGGATTTTTTTTCTTTCAGAATTTTGAATTTATCATGCCACTCTCTTTTGGCTTGGAGGGTTTCTGCTGAAAAATTTCTCTGTGTCTTCTGGGCTTTCCCTTATATGTAACTATTGTATTTTCTCTTGCTGCTATAAGAATCTCTCCTGATCAGTACTTATTGCTACTTTAATTACTATGTGTCCCGATGTGGAACTTCATGGGTTAATTTCTGTTTATTTCGCTAGATTCATGTCTTCAGATGAATTTTCTGCCTTTTCTCTCTCTTCTCCTTATGAGATCGCTATAATGTGAATGTTATTATGTTTGATGATACACTGTGTTCCCTATGTTATTTTTTTGTTGTTGTCTCCTATTCAGCTTGATTTCTTTCCTTTATTCTTCCTTGAGGTCACTTAGCCATTCTGCTGCTTCCTCTAATCCACTATTTTATCTAGTATGTTTTTAATTTCAGTTATTGAGTTCTTCATCTCTGACTGGTTCTCTTTTGTTTTCTTTTTACTTAGGGCCTCACTGACATTCTCCACTCTTGTCTTTAGTCCAGTGAGTATCTTTATGACCATTACTTTAAATTCTCGGGCATATTACTCATCTCTGTTTTATTTAGTTCTGTTGCTATGGTTTTGTCCTGTTCGTTCATTTCCAACATATTCTTCTGCCTTCTCACTTAGTTTAATTATCTGTATTTGTTTTTTTTGTGTGTGTGTGTGTGTGTGTTAGGAAAGTCAACTACAACTTCTTCTCTTATAAGTAGTGGTCTTATGGAGAAGAGGTCCTGTAGCATCCTACAGTGCAGTGTCTCCTGTGTGTGTTGGGTGTGTCCCAGTGTTGTGGGTCAGGAGCCATTGCCTTTCATGTGCAATAGTTCTCTTTGCCTGTTTTGGGCAGTGTTTGGTCCTTGTGTTGTTAGTGAGCTAATTTGGTAGCCACTTTGGGCTTGAGCTGAGTCAGAGCACATGTTTACCAGAGATAGGGTAGCACCCAACTGCAGAGTGCTTTCCTTGTATTGTCCTCTAAGAAGCTTCCATTGGTTGGTGGGACCTGCAATCTGACCAGATGTCTGCCCCCAACCCCCTGCTGGAGCTACAAACTGGTATGTGTGGTTGTCTTCCCCTTTCCTCATGGCAGGAGTCACTGGAGTAGTGCTGGCTTCTGGCAGGGCTGCTTGCTTACTTCCAGGTTTGTAGATGTGCCCTGGATGTGCTCTGGCCATGGGAGTATGAAAGGAGGCAAATCCTTAGGAGAACACAGGGATGGAGCCTATGCTGTTAACGAGGTTTGTGCATGTCTGTTGTGGGACAGGATTTGGAGTTGCTTTAGCAAACTCCTCTGGCAAGGCTGGAGGGGGAAAATCTGCAGGAGAGGGCGGGGAAGGGTATACAGTCCCAGCAAAGTTTGCTATAGGAGGGGACCTGCAGTTGCCCAGACCTCCTGCTGAGGCCAGCTGAGTTGGAGGGGGTGGATCTGCACACATGCATAGCGGCAGACCACCCTGTAAGTAAGGTAGGTGGAGAATGTTGGCATTGTGCTGGTTCCCATATGTGTCAGTGTATCTAGGCTGGGGAAGGGAAACAGCACCCACCAGGTCTTTTGTTCTTGGAGAAGTCTCCCAAATATCCCTGCCCCTCCACCACATTCTCTGAGTTTAGTAAACAAACCTCCTTCACATACACCCCATGTGTTTTTCAAACTGCTGCTTCTATGCTGTATCTCAGTGGGGCTATTTGTTTTGCTGTCTCTTTAAGGGTGAGGATTCATTTCCCTCTAGCCCTCCCAATCTCCAAGAGCTGAGCCCACTGATTTTTAAAGTCCCAGGTGTTAAACCACCACGGGTTATAAAAATTCACAAAATTATGCCCCTCTGGTTTTCAAAGCAAAATTTTGTAGGGATTTGTTCTCCCAATACAGGTTCCCCATATCTGGGGTGTCTGGTGTGAGGATCTGTTTCTCTTCATTCTCCGAGTCTGCAGCATCCATCCCTCCTACAGACAGCCCCATGGGTCTACTTAGCTTTCTACCATGTCTCCACCCATCCTACCTTCTTTGATGTGGCCTCTTCTTTACATTTAGCTGTGGAGAGCCTGTGCTGCCAGTCCTCAGGTCATTTTCTGAGTTATTTACACTAATGTGGGTGTTAGCTAGTTGCATTTGTGGGATGAGGCGAGCTTAGGATCCTCCTACTCCATCATCTTCTGCAGAAATCTGACATTTCCCTTATTTTAAACTTTGTGGGATGAAAGGATAGAGTTCCATTTACAACCTCTTAACATTTACAAAACTCTTAACTAAAAACCCAAAGAACCATGTTCAAGAGATCAAGGCCTGGAAAACAAGAGTACAAATTTCCTGTGGTCCCACAATGAAATCCATGAGCTTAGGAGATAACGTCCCATTAAAGGAGTGCAAAAAACACAGGATAGGCCACATCCTTAAGCCATTTGAAATCAGAGGTAGATTGAGTCTAGTGAAAGCTGCAATCTAGCTTCACCTCTACCTCAGCTTATTAATTATTGGGTTCAGGTGATCAGCCTCTCACCCTCTCTGCCTGACAAAGGAAAGGGTCAACCATCTTGGGAGGAAATATCTACTTCAATCTGAATGAATCATTGATACAATACAAAATTATGAGATAACAGAAGGTTAGGAAAATGTGATCAATAAGCAAGAGAAGAAGCAGAAAATAGAAGATCCTCAGTGATCTAGATGTTGGAGTTATCAGATAGGACTTTAAAATAACTTTTAAAAAATTATAAATAAATAAAAAAATTTTAAATATAAATAAATAAATAAAATAACTATTTAAACAAATGCTAATGAAAAGAGAAAAAGATGGGCAACAGGTAAAAGAGTAGACAATGTCAATAAAAAATGGAAGTTACAAAAAAAATTAAAACTGGGAATTGTCAGTCACTGAGTCCTATGTTATTAGAGGCTCAGGCCTCTTTGTTCACAGCCATGGCCTTGGGCTGGCATGCCTTGTTTTCCTCCCGCTTCTACTTTCTGAACTCAAAAACAAGGGGTGCCCTTGCATTCTATCTCTGAAACCAACAAGGACCTTTCTCAGCCAATCCACTATTCTTATTCTGTCTACCTTTCATAGGTTGAGTAATACAAATCTGCTATACTTCTCTGAGTTCTATCTACTTCATCCGTGCAACTGAGCTGATGAAGTAAACTGAGAGTTCAGTCTGTCGCCTTAGTTCTGCTTCTCACTCTACATACAGATCCCAAATTGAAGACCAGAGGAAGAAGCAAGCAGCCAATTATTCTTTTTTTTTTTTTAAGACTTTATTATTCATGAGGGACACAGAGAGAGAGAGAGAGAGAGAGGCAGAGGCACAGGCAAGGGAGAAGCAGGCTCCATGCAGGGAGCCCGAGTTGAGACTCGATCCCAGGACTCCAGGATCATGCCCTGGGCTGAAGGCGGCACTAAACCCCTGAGCCACCCGGGCTGCCCCCATTATTCTTTAAACCAGTCTACTATAACCCCAGATTGATGAAATTACCTGGTGATTGTATTAATGAAGCAGTGTTTTGGGATCCCTGGATGGCACAGCGGTTTGGCACCTGCCTTTGGCCCAGGGCGCGATCCTGGAGACCCGGGATCGAATCCCACATCGGGCTCCCGGTGCATGAAGCCTGCTTCTCCCTCTGCCTGTGTCTCTGCGTCTCTCTTTCTCTCTCTCTGTGACTATCATAAATAAATAAATAATTTAAAAAATTTAAAAAAAATGAAGCAGTGTTTTATATCTCATTTAGCTAGTGATCCGTTCATCAGAATCTAGATAATATAGTTTAAATGGCATAGCTTACTCTTCCTCAGTTTGTAGCCCCTGAAGGGATTCACAGAGGATTCACAGAGGATTATCTACCTGAGTTTACCTCCTAGAGTCTTGTAAAAGCAGTCAGAACTTTGAAGTCAGGAATGCCACAGTTCAAAACACCAGGACACACCTTTTCTATAGCTGTGTTTTAGAAGGGTGCTTTCTGGAATTCTGCAGTGCACAGCATAAGTGAATGTATGTAGTCATTCCATATCTTGTTTCTTTTCATGATAAACAGAGCTTAGATGTACAGGTGTGGCTACTTGACCCTTAGGACAGTCTCTACAATGAAAAAGATAATTATCCACAGGAGTATTTCATGCCTCTTGGATACTTATGCCTCCACACATAACTTTATTAGAAAGCACCATAATAACCTTAATATTATTACAAGAGAAAAATAAAGTAATAAAGTAACAAGGAAGTGCTCATTTAAATAAAATATTTTATAGATGGATTGAAGAGCTGGAATCTATATTCTCAATGATTTCTTAATGAAATTACACTGAGTGCTCAGATGTGAAAGATTTGAAAACTAGAATTTCTGTTTAAAATAGGGCATATCCAACCAAAAGCATTCATACCACCTGTCATGACAGATGCAAAACAGAACAAATTATAAACAGTTTGCATTTCCTCATATAAGTATATATAAATCTTCAGGATTTTTGTTAGTCTAAAATAAAAATTTTTTAATTTGCATAGTAAAAATACTGTTTTCAAAGTGACATAACCAGCTTCTAGGGAATTTGGTTTACATTATGTATCCTATACACTATCCCAGAAAGTAAAATGTAGTCTATTCATACTCATTCTAATCAGTCAGGTGAGCATTTAGCTTGATCATACTAATAAAAAGATAAAGAACTTCCGAGAGAGATAATCATCAGTATTCATAATCTTAATCCAGAATTTCAGGAATTGGGCTTCCTAAAATAGAGCAACTACATAATAAGACCATTATTATGAAACAGAACTTCTCATCTCAGAAAATTTCCAGGTCCTCAACTGACTTTGACAGATGAAAAATATTTTTTTTTTTTGGATGAAGGAAGAAAAGAGCTAAAGTTTTATTTTGTTTTCTGAAGCAAAAGTTTCTGGGAGTCAATTTCTGTTATTTCACACTATGACCTTAAATGAAGCCTGGTGCCCTGGCCATATCCCAGATCAATTAAATCAGAATCTCTTGGAGATGAATCAAACATCAGTATTTAAAGTTCCCCTAGAGATTCCAATGTGCAAAGTACCAAAGTTGAGGTATGTTACTCTAGAAGCTACTAGGACTTGTAGCTATATAGCAGTACAGAATTATGGACTCAGTATGGGAAGATACCTAAAAAGTTCCTTTTATTTAATTTTCTGACTTCCGGGAAGTAACATATTCATCATATTATGAAGAGTAGATTAATTAGATGGAATGCAATGCTATAAATAACAGAGATGGTGTTTGTTTTACTGAAATGAAATTAACTCTGGTACAGTGTAGGAATAGTTTAATAGCGCATGGCAGTTGTCCATTTGTTTTGGATAGTATACACAAACTGCACTGAAACTATACTGCAAATTTAAGAAATCTGCAAATAATTGCATAAATAAGAGTTTAGCCCAGTATTTTGAGAACACTTCCTTAAGAAAAATGCTGTGACGTTTGGGGAGACCATGAAATGGTTTAGTACTTCCATATTGTATCCAAAGCACTAAGTGTTTGTTCATCTGTACTTTATATATGTAAAATATAAAAAATGTAAAAAAATGTATCTGTCAAAAGAGGAAATTGGATTGAATTGGCTATCAAGGTAGTCTCAAAAGAGCAAACAAATTCTAATACAGAAATAAAAAGTAACAAGTGTCTAAGGAAGTCCCAACTTGTTTCAGGGGACATGAAGAGTATGCTAATAATCTGAAGATACACTTGGAAGTTCCAGCTCTTACCCTCTGGCACAAATATTGCTATGATTTACTATACCACAGGTGTAGCTGTGTCTTTTAATTTTGCAGTGCACATGAAGTAAAAGGGTTTATTATAGCTTAAAATAGATGAATATGAAATGAGATGTATACCAACAAATTTTGACAGCTACTAAAGTATGAGCTCATTAAAATTAACAGGATAATGTGAAAACATTTTAATGTTTCCAGATTTATAATTTGCCATTGAGAACTTTCAAATGCCTGAACAGATTAAAACTTCAAATTTTTACCTTACCAGCATTAGGCTTGTGTTACAGTTAACCAGAGCAGCTTTAGATACTTAAAACAGAAAAACTTCACAACTGTACTGGTATTGAAATAGCTGAATATATTTTATAGGTATACTAGATACAATACAAGGTTATATAAAAAGAGAGATTTTTTAGTAGAATCTGATCATCTGAAAACATTTAGCTTCTATCCCATTATTTTTTCATTATCACATTTAAATAACCTTTTTCCTAAAATACAAAAGAGAGAAAACAATAACATATAGCACAGGGACGGCTTTTTCTTTCATTACTTGTTTCTGGTCTGGGAAGATGAAAGACTATAAGGGTAATTTCCCAAAATATACCAAAGAGAATTGAAAGAGACTGACTAAATGATTAGAAATTTTGAGTTCACTCAGAAATACATATTATGCTTTCAAGTTATTTTATTCTACATTGCTTATGTGGTATGTCCTAAGAGTTTGCAAAGAACAAAAAATAATGAGGTTACTAGTTAATCGTTCTTAATTAAATTATACTTAACATACATGCAGTGTTGGTTTCAGGAAGAAAATCCAGTGATTTATCACTTACAACACCCAGTGCTCATCACAACACCCTCTTTAATACCCATTACCCATCTAGCCCTTCCCCCACCCACCACTATCAACCCTCAGTTTATTCTCTCTCCCCTTTGTTTTCCCCATTCCCATATGTTCAACTGTTTTCTTTCTTAAATTCCAAATATGGGTGAGATCATATGGTTTTTGTCTTTCTCTGACTTATTCTGCTTAGCATAATACATTCTAGCTCCATCTATGTCATTGCAAATGGCAAGACTTGATTCTTTTTGATTGCTAATTTTCCATTATATATATAATATATAATGGAATATATATATATATATATATATATATAATGGAAACATTTTATATATAATGTTTTCTTTATCCATCCACATCTTCTCTATCCATTCATCTGTTGATGGGCATATAGGCTCTTTCCATAGTTTGGCTGTTGTGGGAATTGCTGCTATAAACATTAAGGTGCATGTGCCGCTTTGAATCAGTATTTTTGTATCCTTTGGGTAAATACCTAGTAGTCCAATTGCTGGATCATAGGGTAGTTCTATTTTTAACTTTTTGAGGAACCTCTATTCTGTTCTCCCTCCCTACTGTCCTCCAGAGTGGCTGCCCAGGTTCGCATCCCTACCAACAGGGCAAGAGAATTCTCTGTATTTTCACCAGCACCTGTTGTTTCTTGTGTTGTTAAGTTTAGCCATTCTGACAGTAAACCATAGAACTCTTAGAAGAAAATATAGGGGTAAATCTTCATGATCACTGGATTCTTAGATATGACACCAAAAGCATGAACACTAAAAAAATTAGTTGAACTTCATTAAATGCAGCCTACATAATAGAAAATATTTATAAATCATATTTCATAAGAGCTTAATACCTAAAATATATCAAGAACTCATTAAGAAGACAACTTAATTAAAAATGGGCTGCAGACTTGAGTAGACATTTCTCCAAAACTATACAAATAGCCAATAAGTATATTAAAAGAAGTTCCACATCATTAGTCACTAAGGGAATGAATGCAAATGATAACCATAATGAGATCACACCTATTAGAATAGCTACAATAAAAAAAATTTAACAGGGATCCCTGGGTGGTGCAGCAGTTTGACGCCTGCCTTTGGCCCAGGGCGCGATCCTGGAGACCCAGGATGGAGTCCCACGTCGGGCTCCCGGTGCATGGAGCCTGCTTCTCCCTCTGCCTGTGTCTCTGCCTCTCTCTCTCTCTCTCTCTCTCTCTCTCTTTCTGTGACTGTCATAAATAAATTTAAAAAAAAATTTAACAGAGCATAAAACGTATTGACAAGGATTGTGGTAAAGTAGGAAGCAAAAACACTTTAGAGTTTTCTCAAATGCTAAATCTAGAACTCCCATGATTTTTCAGATCTACCCCTGAATATATATCCAAAAGAACTGAAAACAGGGATTCAAAGAGATACTTGTAGCCTACTGTTTACTGCAGCATTATTCATCATAGTCAAAAAATGGAAGTAATCCAAGTATCCATACAAATCAATGAATAAATAAATGTGGTATATACATAAATGGAATATTATTTAGCCATGAAAAGAAATGAATTTATGATCTCACTCATATGAGATACGTAGAAAAATTCATTGAAACAGAAAGTAGATTAGAGGTTATCAGGTACTGAGAAGAGTGGGAAATAGAGAAGTTATTCTTTGATGGCTACAAAGTTTCTCTTTGTGATGATGGTGGCACAACTTTAATGCGATTGAGTTGTATACTAAAAAAATGGCCAAAATGGCAAATTTTGTGCTGTGTATTTTTTTGCCAGGATAAAAAAATATTTTTAAAAAGAAAACCATTTCTTTTTAAAAACCATGGTATTTGATTAACAAAAACAAAACATTATAAATTTTTATGATTTTGTCTGATAACTTTGTAAACTACAGTTGACCCATGAACAACACAGATGTTAAGGTTGCCAACATCCCCACATAGTTGAAAATGTATACTTAAATTTTGACTCCTCCAAGATTACTAAAAACCAACTGTTGAGCAGAAGGCTTGTTGATAAGGTACAGTCTATTAACACATATTTTGTATATGTATTATCTACTGTATTTTTACTATAAAGAAAGCAAGAGAAAATGTTAAGAAAATCATAGGGAAAAGAAAATACATTTACATTACTGTATATATATATTCATTGAAAAATAAATCCACTTGTGGGGCACCTGCGTGGGTCAGTGGGTTAGGCATCTAACTCTTAATTGCGGCTCAGGTCATGATCTCAGAGTCATGAGATCAAGCCCTAGATACATCAGGCTCCATGCTCAGCAGGGAGTCTGCTTAAGATTCTTTCCCTCTCCCTCTGCCTCTCCCCCTGATCTCTTTCTCCCTCCCTCCCTCTCAAATAATAAATCTTTAAAAAAAAAAATCCACTTCTAAGTGAGCCTGCACAGCTCAAATCCATATTGTTCATGGTTCAACTATATATTGAAAATATAACTGATGTTACAGAATTATAAGTAATCCACACATATTTTAACATATTCATTAGAAAAAATTAATTTTGCAGGATTTATACAATTGATTCTGGTATCCTAAAAATACAGGAGATAAAGATGACATTTAAAATCCATTTTGTATTAGCTTTTCAAGTCTATTAACAGGGTGACTCTATACCTACCTTTGACTGTAAAAATATCACTCCACCTCTGCTAAGGCCTACTTATATCAATCAACTTGGCACTATAAATGTCTTATGTAATATGAAAAAGACAGCAATAAAATACCATGCTTCAACCTTTTGTCTGTCCCATCACACATGAAGGATATCACATGCCTCCTTTTTTTTTTTTTTAAAGCATCTAGCTACATGTAAGATGTAGGATGGGTAAGGCTGGAAGGTATCTTATTATCCTCATTCATCATCTCCAGAAACTGAGTAAGAAAGGTGAAGTAACTTTCTCAGGATCACCTAGTGTTCAACTAGCAGAACTGGGAATCAAACCATCCCCTGGTGAGAGAGAAGAAACTAGGTTCAAATATTAATACAAGTTACTTTACCTCGCTTAGCCAGAATTCCCTTATTTATAAAATGTTGATAAATTGGATGCTTACTGCCATGACTGTAAAATAAGAATCAACTAATAGTATTCTATCATTGTTGTTCATTCCACCAGATTTTAAAGCTCTGAGTGTGCAGATAGTAAGTATGTCCATCTTGCTCAATGATATACCTGAGGGTTTTATCCAATGCTTAGCATATGACTGAGAGTTCTTTTCCTTTTAATACAAACTTCAAAGTTCTCTAAGCTAACCTCTAAAGAATATTTTTTCTTAAGAACTACAAAATGCATCTTAAATACATTCATAATAATAATCCATTCCTGCTAAAAATATATTTGGGAAGCCTGATTTGAGACATTCTCAAAGGCTAATTATTCATTATATTTCTAATATCTTTCCTTATATACAGGCACTCACTCATCCATCCATTCAACAAACAAATTTAGTACCCAGTATAAGCACTCTGAAAGTTGCTACAATTGAAAAAAATGTATGAGATAATTGTTCACAATCTTTATGGCTCTGAAAGAGTCTTCAAAATAATGGAACCTGGGGATCCCTGGGTGGCTCAGAGGTTTAGCACCTGCCTTCAGCCCAGGGTGTGATCCTGGAGTCCTGGGATTGAGTCCCACGTCGGGCTCCCTGCATGGAGCCTGCTTCTCTGTCTGCCTGTGTCTCTGCCTCTCTCTCTCTCCCTCTCTGTGTGTCTCTCATGAATAAATAAATAAAATCTTAAAAAAAAAAATAATGGAACTTACTTTATGATCTTTGATGGTGAACATAAAATTGAACCATATGGAGGGTGCAGGCACTGAGAGCCTTTATCTTCTAGAATATGAGAAAAATCCTTCTGAAGTAAAATAGTTTTTATAAATTAGATTTTATAAAGTGGCAGAAGTACCTGTTTGAGATTCTAAAATGCTGGTTCTTCTTTATATCCTTTCTCAACCTGATGGTGACTTGGAGATTTTCTTCACAGTCCTTTCTCACTATAATTTCACACAATGAAATTTCTCCAAGAGCACTTTCCCTGTATGAAGAAAAAAAAAAAAAAAGAAAAAACAAGTCAGATTAACTTTTGGAGTTATCACCCTTTCCTTTAATAGTTATATAGATCACTATGAATTCTGATTGAGAATAACAAAGTAATGTTAAAATAATTTTCCTTTGACTCCTGAGTACTCTGCTCCACATTGTCGTAAGCTTTATGACTGAAGCTGACCGAGCAATCTCTGTCTGGTATATTGGTGGTTGCTAAGGAAGATGAAAAAAGACTACTATAGCCTCTCAAATTGATAAATGCTATACCCAGAAGCAATGGACAATATTTTGTTCAAACAATCATTTTCATTGGTTAAGTCTCATGGCCATGCTTAAATTTCTAAGGGACAGGGAAGTGCAAAATAAATCAGGAGATCAGATCATTTGTGCAGAGCCCTAAATACCACAATTATGCAAGTTTTAGTCCAATGTGTTTGAAAATCTTCATAGAATGAATAATGTATAAAAATTCCAAAACCAACTCAAGAAAAACTTATAAAACATGAATAGACCAGCAATTAATAAAGAAATTGATACAACATAAATAATTGGTATTTAAAAATTTACCCCCATACCTAAAAAGAAAACAGGCCCAAATGGTTTTACAGGCTAGATTTAGCAAAGCATAAGGGATTTTAATTTTATGCATATTGTGTCAGAGAGTAAAATGGACAGGGTCTGAGATTTACCCTATTTGCAAGCTAACAAATTAGTCTTCCACTTTCCTGGATGCTTGCAAAAAGTGTAAGATTTTCCTGGACCAGAAACAAAGGACAGTCTGTTACTTAGATCAATAGCCAAAACAGCCCAGTTGGTGATAGATACCTGAGCCTTTCTCATAGGATGTTACAGATAGGGCCAGGTGATATCTACACACAGTGGGGTATGTTACAGGGAGAGCTCTGAGCTTATAAAATTCAATTATATTTTATTGTTATTATTTTTTAGAGAGAGAGAGAGAGCACACAGGTGGGGGGTGGGTACAAGAGGGAGAAAGAATATCCTAACCAGTCTACATACTTATCCCAGAGCCCAATGCAGGCCTTGATCTCATGACAGTGAGATCATGACCTGAGCTGAAATCAAGGGTCAGATGCTCAACATCTGAACCATCCAGGTGTCCCCAAATTCATTCTTTTATAACAGCTTTAAATATACTATGTTCTAAGGCTACAATCAAACCTTCCCAGAAGGGGACATCATGCCTACTAAGACTATGTGCTATAAGAATATCTTTCAAAAAAATAGTACTGAACAGAGGCAGTCATTACTTTTGTTTGCAAGATATGCAGATACCCATGTAGAACTGTCACCTATTTGCCAACATATTTTATAAAGCCAATAAAATCATGGTAAACCAGGGAAAAATAACATTAAACAGAAAATTATACACCAATCTTCCTTACGAACATAGGCATAAAAATTCCATGTAAAATTTATAAAGCTGAATTCATCAGTATATGAGAACGAGTATCATGAACACATGGAATTTATTCTAGGTATGAAGGCTTGGTAAAATATTGGAAAATATATCACTTTGATCCATCACTTCAATAGATTTTAATTATCCAACATTTTTAAAAATCTGTGTGAATCCACCACATTAGCAGATTAAAGAATAAAACCATATGAACATCTTGCAAGATACAGAGAAACTATTTTGACTGACCAAATGGTTATGTTTAATATTGGCACAGAATCCAAATTTTCCGATCTCTTGATGAGAATGATTTTCCCTGCACTATGCTTTTTTTTTCCCCCACCATAATATGTTGGGGGAAAAAAAGAGTATGAAGTTTGTTTTTACTGTGTTCTTTTTTTAAATATTTTATTTATTTATGAGAGACACACACAGAGAGAGAGAGAGAGAGAGAGAGAGAGAGAGAGGCAGAGAGAGAAGCAGGTTCCATGCAGGGAGCCTGACGTGGGACTCGATCCTGGGTCTCCAGGATCACACCCTGGGCTGAAGTTGGTGCTAAACCTGCTGAGCCACCCGGGCTGCCCTTTACTGTGTTCTTTATTTTAAAATAGCATAGTTAGAAGGTACTAATATTATAATATTATTAGATACTTTTTAAACTATATCTGAATGCCAGACTAATTATTATTAGTTTGTCATCCATAGTAGGTTGAGGTTAAGTCCATATAAAAGTGAATTCCTGGTACAGAAGCTTTCATTCCATTAATTCCAATCCAAATTCTCTTGGAATAAAGTAGTTGCCCATATTATAATATATACATCGACTATTATGATAGTTTTTTAGGCATACTATCTCACAGGCCATGCATTTTAAATGAGGGCAAAGATTGGTTTGGGGAGCCACCAAAAATCCTAGATAGTATGTAGGTTTGTGGCCCTCAAAAGCTTAACTCTACCTGACAAAATCTTATTCCTTCCTATTTATTTTTTCTCATTAGGAAGAAACTAGGTTTAAGTTAATTTATTGATTAGAATACTCAAATTTACCTTATTTTCCCCTTATGGGGTTGCTAATTTTTTAAAAAACATTGAGAAATATTGTTCCAGACTCAGTTCCTGTTTCAAGAAATTCTATGTCTTAGAATATCTTTAAATCCTCAGCCACTAACAGATAGTAAATCTGTTACTCTCTGTATATATTGAATAGATATATACTATCTATCTATATATATATCTATATGTATATAGATAGATAGATATATTTACTCTCTGTAAATATTGAATAGATCTCATAGATTCAGTATCTGATACCCTGACCATCTACTTAAAGCTAGCCACTGCCTTGAAGAAATCAACTCACACTTTAAATAAACATTTAGAAACCATTTTGTTTGAATCATCAATGGTCAACTCATTGATTTGTTCAGAAAAGATAGACATAATACAAAGAACAAGCTCTGGCAAGAAAAGGTAGCTTCTTCCTCATATTAACAGCAATACTAATGATAATATAAGAAGAAAACTCTAACATTCACGGACTCTTTATAATGGACCAGGCCTGTGCTTTGTATGTGTTAATTCATCTAATCCTCAGGATAGCCCAATGAATTAGATCCTTTAGTGTGATCATTTTACAGTGGAATCAGTCACCAATTACTAGAATTAATCACTGGTTAGTATTCTGGCAATTTTCCTCATGTCAGTTATCTACTACTTACCAAGTAAAGTATCTAAGAGGTGATTTTCCTTTTGTCAGATTTTGATTAAGAAATTGCAATCATCCCATCCAATTTATAGCTTTAGAAATTCCAAAATTGTTACAAAAACCTACTAACTCCCCACTTAGAAAAAAATTAAGCCACCTGGGTAGCTCAGTTGGTTAAGCAGCTGAGGATCCACCCTGGGCATGGATCATGCTTAAGATTTTCTCTCTTCCTCTGACCCTCCCTACACTCCACTTTCCCTCTCTCTCTCACAAAAGAAAAAATAATAATAAATATTAAACAAGCAATGATCATTATCCACCTTACCTATAAAAACTTGTTGCCTGAGCCATCCTGGGTCACCATCACTTTCTGGTGTTCAAAGCTGAAAATAAGCATGAATGAGGAGACTTTTAGAATGAGAAGGGCACTACTAGTTGTTATACCAGGCTAACAAAGGTAAACTGAGATTGTCCTGAGGAAACCAGCATATATGATCTCGCTACTCATAATGCTTTATCTTTTGTGCCATTCCTTCTTCTCTTAGCTCTACTTTTTTCTTTCTTTTTTTCTTTTGCTTGACTTTTTTCTATGGCTATTCCATCAATAACATTATTCCTTTGACCCAAGCAATTGAAACTTGAATCTGAAAAATCTAAAGTTTATGAATAATCCTTTAGGTCAGAAAAATCACTTTTTTATATGATACTAATTTCCAATAACAAGGTTACCTGTTCTCCAGCCACTATTTGTGATTTGTGAAGAAGCTTTTGAAAAGGAGTATCAACTATTTTGGGAATATTTGTGTTTATGTGTAAAGTTAATTTTTGAAAGTGAGAAAAACTCTTCCCACTTCTCTCCTACACCAACAGAAAGGCCCTTTTTTTCTCTTAAAATAAGCACTTGGTGTTTCCATCATCTTAAGCTATTGGGATTGAAATCCCCTTACTACAGTCCCCAAAAAAGAACACCCCCAAGTTGGATACAAAGCAATCTACTAGAATGTGAGAAGAGAACATTAAAAAGTATATTCTGTTTATCTAAGCTTTACTAATATTGAGTGACGACTAACAGTGGCATTCTTACATGTTATGAGGGCACACAATTTTGGCTGAGGAAAACTGGGAGTCTAATAACACAGAAGGGCTGACTTCATTTGTGTGTTTTGTATGTGTTACAATATGTGAAAGTTGGCATATGCCCAGTTAAGTGGATTTTACATTATACTCTCTAGTTTTAGATAAACTAGCAGCACAAAGTACACAAGAGACTTAAATATTCTGTAAAGAAATCACATGAGAGAGAATACTAATAAGGCAAACAAAAAAAAAAGAAGGGAAGAAACATCATCCTGTGTAAACATTATGTAAGCTATAAAAATTAATAATTAAAAAATAAAATGTGATAGGAAGTCAGCCAAAAACATTATAAATTATTAAAAACCTATTTGAAGTATGGCCCTCTAATTTCTTCTAAAATATCATTTCCCCTTTATCTCATCCTTTTTAATTTCATGTTTTAAATCTACATAATACAAGTAAATATAATTTACAAAGACTGAGAATTATAAAATATTGATGAAAGTAATTGGAAAAGACAACTATTGGAAAGCTATTGCATTTACATTGACTACAAAAATTAATAAGATGTCCATACTACCCAAAGCAATAAAAGATTCAACATAATCCCTATTAAAACACCAATGGCATTTTTACAAAAATAGAAAAAACAATCCTAAAATTCACATGGACACAAAGGACCCCAAACAGCCAAAGGAATCTTGAGACAAAAAACAAAGGCATCACATCTCCTGATTTCAGATTATATTGCAAACCTGTAGTAATCAAAACAACATGGTCCTGGCATAAAAACAGACACATATACCATCAACTTACTTTCAGTAAGGGTGCCAAGAATACACAATGAGGAAACAATGGTCTCTTTAATAAATGCTCCTGGGAAAACTGCATTGCCATATGCAACAAAGGAATGAAACTGGCCCCTATCTTGTACCATACACAAAAATCTATGCAAAATAGATTTAAGAACCATAGAAGTCTGCCAGAAAACACTGAGGGTAAATTCCCTGACATTCAGCTTTGATAACAATTTTTTGGATATGACCACAACTCAAGCAAGAAGGTAAAAAACAAACATTTAGTGAGATTATTTCAAACTAAAAAGCTTCTCCATACGAAAAGGCAACCTACATATGAGGACAAAATATTTGCAGACCATACACCTGAAAAGAGATACTGGAAATCTGCCAAGAGATTTTAGGTGCTCTCACAACAACAAAAGGGTAAATATGTGGAGAAATGGATATATTAATTTGACTATAACTAATATATATATATAATGTTTTACCCCTTAAATATGTATAATTTTTATTTTAAAATATAAAATACATAAACAATCATCTAGAATTGTCCTTGTTCAAAGAAGTTTGACCTTAAGGAACCATACTACCCAAGTGAGTGACTACCATCCTGCCATCAAAATAAGCAGCCTGATCTTAGAGCCTAATATTTAATATTCTATTATTAATAATAGAATTAATAATATTCTATTATTACAATAGATGAACCAGAATCTGCTTCAAGCTTGAGCCTCACAGAACCTTTATCACCAGTCACTAGTAGCTACCAAAATTATAGCTTTCCCATTGTTTATTGTATTGTACCCACTCACTAACACTAATAAGCACAAAAGTACTTAAAGTGGGCATTAGCAAGCCAAAACCAAAGATTATGACCAGATTATCAGTCCTTTGAAAATTGATTATTTTTAGAAACCTTTGAAACTATATATTGGTCAGCCAACAAAAAAAGGTTGCCATTGGGCAAGCTTATACTCAAGCTCTAAATAACGAACATGTACTTATTACAAAGCAAAAGAACAGTATTTCACAAGGAGATATAATATTTCTTAGAAATATATCCATTTAGTCATAAAAGAATTATCACTTTTTTTCAAGGTGGATGCCAATATATATATATATATATATATATATATATATATATATATATATATATATATATATATACTGCTTCAAAATATCAGCCGGTTCACTTCTGGGCAGGCACCCTGGGAGATGAGAGATTTTGGATTTCCTCACCTAAGGCCCACATGTATGTATGTTTTCAAAGCATACGTGTTCACAGTTTGCAAGGAAGAAAAAAAATTCCATATTTGCCAGTGAGATATTTATACACAAATACATCTGTATCTCCATCTCTATTTACACTCACCTCCATAGGTCTATCGTCTCTATCTCTCTTGTAGGTATATATATACCTAGTCCTAAATTCCCTCCATGTGTCTCCTGCCCTACTCTGTCCCTCCAGATTGTTATATGTATAAATCTACCAATGGCTTCTGTAGAGAGAGTGGAAGGGTTTACTTCACTGCCTGAAGATAGAGGGCTATAATGTCCGAAACATGTCTAGCCAGGTTGGCCTCAGGACAAATGGGATTTAGCTTTGTCTAGAGAAGCCATGTGCAAGAATGGCTCCCTTAATAAGGCGGGAGGTAGGCTGTGTCAGAGTGTTTGGAAGGCCTTTGTACCCTCAGGGTGGCACTTCTGCACACAGTACATAGAGCTGCGTGTGGGGCTGCAGCCACACTGGAGTCCAAGGCCAGCCGCCCCAGAGGAGTCTCAAGTCCAGGAACCTGTACTGTCAATGGGTGGACTGTGCCATACATATCTGCTAGCTAGCAGGGCACACTAGCTTCTGTGTTAACAGTAGCCACCACTCTATAAAACAATCTGTCAGAGAAGGTGTCCAAGTGGAAGCTGGGAGAACTGTGGCTAGGAGGTTGTTAATAGTAGCATTTTAGGGTGAAGCCCCAGAGGCTTTGATCTGCAAGGATATCCTCACCCAACTGTACAACCACCAGGGTCCCACAAAATATTCCTATCACCCTCTGGTCACCCTGGTCTGGGAATTAGGAACCAGGATCCTAATGTCTACAGGACATCCTCTTTGGGACTTGTAGGCTGTGTCCAGTCTTGGTGATATCCACCCTCAGGCACTGACTGAAGGTGACTACCTTCACCATAGGGACAAAAAAAAAATTCTACAAAATAAGCACAAAGCAATGCAAATGGCCATTTGGCCTGATCAGCTAAAATCAGGACTCAGCACTTGGACTGTCTTGGCAGCTCTATTGTTTCCAGAAATGCTCTGCATTTAGGACCCCACCCCCAGTAAAGATCTGTTGCACCCTTTGTAGAGTCCCCCTGAGTATTCCTTTCCTTACTCAGTAAGGCAGCTCTCACACCTCAGCTAAAAACTGAGTTCGGAGAGCCACCAACTGCCTGGAAAGAATCCCATGGTCGTGTTTCCACTAGATATTCCTTTACCTGTATAGTTGATGTAATCCCTTAGCTGAGGCCAGTGGTTTTTCTGGTACCAAAACATAAGCACTGTCAAGTACACACTCTGAGACACAAACTCACACCTACCATTATTAAATACTACTTGACTACATTTAATTCCTGATATAATTAGTCCCCTTACCAAAAACCTCTCATCAGCTCCATTTGGCTTGTATAGTACACATAGTTCAGTTTCAGAGCCCTGGGTGGCGAAAGGATACAGTAGGGGATTTTTGGTATGTTTGTACTTTTTTTGTTCAATGGTTGGTTGGTTGGTCTTATAATTTGCTGGCACTTGGAATCCAGTGAAATGGCTGACTGGTTGCATTTCTTCATTTCCTTTCAACCACTGAAGTGACTTTTACTATGCGAAGAGGGTTTTTTGTTTTTGTTTTTATAAAAAAAAAACCTTTTAATGAAATATTAATTGGCACTTTCAGTACTCTCATGTTCTTGGAAAGGTCTTCTCCTTCTCCTATATTCTTAAGCAGTGCTTTGGTTTTAGAGCTCATGCCTCTCTTGACATCCCCTGCAAAGCAGTCAAGAGCATGAAAAATCAGCTAGAGCCAATTCATACACAAAGTGATGGAATATAACAGAGAACAAACTATTTCTGTATGTGAAAACTAGGGAGACCTGAATCATTATCAGACTGGGAATAGAATTATGTCCATTGCAAAAGTCCATTGGCAGCATCTCTACTTACCCTAATATTCCACATTCACCCTAATAATCCCATGGATTTTCTTCAAGGGTGTTGCTACATTATCACTTTACTTTTGAGATTTGCTTTTTATGTGCCAATCTCAAGTAGGCCCATGCTTTAATATCTATAAAGATTAGAAGTAAATTTCTTCAAAGGTGTACCGTTTTGTCTATGCAGTTTACTCAATGCTAAAAATGAGAGACATTTTTCTCATAGAACTTTGCTCAAATAACAAATTCTCAAGGAATGAGATAAAAGGTTAAATTGGTGATCAGAAGTTAAAAAGAAAAAAAGCAGTTGTGACAATACAACCTGAATCAAGTTTAAATTTAGAAATTGCTCTCATGTGAAAATAATTTAAAAATTTGTAAGGATCAAATGTGATTATTAGATTGCATCGATGAGCGATCAGAGACCCAGAGATCCAATAACTTGCCCAAGAAACTGACAGAACAAAAATAGTCTCCTGACTCCATATCCCATACTTTATGTTAATTTTACTGCCCCTGCCCTTGAAACCCATAACTAAGAGACTTCTGACAGTTTGTTATCATTGAAAAAAAACTCTCAGGAATACAACATACCACTCAGTGACATCAAGATACGCTCGGTTTATGGTACCAGTGTTCATAATGCAGCTTCCTTTTTGAGCACGTATCTTAATTCACTGAGCTTTAAAATATGTTCATGCATCTTTCTAGGTTTCCACAGACATGCAGCTCCTGTTACAAGAAGGCAGTTCCCACATGGTGCACATAGGATGGATTATCTGCACTTTGAGGATGATAGCCGTGGATGGTGGTTTGACATGGATATGGTGATCATCTATATTTATTCAGTGAACTGGGTCATTGGATTCATTGTGTTCTGCTTTCTTTGCTATTTTTTCTTTCCGTTTTAGGAATTTTCATACCTTACTACAGTTGAACAATCACAAATGATGTAGATAACAATTACAATTAAACCTTTTTAAAATGTGCTTTGAAGTTTTTATAATGGTGCATTATATAAACTGTTGGTGTTTATAGAAAGTATGAGAATAACGGACTTATTTATTAATGTTTTTCATGTAACAAACTAAAGTTTATTCAGGAGCTAGTCTGTCTAGCACTTAGCAACAACGCACTATTAATTTCATAATTAATTTCATAATTCCTCCTGGTTTAGGATTTATGGGCTCTAATGTTATGATACCACTTTTGTACTGAAATTGTAAAGACTGAGGCTTTTCTTCCACTTAAAAGTAGTAAAAATACAGAATGAAATGATAATCTGGGTAGATGGTATCTTTGCTGAAAAATAATTAGTCAATCACCACTTATTCTTAGGCAAATTATGTGCATTACAGATAAATTTCATTTTCTGGGAACTAATCTAGCAGGGTGTATTCAGTTTTGGTTTCCAATTATCTCAACTTCTTTCCTGTTCTATTATCAAGAAAGCAGGCTATTCTTTATACAGACCTAATAATAGCATTAGTGCAACATTTTTAATTATTATATGAACAGAATAGTAAATGCAAAAAACTTGAGACCGATCCCCACCAATAGAGAAATACATTATTTGCAGGATTACTCACCTGAAGAAATAAAAAACTTGCTGATTTTCAGTAGTTCAAAAGAGCAATGCATGCCCAAAATGTAACTAATTTAGTGATTTGTTTAACACAGAGATTGTCAAATATATTGTAAATGTGCAATAAAGAGTGGCTTTTAAATTTTTTTCTTTGTTATTATATAATTTAATATCTAGAATAAGGAATTGTTGGAAATAGGCTTATAGATATATATAGAAGAAAGCTGGCATTTCTTTTTACTTATTATTATAGTATTATAAGCCTTGGAATTGGTTTTCCCTTAGTTGAAAAAAAAAAAAAGGAAATCTGAATTATTCCTGTAAAAGAAACAGCACAAGTATCCCAAGTTTCCCAGAAGTGAGAGAACTCAAGCGCAAAAAAAAAAAGTGAGCTTCTTTATTTCCATCACGAAGGTGGTCTTTGTGTAAGCTATGAGCAAAGTGTTGATTATGAACTACTAATCCAACATTCCTACCCTGTGTCGTCACATATCTGATAATGCAGTAAGTGTATTTTGACACAAGCTAAAATATGCCTACCACATTAAAAATAGCACCATCCAAACAAATTGCGATGAGGCTTCAAGAGTTCAGGCTAGGAGACATCCAAATGAAGCCTTATTACTACTAATTGTATTTCAATAAAAGCACCTATCTGATGGTACGTGATATTCCAAGAAATATGATTAGAATAATACAGGTTTTTATTCTTACACTGTTATTATTGTATTTAAAATTATATCTGTGAAAGAAAGTGGTGTACATTAGACACTATCAAAGATAGAAAGCAGAAAACCACAGTTTATAAACATCAACTTCTGCTCATGTATCAAAATAGATAAATTATGCTTATAATCTAGTGACATATAACTAATATCTTGGTAAAATGATGTTTTTGACAAAGCTCAATGTTACCTTACAGAAATAAAAATTGGTGTTTATAGTAACTAGTTTTTTTTTTTTAATTTTTATTTATTTATGATAGTCACAGAGAGAGAGAGAGAGGCAGAGACACAGGCGGAGGAAGAAGCAGCCTCCATGTACCGGGAGCCTGACGTGGGATTCGGATCCCGGGTCTCCAGGATCACGCCCTGGGCCAAAGGCAGGCGCCAAACCGCTGCGCCACCCAGGGATCCCAGTAACTAGTTTATTGCTCAAAGTGGAAGTAATACATGTCACGACTGAAAAATTAGCAAAACACATCTAGAGGGGCAATATTTTAAGAACTTTAAAATGAACTGCAACCATTTCCAACCAACACCTGGCTTTCATCTCTATCAAATATGCTTTCATTCATTCCTAAATTTAAGAGTTGATTATAGGGGCACCTGAAGGCTCAGTCAGTTAAGCATCCAACTCTTGAACTCAGCTCTGGTCTTGATCTCAGCAAATTAAATATAAATAAATAAAAATAAAAGTCAATTATAGTTTATACATGAAGCAAAGTTACTAGTATAATAGATATAGATTTCTCAGAGAAACAAATTTCACTTCCAATATGAATGTATTAGCTCAGTGATAACATCAGTCTATAGATCTGTATCCAAAAACTACCAATAGAGATAATACCCTTAAATAAATAAAATAAATACCTTTTAAAAATAAGAAAGCATCGTCTGGAGAATGGCTTATACAAATCTTCTAAGCCACTCCAAATGGCTGATACAAATCTTCATAACTTAGTCTGAGAATAACATCATTTGGCATATTAAAAGTAAATTTAGAAAATTATACATTGCTAATTTTACTTTAAAACATTTAAATTGTATGCAGATGAAGCTAAAAGCTGCCAAATATTAAGAAGGGCAGCATTTCCTAGAGCCACCAGTTTATTAGAAGCCAGCTAAAACCTGAGATGAAAAGAAACCATTTTCTCCTGGTATCTGTCAAACAGTAGCCATCCAATAGATGATTAATGAATTTATAAGGAAAAAAACTTAAGAAAATAAAATTATAAATATATGCATGAGCTTAAGAGTGAAACAAGAAATTATATGTTGATCTTGTGTAGTGATTTCTCACAAGTATTGATCATGTAGAAACTCATTTTCCAATAAAGAACAAAGGGGAAAAAAAGAAAAATCCTAAAACTAATCAAGTACAGTAATAATAATTATTAAATAATATTATTTAATAAGATTTCAATTTCTAACCTATCACTATCAACAATTTGTGTTTCTACTGAGCTTAATTACTGTGAAGGTTCATTTTAAATACTCTCACATATGCATTTTATAAGTGCCCAAACTTAAGTCACATTTCTGAATTCTTTCAGTAGGTAATTATTTCTTGATTTAAAAAAAACAAATTCACAAACTAAAATCAGTTCATTTTATAGTCAGTAGAAGCTAGGGTAATCTAAATTAGACAAAACATAAGAATCAGAATTTGTACAAAGAATCACCAAATTCAAGAATAAAAAAAACCAATATTTCTCAGTCTGCTATTAATATAATAATGCCACCCTAGTATTAAATGCTAAATATAACAGCAAAGCCGTTTCTGCCTTGGAATCTTGCTTCTAAAGCACTTGGAATGGCACGACAAAAAAAAAAAAAAAAGCCAATAAATAGAATTATCACTTATGCCTTCACTGTGGCTAAATGAAGATAGAAGTTTTTTAAAACTTGATTTTTATCTGGATCATTTGTTAAGGAATGCCTTAGAGAAGAGAACATTAAATGGAGTGACAGTTTCTGAATCTTCATAGATTCTGCAGTTGAATGCAGAGCACACTGTCAAAAAGCACAGTGTTCCTAAGGTTCTGAATATTTCAACATGCTCAACTTTGACTTTCTTGAAAAGTTTCCGATTTTCAATAATTCTCAATGTAGGCATTAAGTTCTGTCAGTGTACACCTTTCTCTGGAAAGCCTTTGTTTCCCTTTTTTACTGAAGACAACACTATAATAAACATTGCTTTGATACATTTTCATTTTTATATAGATCTTATGAGAAACATCACTGAGAGGTATCTTTAGGCCCTGGTATCAACATCCTATGAGAATAGCACATGTCCACTGCAATGTGCATTCACTTATCTTATAACCATGCTTCTATTACAGGTTCAGAAAAATAAATACTTTGCCGTTCACAATCTCTCACATCGTGCAATAGATGTACTTTGAGAATCATTTTTTTATAATAACACTTCTAAAAACAGTTATTGGACCATTACCAAGTTTTTGGTTACTTCTCTTTACATATGTCACTATCAATAAATTAAATACTGTTAAGACACAGTCCTCAGTTCTCTTACTCTTTCACATCTTTATAAGCCTAAGAGCTTCACCCAAAAAATATCTAGTAAGTACAGACTGCCCAGTAAATTGCATTTTTATTATTGACAGCATAGCAAGAGATGCTATTGCTCTTACAAGAAACTGGTCAATATTTTAATTGCTTTACACGTGTCACCTTGTCTACCAAGAAAAGCATTAAGAGGAAAAGGGAAGTGAGAGAGGATGACATTTATTTATGAAATTTCTCCATCTTAGATACTTAGTGGGTCACATTCACATATTAACTAATTTAGTTTCCTCAATACTCTTTGAATAATGATGTTAACCTCATATTATAGTTGAGGATGAAAAGTAACGTGACCAAAGTCACAGAGCTAAAAAGTGATTGATTTATCTTCATATCTGACCTATTTCAAGACTTTCAAGACCTGTGTTCTGTGCTGTCAGTAGTATCAGATTAAAATTTGATGAAGTTGGATAGTCACTGAAGACTCTCTGGTAATAATACTGCTAAAGGAGCTTTGAGAATATGAGAGATGATCTGAATCAAGAGCGAACTACTCTCACTTCCTCTGTAACAATTTTCATTGCTTGTACCGATGAAAAACTTTTGCAGGACGCTATTTAATACGCAAAACTACATTTGATAAGAGCTTCCATCTTGTGTGCAAACTTAGATCAATTTGTCATGGTTACCTTTATTAATAAGGATTGTGAGGCTCCATCTTGACACCAAGAAGAGTGCTCTGATCCATTGGTGATGTCCCTCAAATATGGGCAAAGGAGACTGATAAGGGAAAATCGATCCACATCAAGTATTTAGATAAGGGTGCAGAAAGGCATTCAGGTTTTGGAAGCAGGTCTTGCCATCTGTTGAGGAAAAAGAAGTGTAGTTCGGTGACCATAATTGACAACACATGATATATACTAATTAAGGCATGAAATATAACTAATTGTAAACTACAGCCCTTTACTTTTTTTCTTTTTGCCTCAAAACAGAAGATTAATAGGCACCTACTTGTGCATTCCAGAGATTTTTAAGACATGATGATGTAGTTACAGTGTAATTTAATTTTCTCATTTTAGAAAAATTTTCACCTGTCATTTAAAAAAAAAAAGTATACAGTCCTGATTCACAAATTCTACAGGACTAAATGGATGCTACTGGTAATGTCTATTCTGATCCCAGTATTTGAAGGTAAGTATATAGTTTAACAATCAACCTAGATCAAAAGTCAGCCTCAGCATTACTTGTTAAATCTTCATAGGCTCACATTAAATCTTATTAAATGAATAGTTTTCAGAAGGGGTGGGATAGGCTTGGGTATCCACATTGCTGATAAGCTACCAGGTGGTATGGCTCTGCTGGCCCAGGAGCTACACTTATAGAAAAGCAAGAAAATAAAACAACCTCAAATGAATCTGGCATTTCTGTCATTACAGTAACTGTTACTCATTTTGGCATTTGAGAATTATACTATACCAGTTATCCAATATTTAGGAATTGTAGTGAGTTGTGCTATAAGCAAGTTTAAATAAGTCAATTGAATAAACTTCTGAAATTACTTGGTGGCTGCAGTGTGTTGTTTATTTAAAATCCATAAATCCAACTTTCCCCCTTTTTTAAGGAAAAAACTTACTTCTCCTCTTTTTCCTATCTTTTCCCATTACCCACCCTTTGGCCTTCATATCTTTATCTGGAATCTAATTGAGAACAAATGTGAGATTATCCTTATCACTAATAGCATATCTGGAGAGACATAATAAAATATACTGTGACTTTTCTTCTTACTCAAATTTTTACTATCCATTACATTTGCAAAAATCAAGAGAACTCCTTACCATCTTGAGTTATACCACTAAAATTTGCTTAACCTTTCTTTCCTCATTTTCCTCACCTGTAAAACTATGCTTCATTTAAAAATTTAAAAAAAAAACTATGCTTCATAAAACAGACCTTCACAGGGTTCTTCTGGGGTAAAATTCAGTTCACAAGAAAAGGAAGAAACAGATCTAAAAGTTCTTTGAGGAAGACAAAGTTCATGCAGAGACAAAGCAATATTTACCAATTTTTAGAAATAGCCAGGTTATTTAACCTCTCTACTTTTGTTTCTTCATTTGTAAAAAAGTAAAGGAAAAATAGTATTGTGGATTAAGAGATAATGCCAGTGAAAGAAAGCAGTCAGTAAATGTGTTTCTCTTTTATTTTTAAAAGATTTTATTTATTAATTTAAGAGAGGGGGCACAAGTTGGGGAGTAGTAGGGGAGAGGGAGAAGTAGACCCCCTGTGAGCAGGGAGCCCGATGTGGGCTCGATCCCAGGACCCCAGGACCATGACCTGAGCCAAAGGCAGACAATTAACCATCTGAGCCACCCAGGCATCCATCCTCCCCCTTATTTAAAATCTTATTTTCAAAAAGCCTATAGGAAAGGTCTTTTTTTAAGATATTAATAAGGTACAAATGCGTTATTATTGTTCATGCACAACTAGAGCCTTTAATTACCACCAACTAAATCTTACATTCCCTTAAGCTGACAGCCATAGTATAGCAAAAAATTGAGTCATTAAGTGGGCCATTAGGCAAAATTGGATTATAAATCAAGTTTTCTAGCCAACAGAATGAAGAGTTGCTTCTATTCTTTCAGGGTCTCACTCTCTTTGAGCCAGAGATTGAGTAGCATCATGGCACTTGGCTGCTGGCACATGGCCACACCAAGGAAAGCATTTTACTGAGAACCTGATGCAAATGTTTAATGCTATATTCATAAAATTATTCAGAAGGTTGAGGAATAGGATTTCCCATTTTTGATGTTATCCAGGAAGTTTTATGTTGGATAAGAGAAACATTGTGTTCAGCGTTTGTTTTCTTAACATTTAAAATGATACTGATGATACCTACCTACAAAATTTGAATCACAGTGTTCTTTTTCTTGTAGCAGCTAACATAAAAAGCACTTGGTTTCATTGCCATAAACTCAGTCCTCAAATAGTGTTCTGAATCATTTTTTGCACTTGTACCTTTTTGATGCAGCAAGCCATTCCATACCAATCTAGAGAAAATGGGGCTTCATTTTACTTAGTTAGGACTTTGTATAATAGTACTATAAACATAATAATCTAGCCAGTAAATCATAACATTTACTCAGAGTACATCACTGAGCTAGATCTCTGATTGTAAACCTGAGAATATCATACCAAATTATCCTTAAACAGCTCTTACTAGATTTCTTTCAAAAAGATTTTATACATACATGGTAAAGACAATAAAGGATTTACAGACTAATTATATAATTTTCAACTACACTTAAAATATTTCTTCACATAGGCTATTAATCCTTAATGTAATAATAAGGGCAATTTTTTAATAATTTGGAGTCAATCCTAAGCTTATATTTTACAAGCACTAAATACCTTACAACATATTCCATGGTGTTTCGTTTCCTAATATAGAAACAGTCTTCAACTAAGAACAAGTTGTTTTCACAAAATCTTCCTTCTAAGTTTATTTTTCTTGGAAATTAGAATATGTTTCCTCATTTTAAAAAAGAGTTATAGTAATATTTGGATTCCTACTTTAATCCACAAAATCTCATCTAAAACACTCGCACAGCTTTTCAATTCTAACCACTACCAGGCCCTGACTATTTCCCTGTCTCGCTCTAGACACCGGGAATATGTTTATTTCATTCAATAGCAACACCGACCCCCCCCCCCCCCCGCTTCATAATAAGGTGGTGAGTAAAGAAAGGAAAATCCTCCTTGTAGCCACCAGCATATAAAAAGCATTTATATCTAATAAAAGGACTTAGATGAGCACTGTCGGAGAAATGTATAATGTGAGCTATGTATGTAATTTTGAATATTCTTCCAGTCTCATGTCAAAGTAAAAAGAAACACATTTTAATAATGTGCTTAACCTAATTACATTCAACATGTTATTTTAACGTATCCTTAATATAACATCAGTTTTAGAATAATGGGATAGATTGTGTGTTTTCGGTTTTAAGTCTTCAAGATCTAGTATTTATTCAACAGGGCATGTCTCAAATGAGACCAGCCACATTTCAAGTGCTCGGTAGGCACGTTTGGCTAATAGCTGGCTGTTGCATTGGCCTGGCATTCATCAGGCCATCAATCAACATTGAGCCAGGGAAGAAAAAAAAATCAAGGTGTCCATTGCATTACGGAAAAAGGACTGTGTTTAGGAATTAGACCTTACACAATTGTGGAAAAATCTGGGAAAATAAAGGTCTAAAAAGGAGGACTGAAAAAAACAAAATCAGAGAAAAATCTTCCTAAACCATTAGAAAAGGGAAATTTCAGGCAAGGGTGGTGGCGAAGCCATCTAGCCGCTGCAGCGGGGCCACAAAGAGGAGCTGGTCTCTGTAGAGCTACTGCCTCTGTCCAGGGATTGCTGTTAACCTGTAGCCCAAGGACAGGGGGTGAGCCTGGAGTCTCCTGGTCCGAGAACCAGCTGTCAAGAAGAGCTAAATGCAAATCCGGAGAAAACAAGGACAACTTGGAGTCTGCTGGCCCCTCTACACCAGCCTCTCATTGCCTCACACCACGAAGACCTTCAGGCCTAATGGCAGGTGTGTGGCTTCTAATTTTCACATCTCATGCACATCTCTCTTTCGGCCAGGTATACCTGACATCATATAGGAAGGGAATCTGAGAAAAGTATCATGAACTTAGCTAAAGAGGCATAACACGAAGTCACTACAGTGAAACCATACAGAAAAAAGGACTCCGAGAAACATCATTGCAGCTTAGCCAGGTTGACACAGTAAAAAGCAACAGCCACCTAGGCCTGATGGCAGAGCCAGCTGTGGGCTGAAAAACACCTGTTACCCAAACATCCATACGGGTGGTTCTGCTTAGCAGGAGGAGGAGCTAGCATCTGGTCAATGATAAATGCACACCAGGTACTATCCAGATGTTTCATATATAGTCTATTTGTATACAGTATATCCTATATGGTCTTTGTATTAGTATCGTATTTCTCACAACAACCCTAGAAGACTCCTATGACCATGTCCACTTTATAAACAAGATTAGAACTCAAAGAGGTTAGGTGACTTTTCTAAGGTCACACAGCCACTACTGAGTGGTACAACCAAAAGTCACACCTAGACGTGCCTACTTCTTGAGGCTTCATGTACTATTTTCACTGTACCTAAGAAGTCCAAGTCTTAATTTAGGAACTCTAACAGTGTGTCCTTCCATGGTTGGAGAGCAAATCTTACAATATATATATATATTACAGAGGAAGGGCCCCAGCTGGGCCTCCGCCACCGCCTCCTGCGCTCCCGCTGCAGCTCCCGCCACCCCGCGCCCGGGAGCCGCCGCTGTCTGAGCCCGAAGCACCAGACTCCTCATCCTCCGTGTCCCGCGAAGTGCGCTGCCGCCGCCCATCCAACATCTTACCTTTTTTTTTTTTTCTTTTTTCCTAGAAAATAGAAAGTGTTGGGATTACAAAGTTGCGCCTTTCATCGGTACAAACTGGTCTCTGAACATCCTTTGTGAGAACAACTGTAGTGTCCAAATTGTTAGGGAAAAAACAAACCCGCCACGTGGAGGAGAGTCCCTTCCCCCCTTTTGGTTTATCACAGCATTTTTCTTGTTTTTCCTTTTTTTTTTTTTTTCTTCCTTCCTCTTTTCCTTTTCCTTCTTGTTTTCTCCTCTCTGCCATCATAGCCTGTTCTGGATGGAAACCAAACAGTGCACCGTTTAGCTGGTGGCTTCGGGCTTCCCAGGCTGAATGTTCTGGGTGGGAACCATTCTTCCCGTTTTGATAGGACTGTATGTTTCTTAAACTTCTTGATGAAAGTTACGAAAAAATAGAGACTCCTGTGGCCAGGGATGAGTTCATTTCCAAGTACACTCTAATGCAAGTCAAGTTCGAACAGTTTTGGAGCGGATAGAACTGTGTCTGACGCGCGCCGCAACCCCACACATTCACTGCTGGTCCATTAGAACTCTTTTCTATAATATTTTGTGTTTACTTTCGAAGATTTTTTTTTGAACATAGTGCGTTTATTTAAACTGTTGCTTTTCATAATTCATTGAATCTTATCCCAGGTCAATATCTTCATTCTATTACCTTACTGAATACATTCATTAGTGTTACATAAAACTTCACATAAAATTACATACAAATTAAAAGTACAGTTAAGAACATAGTCATGATCTGTGTGAAAGGATTCACCGTGATGGCACCCTAGTCCCTGATGGGAGTACTTGTGGGCTTCACAACCTTTGACTCTCTTCTGTTTTAGAGAAAATAAAGCAGCCCCTCTGAGCTCTATGCCACGAGGTGCCCAGCCACTGCATTATCGGTTTGTGTTCACCCAGTGGTACCTGTCCACCCGGTGGTTAGCAGCAGACCTCTGACCTTTAGGATGTTTATGCAGTGCGTGAGCAGTGTTCCCTAGGAGGCCCATACGGCCATTTGCCATATTCTTTTTGCAGGAGACATGGAACCAAGATTGAAAGGGCGGTTTTAAGTTTTCAACCTGATATATATACTCTTTGGATTACTGACTTTAGGAATGTAAAGTCCATCCCGGAGCCGCCCTGAGATGTCGTACACGCTCCCACACCTGCACAATGGCTGGCAGGTGGATCAGGCCATCCTTTCGGGGGAGGACCGCGTGGTAGTCATCCACTTTGGACACGACTGGGACCCCACGTGTATGAAGATGGACGAGGTGCTGTACAGCATCGCAGAGAAGGTTAAAAATTTTGCAGCTATTTATCTTGTGGATTTTACAGAAGTGCCTGACTTCAACAAAATGTATGAGTTGTACGATCCGTGTACTGTCATGTTTTTCTTCAGAAACAAGCACATCATGATTGACCTGGGTACTGGTAATAACAACAAGATCAACTGGGCCATGGAAGACAAACAGGAAATGAGAGACATCATGGAGACTGTGTACCGGGGTGCCCCGAAAGGCCGCGGCCTGGTTGTGTCTCCAAAGGACTACTCCACCAAATACAGATACTGAGCTCAGCCCAGTCTCCGTGCACAGAAGTGGTGCAGAATTGTTTTCACATGGAAATATTTGAAACTATTTAAAGCCTTAGAGAAAGTGTTTGGAAGTGAATTCAAAGCTCAAGGACTTGGAGGGTCTTTGTAGTAAGGGATGCATGGCATCAACTCTTTGCCTGTCTGGCCGTTCTATTTTTATATTAGCAAATATTTGTAAATACCTAGCTGACACGAATAAAGTACACAGTGATGGAAAGTCAAAAAACAATCTTCTATATCTATATATAGAGAGATCTCTCTCTATATATATATATAGTAACATTACAATCTCACTAAGCCTTTGGATACCTTCCTCTACCATATAATAAGACATTTTGACTTCATTTAATATAGTCACACTTTGGGTCCAGCCAGTCGACCAACCGACCAACCGACCAACCGTTTAGAGCCCTTCCTAACTCTTTCAGCTAAAACACTGAATCCAGAATCCCTGATGAGTGAGCACAGTCTAACTTTATATCCCTTCCACCTTGATAATACACCTTTAATATCCACTCTCACATATACCCTCTAGCTTTTCATCTATTTAACTTTTTAAAATCATTCAGTTCTTTCTGGTGTGTATCACACCTCTTCCTGAGTCACAGCTAGTACCTCATCTTTTGAGAGTTGCTGTGGATTTGAACCTAGTTGTAGATCCAGAAACAAAAAGGAGTGTGGGCTTGTATGTCCTGAGGATGGTCAGGAGTGCTTTTGTAGACACCACCCCCATTGAGGCACTCATGAATAAATAAATAAAATCCTAAAAAAAAATAAGTAAGTAGGTTGCTAGGGAGGAAAAAGTAAAACACAAAAACCTTGAGGTAAGTAGAGTGCCAAGTTCCAAGGCTATAAAAATGACAAATTACCATAAACCTCATCAATTCAAGATAATTGGGGGGAACCCTAAGAGGCCTCGGTTAGCTGAATTCCGTTTTAAAGACTGAAGATTTATAATCAACCTGTCAATATATAAATGGCTTGAGAAGCTCGCTTAAAATGTTCTATTTTAAACTCTTATATGTTTATACTATATGCTTTCATTTTATAAAGGGCTTCCAAAGAAACTTATACATTCTTACTCAGCCCTGTCTAAATTAATATGCACTTAAACAAATACTTTTTAAAGCATTATACTTGCTACCTTTATAAGTAAATAACTTCAACTGTAAAAACCCTATTTTATTGACACAATCTGAAAAACCATTTTATATTTACCATGTTTCCCAAGTAAAATGATGTGATCTGTAACCTATAAGGTAGATGTTCAGAGTTCATAGCAATAAATTATTAAAGGAAAACACTAAAGCCATAGTGTAGCCAGGTAATATTCCATTTTTCATTACCTGCTACCTTTTGTCTTTATCCTTTCTGATACTATCATTCTAGTTTTTCTCTGTGAATGAGCTCCCTTTGTTTTTGAGCTCCTGGATTTCATTTCCCCCAGCTCCTAAAGCTTTCATATAAAACAGTACATATTCTCACAGCAAAACTCAGCAATAACACCTAGGTATAAGGTCTCCCCATTCAGTTGTTCAAGAGATAAAAACAGTACATGATCAATTGCAACTTAATTTAATGAATAAATGCCCACTTGATCTGTGAAAGATGCTCAAGTTTGACCATGATCTAAACTCCACCTAAACACCAATCACATTTCCTGAGGATTTCAGAACAAATTCTTATTACCTAGGAATCTATATACTCCTTCTAATTAAAAAAAAAAAAAAAAAAGAGTTCAGAGGGGCACCTGGGTAGCTTAGTGGTTGAGCCTTTGGCTCAGAACATGATCCTACAGGGAGCCCGCTTCTCCTTCTGCCTATGTCTCTGCCACTCTGTGTCTCTCAGGAATAAATAAATAAAATCTTAAAAAAAAAAAAAAGTTCAGAAATCTACCTGGTATCTGATTATTCATGTGAAAGCTAAAACTACTGCCACAAAATTTTCTACTCCTCTCTGCTTTCTATTATCATGGATTGATCTGAGATCATCAGTACAAATGTTTATCAGCACATGCATTTTGGCTTTGGGAGGCTAAAAATAGAAGGAAATTGAGTGAAAGTTGCACCATCTGTAAAGCCATGCTTCGGGAAACAATGCTACTGTACAGAGCTCATGGTTACTGTTATTCACTACTTTATCCAGACATTAACCATGTGTGTCTTTTTCCTTCTACAAGCTAGGAAAGCACACACATGATCTCCCCAGAAAAAAAAAAATGTTTCTTTGCTGTAATTACATGCATAGGTACAGCTTATAGCTGAGAAAAAGGAGGAGGTACGTTTTACTTTCATAAATTATAAACTTAAAACTATCAGAGATATGGCTAGGAAAATGATTTTATCAGCTAATGAATTGTAAGCCCTTTAGAAATTTGGCCCAATCTCGAACTACTGCAAGGTGAATTTTTTGTCATAGTTTACTGATAAATTCTGCAATATTCCCTCCTTTCTGGTGACAAAAAAAAAAAAGTTTTAACTGAAAAAAAATGGTAATAAATTGCATACAAAATATACATTGTCTATTTCATCAAGATGGAAAACTCACTGGGTGCCTGAATGGCTCCATCGGTTAAGCATCTGACTCTTGATTTGGGCTCAGATCAAGCAGGATCTCAGGATCCTGAGATCTAGCCTTGTATCAGGCTTCATTTCACTGGGGAGTCTGCTTCTCTCCCTCGTCCTCTCCCTCTGCTCCTCCACCAGTGCTCACTCGCTCGCTCTCTCTCTCTCTAACAAATAAATCTTAAAAAAAAAAAAAAGTTAAAAACCTCAGGTCCTCTAAAAATATAGTATTTAGTATCCAATCCCATTACCAGATATCTTACAATTTCATCACCAAATTTTCTAGAAAAATAAATATTAATGATCATAGTTATAGACATTTATCTATTTTTTCCTGTTCTTAATGGAGTCAGATTCATAAAGGAGAGTGAAATTAGAGTGGTCTTGATGCAGCAACAGAAGGAAAAGGACATATGTAATATATTCAGACAGAAAAAAATAACCAAAGAAAGACTAAGAGGAAAAAAAGTAACGTCAATAAATACTGCAAAAAAGTGAGCATGGAATCATTTAATCTGGAAACATTATGCAGTGCATATACTTAAAATACAAACACCATGTTTACAAATGTACACGTACTGTTTTTCTATAACACACTGAAGAGTCAAAAGCTACATGACTCATTAATCAAGTGAAAAGAACTTTTAGAGCAATATCCCTAGAATTATAATTAATTCTAGAAAAATACAAAATGATCAAAATTATATAATATGCTTAGCAGTGCTAAAATTTTGTCAGATCTATTTGAACATTGACAACAAAACACATGACCTATACAGTATTTAAATCAGAATCAGTACTTTTACATAAATTATCATTAATAATGAGAACAATTCTTAAGCCCTGTTTTCTTGCAGTTCTAAGTTGGTGGTTTCTGAGAAATACGGCATGTTTGTCCGTCGATGCCAGGAGATGCAATTATTAATGCCGATGGTCTATCCGATTCTTCTTCAAAGGGTTTAAGTACAGTAAAGCTGGATAAAATACATGATGGCACCAAAATAAATGCTCTAAAATTAAACCTAAACGTTTATTAGAATCAGTGATTTGAAATTTAGATCAATAATACCATTTAAACAGAATTTTTCTGAGTAGGTATTCTCTATAATCAGCTGTAGAATCACAAATAAAACATCAACAGAGATGGTTTATTGTTTAAAATTAATCAAGAGGATATTAATTCTTCTTGATTTAAAAGATGATACATTTCACTTCCAAATTTTTAAGTCTATAACTTTCAGAAATTGGGTATATCAAAAGAAGACAATTCTTTTTAATCAAACAACCAATTATAAAACCCCCTATGAGTTTAGTCCAATATGTTTTTAAATTATTGTGAAATCCTTAAGCAAATGAAGTTTCTCAACAAAAACAAAATGAGATCTCTCTGCTAAGGTACAGTGCTTATTAGGTAAGAAAAGATAAGATGTTTTGTAGGACAGTCACTAAGCCCATTAGAAGGGCTCATATAGTGTAGAAATGACATGGGAAAAAAAACTCAAAAGGTAGTTGAGGTAAGATGGTGAAGTAGATGATTTTGAAAAATATATACATATATTCTTAGAACTTACTATGTACTTTTTATCTTTAAATTTTTATTTATGCCCTCTTATCATTAGCAGTATTTCCTTCAGACGTGGCCTTACGCCTTGGCACTCACTCTTTGTCTAGTCATCTTTTACTCTATTTCCTCAAACATAAGAACGTAGAGTGCCAAGTATCATTTATCCAATGTCCAGATTTCACCACAAAAATATTCAAACACTAAACTTCTAATGAAATAAAACTATTATCACCTGTTGGTGACTTAGTTGTAGCTAGTGATTACACCTATTTGATGGCCTGAAAGGTGCTCTTTTCTTTCCTGCAAAATTGTTCCAGATTCAAAATGATTCATGATATCGTAGGAAGCACTTGTTTGGTTTCTGTATCTGACATTCAAGGCCAACTTTTAAGAATAATATAACCATCCTTCCCCCGGAAAACCAAAACATATTTCAATTCTCTAACACAGAAATGAGGAAAAAAAATAAAAACATACATATTTTAGAGTAGTCACTGACATGCAATTGCATACAAAAAAGACATACATTTCCAAATGCGTCAACTAACGTTTTAAATTCCTGTCCTTCTCTCTCGATTTAAACATGGTAACCTTGACCTTGAACCTTGAATCTTGTTCCTGGCTCTACTGCCTTCTAGCTTTAGGAACAGACTATCAACAATCCTTAAATATGACTGCAGAAGTAGAATGGTTGGAGGTCTGTTTAGACTGAACATGATCTGAATCCTACTCTACAGCTCTCAGTGTTGGGGCGCTCTTAACCAGCTTCCTGCCACTACCCTAACACAGCTCTCGACTTGCATATTCCAGAACCCACTGGGCGAAACTTAATAGTCCTCACAGATTTTAGTGACCCAAGCTTTATTGTACGTAATTAAAAATGACATTAACAAAGAAAATATACTTTAAAAATGAACATTAAATGTGTTCTTTTGACTTACCACTAAATATAATTTTCAGAAGTCCACTAGTGCATTTTATTTTGTAGTTCTTTAGCGATCCCTGGCTATGTTTGCCAAGCATTCACAGAACTGTATTAAGAAGCATAAATTTGGGGTGTCCTATACCTTAAAATCTGATATCATGAAAAAGAGCAACAATGAAATCATACCTGCATATAATAGATAAAATAAATTCATGAATTATAAGAATAGAATGGAAAATATTTATTTAAGCCACATCTATGTGGGGATGTGGGCATGTGCATGAATGTATTTGTTAACATAAAACAATGAATTTATGGAAAAGATTTTCAAAAGAAATCAGTCTCACTTTTGCAACATACTCTTCAAACAGCAAGAAGATAAACTTTTCTCCCAAGGAATTGTCCTTTAACTTTGACGGTCTCTTTTATGATTTGATGTCCTGGTTCTGCAACTGGATCAAACTCAAATTCTATTCCATCAACTTGATGGAAAAACTATATGCTGGGATAATTGTACAAAATTTATATTAGTAATAGATAAGATCAGATATTTAAAATTTAAATGAGCACATTTTATTATGCTACACTGGGAAAGTAAAAATGATTCCCTTCACATCACCAGGCAAACTCTGTGTGGAGAAAAAAGGAAAACAAAGAATATCTTAAAACCTCCTGTTTAGGGCCTATGACTTGCCCACTGCATGTGGCTCTGGAAAGGACTTGGCCTCAGAGCACAGAGCAGCACAGCCAGGAAAGCAGGGTCTGAGGGCTGGACTTGTAAGCTACTCCTGGCCTCCTGCTATTCGGTGTTCTTGCCCTTCAGCTGCCTATCTGAGGCTCACAGATTCCTTCAAAAAATATCTAAGCATTTATCACCACTAACCATCATGTGAGAATAAAGCCTATGCTGCACAAATATATAGTTAGATGACAGTAAATACTTTAGGAATTTATCATGGGGCTTAACTTCTACTCATATCTCCCCATGCTTCAAAGAACATTTATGATGAATCTAGAATAATACAAAATAATCAAATCGCTCTTCCCAATTTACAAAGCCTGAGTCCCGAATAGGTGATTATATCGGTGTTTCCATTCTGTGTAGGACAAATGACAAATGAGCTCTAATTGTTACCAGCATACACCAGCTCCAGTAACAGTACATCTCACAGCCTCACAGGACAAAGACCAAAAGGAAAGTCAATCCCTTTTGTTTCCTCTTTATTTCCTGAACTCTTTATTTGTAATCTCTATTTTATTGTATCTATTTCCAAAAATCTAAATCCTTTTTGGTTCCACTCTTAAATAATACCCCTGATTCCAACTCGCCATTAAACATTCCATGCATTTTTGTATATCTACTTAGATTTCAATCCTTATCTTTTCGTTCCCTCCCAGGTCCTGCCTTAGTAAGTAGGTAATTACATAGGTAGGTAGTAGATAGACAATTATTCTTTCTTTTTCTAGGAGACAAGCTTTTCTGAGAGGTGAGAACAAAGTTAAGGATTAAATAAATTACTCTGTGCTTTCCTGATGCATTGTTTCTATCTGTCTGCTTCACATTAAAGTATAGTAAACATAGCATCTATGAAAAAACAAGCACTCGGGCAGCCCAGGTGGCTCAGCAGTTTAGCACCGCCTTTGGCCTGGGGTGTGATCCTGGAGACCCGGGATCGAGTCCCATGTTGGGCTCCCTGCATGGAGCCTGCTTCTCCCTCTGCCTGTGTCTCTGCCTCTCTCTCTCTCTCTCTCTCCCTCTCTCTCTCTCTCTCTCTCTCTGTGTGTGTGTGTGTGTCTTATGAATAAATAAATAAAATCTTAAAAAAAAAAAACAAGCACTCCATCAAAGAATCTTTTCACTATCCATTAGTCTACTGCTCTGACTTAACTACCATTCACTCCCTGTTAATTAAAAGACGATCACCCAGTTTTGGGTTCACTTTCCACGTACAACAATATATATATGAACCTAGGAGGCATTATACCAAGGGAAATAAGCTAGAGGAATACTGCATGGTATCATTTATATGTACAAGCTAAAAAAATAATAGAAAGTTACTGAATTCAGGGAAAGAGTGCAGTCTGGTTGCCAGGGACTGGGGTATGGGGAAAATAGGGAGCTGTTGGTCAAAGAGAGAAAATGTTTGCAAACCACACAGCTGACAGGATTCATCTTTAGAATATATGAAGAACTCTCAAAACAGTAAAAAGAACAAACAATACAATTAGGCTATCCCAACCCCCAAAAACCCGTGAAGACACATTTCACCAGAGAAGATAAACATATGGTAGATAAACAAGAGTTTCAACACAACTGTCCATTGGAGAAATTAAAACTACAATTTTACTACATACCTATTAGAACAGACAAAAGGAAAATGTCAAATGTTGGTGAGCATGCAGAGACACTGGGATCTCTCATACACTTTAGGTGTACAGCCTGAGCTGAAACCAAGAGTCCGATGCTTCACTGACTGAGCCACCCAGCTCCAGTGATAGACTAATTCTACATCTCAAAGGGGTGGTGGTTACTCAAATTTACGTTTATGATCAAATGGCACAGAATCCTACGCACATACTATACCAATACCAATTTCCTAGGTTTGATCATGTGCTATAATTATGTAAGCTTTAACCTTGGGAAATATTAAAGAAAAACATAGAAAAGATCCTTGTACTACCTTTGCAACTTCATGTGAATCTACTATAAGTAAAATATTTTTTAAAAGAATGGTCATTTCCACTGCAGGTGTTACATAGCAATATTCTTATTTCTCCTTTAGTACTTTTTCTGTATTTCAAACGCATTTTCAAAGACCTAACTAAGAGAAAAACTACTACATAAATTACACATTTAAATTCATATTAATCGATTATTGTTCTTTATAGAGGGTTTTCAGTGAAGAGATGTGAGAATGCCTGTATTCGTGAGCTGGGGCGACCATAATGAAATACCAAAAACTGAGTGGCTTAAGCAACAGTAATCTATTCTCTCTCAGTTCTGAAGGCTGCAAGTCCAAGGTTAACGTGTCCATAGTCTTGGGTCCTTTTGAGTGCAGTGTTTGAGAATATGTCCCCATGTCCCATGCCTCTCTCCTAGTTTCTTCATGCGATATTCTCTTCATGTGTATCTCTGTGTTCAGATTTTCCCTATTTATAAGGACACAGTCAAACTGGAGGACAGGCCCACTCTGCTCCAGTATAACCTCAGCAATAACCCTATTTCCAAATAAAATCCCATTCTGATTTAGGGCATTAAAACTTTAACATGAATTTTGGCAGAGTAATACAATTCAACATGCAACGGTTCCTTACCTCTAGTTCAAAGATAACTGAAAAATCAGAAGAAAAACACCACACACACACATAAGCAAATGTAATTTATTTGGGCCATGTGTTACATTCTGGATTTTCGGCTTTGACATTTTCAACTGAGACTGACCATTAAAAGAAGAGGCATTCACAGCTAAGGACAATGGTGTAAGTTCAATGGCATTACAGAAGAATATACAGGAGAATATTTTCTCCTCCTTCCTTCCACAATATCTGAGGATACCTACTGTGTACACCCAGTGTTATTCCAGGAGCTGGGAATATAAAAGAAGTAAAAATCTTTGCCCTCATGGAGTTTCCACAACAGTGGAGGAGACAGACAATAAAATAAATTCATTAAACATACTGATTGTGGATGATGACACATGGTAGGGAGGAGCAAGGGGCTATGAAATGTTAGAGTTGTATTTTATAAAGGGTGGTCAATGAAAGACTCACTAAAAAGGTAAATTTTGACTAAACACTTGAAAAAAAAAATCAGAGAAGAAGCCATCTGATTATCTGGAGAAGAGTCCCCTACAGAGAAGTACACCAAGTGCAAATGCTCTGAGGTGAAAGGACTTTCCGATTCATGGAATCCCACTGACAAAGAGACCTGTGTCACCAGAACAAAATAATCAGGAGGAGGGGAGTAAGAGATGGAGTCAGAAAGGCAAGAGGGAACAGAGCATGGAAGGGTTTTGGCTTTTTACTCTGAATGAGAGGGAAAAACACTGGAGACGTTGAGGCAGAGAAATGCTGTGATCTCACCTATGTTGTAAGAAACCTCAGCACAGACGACACCTTCAAGGGCTTTACGGTCTTGAGGAAATCAGTCTATTTTCTTGATGGTCTCTAGCTCCTCATCTGGCCAGCACCACTAAATCAAGACCTTCCCAGTTTGCAACAGGTTGGCTGTCCTTCCTCGGGCTGGTACTTTGCAGACCTGGAAACTGAAATCCTTCAAGTTTAAAATATTTCGCCACATCCAACTCCAGACTTTACATGAAGTGTCCAGTGTTTATTTTTTTCTTCTTTTTTTATCTTCTTCTTTTTTCTTCTCCTTTTTCAGTGTCTCTCGTCTCAGTTACAGGCAATACGATTTACCCAAAGACTCTCACCTTCGGCTCAACCATCTCTCATGCATTTGGCATGGCACAGACTTGTGTGCAAATTCACTCATCAGATGCTAACTTTCAGTTTACTTAGAAACACAATTGGAGATGGGGAAATTGTTTTTTGAGAAAGTAAGGACACGGACAAGGAAACAGCACAGTACCTAATCCAGAAAATGCCATGAATGTTAGTACAAAGAAGTGTAAAGGAAGTTCAAGACTACTAGCCAATTCTGCAGAACAACTGAATCCATAACTAAGAGATTTAGTTGGCTCCCAAATATTGTATTTCTTGTCTCAGAGCAATTTAAAGGTAACTAACACTATCAATTTTAATATCAATAATCAAATTTCTGACAACATCTCTACATAGAAGTCAAATCAAGTTTTAACTGGTGCTGATTATACCTGCAAAATAGCTCCAAGCTATTCCTCTCCAGTCCCTCCACATCTTAACTCACTACATTGTCAACACCACTAGTTATTTTTCTAAAATATAAATCAGACATCTTTCCCCTGCTTAAAATTAAATGACAGTTCCTCTTAACCCACAGTGAAAGGTCTCAAATATTCAGGACATATGCTCCCAAGGTGGGCCCGACCTTGCCTTTCACAACTCAAACCACTTTCTCATATGCACCGTATACTCCTGCTCTCCCATATAGGAAGAACCACTTGACTAGAACTCCTCACATAACAGGAATACATACAGTCTACAACACAGTAAGCATCTCCCGGGTATAGACCATGCCCAATCTATGTTTTAATCACAAGTACAATGCCTAGGACCTACCAGGCACTCAATAAATATTTAGTAAGTAAAAGAAATAACTTAATAATTGATATTTTATCAATGACTTTATTTTCTTTTTTAATAATCACTAAATGATCTTTCCAGAATCATGGGTTTACCACAGGATATCAAAGCGACTTTTTTTAAGAATGAAATTCTAGAATTCACTCTAAATTATTGTTAGTGGCTAGGAATATTTTTACCATTTTCCTAGTACCCTACGTTACTACATTAAGTCAATGTGTGGAAGATGGTGTTATTCAAAAGATACAGATACTCGATGAGAGAACTGGCCCATCATGCAGGTACAATCCAGGACTTTCAATCTTATGTTTTGATAATATTCTGAAATGGTGTTGACAAATAAAAAAACAAACCCACATATAGAGCATAAAAAAGATGGTAAAATTCTAGAGGAGAAACCACTTATGAAAAGTTTCAGCCTTTGATCTGCTAATTAATTTTACAGAAATGCTATATTGCCTAAGTTGTCTTACTACCATACCTACCTCACTCCAGCTTGGTGAGAAAAAACACAAGCAGCAACAACAAAACATTTATTCACTCCCAAGGAAGATGCATACCCAAGAAACACACACCCAAGAAAAATAATAATTTAGGTCCACACAAAAACTTGTACATGAATGCTTATTACACATCATTTAAAACAGACAAAAAGAGGGAATAATCAAATATTTATCAACTGGTAGATAAATAAAATGTAATACATACACACAATGGACCATTATTTATCAATAAAAGGAATGAAATGCAGATGCGTGCCACGACATGAATGTATCTTGAAAATACTTGTTCTGTGAAAGAAGCCCATCATAAATGACACACTTTACATGATTCCATGTATACGAAAGCTCTGTAATAGGTAAATCTATAGAGAAGTAGAGAGTGGTAATTGTCTAGGACTGGGAGTTTTGAGAGAAAACTGGAAGTAACTGCTAATGGGGACAGGGTTTCTTACTGGGATGATAAAATGGTTCTAAAATGGACTCTTGTGATGATCACAGCTCTGAAACACTAAAAATCACTCAAACACTAAATATGTGTGTGAATTGTATGCTATATGAATTCTATCTCAGCAAAGCTATTACTTTTTTTAAGTCATGTATGGAATTTATCAAGAAAACTCAACCTAAGGGGGTGTCCTTTCCCAACTCAAGTGAATTCTTTCTGGGAGGGTTTCTATCATTGGTATTTGCATTTGCACATAATAGCTCTCATACGTTACTCGAGGTTAGTAAGAATAGCGTCAAGTCCTGTAAGAGGGTTAACTTTAGTAATACATCTGCAGGCAGCAAAGTACAGAGTACTTGTTGATACATTTTACTAAGTTTTTATCCAAAATGATAAAATTTCAGTTTTGGTATTAAGTAACTCTTAGCTGGAAAAATCTGGCTTTTCTTAACAACAGACCTGGAATCTGAATAACTGAGGATTTCCCTAAAAACTAACAATATTTAACACTGAAGAATACAGGATTTGTGTACATAGAAATTTCTTCATTACCTGAGACAGGACACATGTAAATGTGTGTCCAATAGCTATTCATTGAAAAAAGCTGACCAAGCACTGCTGTAAGCCTGAAGCTGGGTTGATTTTGGCATTTGACTCAGTCTTTTTACTTGCCAGCCCAATTAACGCTGACAGCCAGAACACCTTTTTAATAAAGCTGACCTCCAGGCAAACATCAGCACCAGTCAACTCTTTCAGATTACTTCCATCGCTACAACACCCACTAACCAGATCCCCAAGGAGGAAATGGAAAGCATCTATCTATATTTGTCATTATCTCTCTTCTACATCCTACATCCTTCCTCATATCATCTTCACCCTACCAAATCAACATATGAGTATTTGGCTAAAATTCAGTTAACCAAGGTGAAGTCCAGCATACTATAATTTTTAAAACATTTTTGGTTTTGACTTCAAAAACTCATCCTGCTCCTGTTACATCTCCTCCCTCCTAATTTCCTGACTACTCCTAATTTCATACTATCCTATAAAATTAATGAAGAATGCATAAAATGCCTTACTGTGTACAAGATACTATTTGGGGTCTATGAATACTCAAAAAGAGAAATGACACTGAGTGACTTTATACCAGGAGAACTCTGAAAGGCAGCTAAACTCACCACTATACCACCAATGTTACCAGGGGAACTCTGCAAGAAAGAGAATTTGCCTCAAAGATCAGAATATACATGGGAGCCTCATCCGTATGATTTCCACCCATCTGTATTATTTCTTTCACGGAGAAAATGACCAACACAAAAGGAGAATATTTGATAAGAAGCTACAAGGTCAAGTAATACAACTACAGGTTGAAGAAAAACCAACAATCTAAATAAAGTAAGTGTAAAATCAAGGCCCAATTAAAATGTGTGGATATACATAACAACACTTAATATCAAGGATGAACTACTTATAAAAACAACAACAACACTACTAACTGTAGCTCAATCTTAGCTGCACATACTGTGGGAACTAAGCATTTCTACCTTTGGAAAACAAGGTACTTAGAGCATTTTCCAAGCACTTTACCTTTAACTGTACACAGAGCCAGTTAAATTACCTTGAGTTTCTCAAGTTTATTCTCCACATTAGCATCAGAATGGTTTGACATTAAAACATAATTTATTTGACATGCCAAAAACCTATTGTGTTTATATACACTATCAATAAAGAATAAATGAAATTAAGAAAACAATTCCATTCAGAAGAACATCCAAAAGAATGAAATGCTGAGGAATAAATGTAACAAAGGAAGTATAATGTGTATAATCTGAAACAACAAAACATCATTTGAAGAACTAAACATATGGTAAGACACCCTGTGTTGATGGACTGAAAGAATTAACATTAAACTGGCAATATTCCTCAAATTAGTCTACAGATTCAAAGCAATCCATATAAAAATCTCAGCTGCCTGTTTGGCAAAAATTGACAAGCCAATTCTAAAATTCATACACAAATACAAGAGACCCAGAGAAGCCTAAAGAAACTTCAAAGAAAAGAACAAAGGAAAAGATGCTCACTTGCCAGTTTCAGAACATACTAGGGAGCTTCAGTAATCAAGACTGTTTTTTCCAAATCAGGACAGACACATAGATCAATGGAACCCACATGAGAGTCAGCAGATAAACACTCACATTTAGCGTAAATGATTTTTGACAGGGGGGCCAAGACACTTTAATGGAGGAAAATAATCTTCTCAACAAATATTTCTGGAAAAATTGACATGCACACACAAAAAAATAAAGTTGGACCCATTTATTATACCACACACACACACACAAAAATAACTCAACATGGATCAATGTACCAAAAGTAAGAGCTAAATCTATTTTTTAAAAAAAAGTTTGTGAGGAACACAATGCTAACTCTCTGTGATCTTACTTTAGGCCACAGTTTCTTAGATAGGACAACAAAAGCTTAAGCAACAAGAACATTTTAATAATTGGCCGTCTTAAAAATTAAAAACCTCGAGGTAGGGGCAAGACGGCGGAGAGTAGGGTCCCCAAGTCACCTGTCCCCACCAAATTACCTAGATAACCTTGAAATCATCCCGAAAATCTATGAATTCGGCCTGAGATTTAAAGAGTGAACAGCTGGAATGCTACAGTGAGAAGAGTTCGCACTTCTATCAAGGTAGAAAGACGGGGAAAAAGAAATAAAGGAACAAAAGGCCTCCAAGGGGGAGGGGCCCCACGAGGAGCCGGGCTGAGGCCGGGGCGGGTGTCCCCAGGACAGGAGAGTCCCGACCCGGAGAAGCAGGAGCTGCACCACGCACGGCTGGACCCGGAGCAGCTCACCTGGGAGCACTGGGCGCCGGGGACACAGCCCAGGATCCGGCCTCCCCCTGGGACAGGCAGAGGCCGGGAGGGCCCAGGACAGCAAGGACACTCCTTGCCGGGGCTAAGCAGTTCAGCTGCCCCGCCCCGGAGCCTCCAGGCCCTGCAGAGGGAGAGCCCTGGAGCTACTGTGGGGGTGACTCCAGGGCTCCAGAGCTGGCCGCCGCCACTGTGGCTGTTCCTCCCAGGGCCTCACGGGGTAAACAACCCACTGAGCCCTGCACCAGGCAGGGGGCAGAGCAGCTCCCCCAAGTGCTAACACCTGAAAATCAGCACAACAGGCCCCTCCCCCAGAAGACCAGCTGGACGGACAAGTTCCAAGGGAAGGCAAGGGACTTAAAGTATACAGAATCAGAAGATACTCCCCCGTGGTTGTTTTTTTTTTTTTTTTTTTGCTTTTTGATTTCTGTTTGCTTCCCCCACCCTTTTTTTCCTCTCTTTCTTTCTTTCTTTCTTTCTTTCTTTCTTTCTTTCTTTCTTTCTTTTTGTTTCTCTTTTTCTTCTCTTTTTTTCTTTTTTTGCTTCCTTTTTTCTTTTTTCTTTTTCTCTTTTCTTTCCTTCTTTCTCTCCACTATTTTTCTCCTTTTCCCAATACACTTGTTTTTGGCCACTCTGCACTGAGCAAAATGACTAGAAGGAAAACCTCACCTCAAAAGAAAGAATCAGAAACAGTCCTCTCTCCCACAGAGTTACAAAATCTGGATTACAATTCAATGTCAGAAAGCCAATTCAGAAGCACTATTATACAGCTACTGGTGGCTCTAGAAAAAAGCATACAGGACTCAAGAGACTTCATGACTGCAGAATTTAGATCTAATCAGGCAGAAATTAAAAATCAACTGAATAAGATGCAATCCAAACTAGAAGTCCTAACAACGAGGGTTAATGAGGTGGAAGAACGAGTGAGTGACATAGAAAACAAGTTTATGGCAAAGAGGGAAATTGAGTAAAAAAGAGACAAACAATTAAAAGACCATGAAGATAGATTAAGGAAAATAAATGACAGCCTGAGGAAGAAAAACCTACGTTTAATTGGGGTTCCCGAGGGCACCGAAAGGGACAGAGGGCCAGAATATGTATTTGAACAAATCATAGCTGAAAAATTTCCTAATCTGGGAAGGGAAACAGGCATTCAGATCCAGGAAATTGAGAGATCCCCCCCTAAAATCAACAAAAACCATTCAACACCTCGACATTTAATAGTTAAGCTTGCAAATTCCAAAGATAAAGAGAAGATCCTTAAAGCAGCAAGAAACAAGAAATCCTTGACTTTTATGGGGAGGAGTATTAGGGTAACAGCAGACCTCTCCACAGAGACCTGGCAGGCCAGAAAGGGCTGGAAGGATATATTCAGGGTCCTAAATGAGAAGAACATGCAACCAAGAATACTTTATCCAGCAAGGCTCTCATTCAAAATGGAAGGAGAGATAAAGAGCTTCCAAGACAGGCAGGAACTGAAAGAATATGTGACCTCCAAACCAGCTCTGCAAGAAATTTTAAGGGGGACTCTTAAAATTCCCCTTTAAGAAGTTCAGTGGAACAATCCACAAAAACAAGGACTGAATAGATATCATGATGACACTAAACTCATACCTTTCAATAGTAACTCTGAATGTGAACGGGCTTAATGACCCCATCAAAAGGCACAGGGTTTCAGACTGGATAAGAAAGCAGGACCCATCTATTTTCTGTCTACAAGAGACTCATTTTAGACAGAAGGACACCTACAGCCTGAAAATAAAAGGTTGGAGAACCATTTACCATTCAAATGGTCCTCAAAAGAAAGCAGGGATAGCCATCCTTATATCAGATAAATTAAAATTTACCCCGAAGACTGTAGTGAGAGATGAAGAGGGACACTATCTCATACTTAAAGGATCTATCCAACAAGAGGACTTAACAATCCTCAATATATATGCCCTGAATGTTGGAGCTGCCAAATATTTAAATCAACTAATAACCAAAGTGAAGAAATACTTAGATAATAATACACTTATACTTGGTGACTTCAATCTAGCTCTTTCTACACTCGATAGGTCTTCTAAGCACAACATCTCCAAAGAAACGAGAGCTTTAAATGAAACACTGGACCAGATGGATTTCACAGATATCTACAGAACATCCAAACTGAACTGAATACACGTTCTTCTCAAGTGCACATGGAACGTTCTCCAGAATAGACCACATACTGGGTCACAAATTGGGTCTGAACCAATACCAAAAGATTGGGATCGTCCCCTGCATATTCTCAGACTATAATGCCTTGAAATTAGAACTAAATCACAACAGGAAGTTTGGAAGGACCTCAAACACGTGGAGGTTAAGGACCATCCTGCTAAAAGATGAAAGGGTCAACCAGGAAATTAAGGAAGAATTAAAAAGATTCATGGAAACTAATGAGAATGAAGATACAACCATTCAAAATCTTTGGGATGCAGCAAAAGCAGTCCTAAGGGGGAAATACATCGCAATACAAACATCCATTCAAAAACTGGAAAGAACTCAAATACAAAAGCTAACCTTACACATAAAGGAGCTAGAGAAAAAACAGCAAATAGATCCTACACCCAGCAGAAGAAGAGAGTTAATTAAGATTTGAGCAGAACTCAACGAAATCAAGACCAGAAGAACTATGGAACAGATCAACAAAACCAGGAGTTGGTTCTTTGAAAGAATTAATAAAATAGATAAACCATTAGCCAACCTTATTAAAAAGAAGAGAGAGAAGACTCAAATTAATAAAATCATGAATGAGAAAGGAGAGATCACTACCAACACCAAGGAAATACAAACTATTTTAAAAACATATTATGAACAGCTCTATGCCAATAAATTAGGCAATCTAGAAGAAATGGACGCATTCCTGGAAAGCCACAAACTACCAAAACTGGAACAGGAAGAAATAGAAAACCTGAACAGGCCAATAACCAGGGAGGAAATTGAAGCAGTTATCAAAAACCTCCCAAGACACAAGAGTCCAGGGCCAGATGGCTTCCCAGGGGAATTCTATCAAACGTTTAAAGAAGAAACCATACCTATTCTACTAAAGCTGTTTGGAAAGATAGAAAGAGATGGAGTACTTCCAAATTCGTTCTATGAGGCCAGCATCACCTTAATTCCAAAACCAGACAAAGACCCCACCAAAAAGGAGAATTACAGACCAATATTCCTGATGAACATGGATGCAAAAATTCTCAACAAGATACTAGCCAATAGGATCCAACATTAAGAAAATTATTCACCATGACCAAGTAGGATTTATCCCCGGGACACAAGGCTGGTTCAACACTCGTAAAACAATCAATGTGATTCATCATATCACCAAGAACCATATGATCCTCTCATTAGATGCAGAGAAAGCATTTGACAAAATACAGCATCCATTCCTGATCAAAACTCTTCAGAGTGTAGGGATAGAGGGAACTTTCCTCGACATCTTAAAAGCCATCTATGAAAAGCACACAGCAAATATCATTCTCAATGGGGAAGCACTGGGAGCCTTTCCCCTAAGATCAGGAACAAGACAGGGATGTCCACTCTCACCACTGCTATTCAACATAGTACTGGAAGTCCTCGCCTCAGCAATCAGACAACAAAAAGACATTAAAGGCATTCAAATTGGCAAAGAAGAAGTCAATCTCTCCCTCTTCGCCGATGACATGATACTCTACATAGAAAACCCAAAAGCCTCCACCCCAAGATTGCTAGAACTCATATAGCAATTTGGTAGCATGGCAGGATACAAAATCAATGCCCAGAAATCAATGGCACTTCTATACACTAACAATGAGACTGAAGAAAGAGAAATTAAGGAGTCAATCCCATTTACATTTGCACCCAAAAGCATAAGATACCTAGGAATAAACCTAACCAAAGAGGTAAAGGATCTATACCCTAAAAACTATAGAACACTTCTGAAAGAAATTGAGGAAGACACAAAGAGATGGAAAAATATTCCATGCTCATGGATTGGCAGAATTAATATTGTGAAAATGTCAATGTTACCCAGGGCAATTTACACGTTTAATGCAACCCCTATCAAAATACCATGGACTTTCTTCAGAGAGTTAGAACAAATTATTTTAAGATTTGTGTGGAATCAGAAAAGACCCCGAATAGCCAGGGGAATTTTATTTTATTTTTTTTAGTTTTTTATTTATTTATTTATGATAATCACACACACAGAGAGAGAGAGAGAGAGAGAGAGAGAGAGAGAGGCAGAGACATAGGCAGAGGGAGAAGCAGGCTCCATGCACCGGGAGCCCGACATGGGATTCGATCCTCGGTCTCCAGGATCGCGCCCTGGGGCAAAGGCAGGCACTAAACCGCTGCGCCACCCAGGGATTTCTGCCAGGGGAATTTTAAAAAAGAAAACCATAGCTGGGGGCATCACAATGCCAGATTTCAGGTTGTACTACAAAGCTGTGGTCATCAAGACAGTGTGGTTCTGGCACAAAAACAGACACATAGAACAATGGAACAGAATAGAGAACCCAGAAGTGGACCCTGACTTTTATGGTCAACTAATATTCGATAAAGGAGGAAAGCCTATCCATTGGAAGAAAGACAGTCTCTTCAATAAATGGTGCTGGGAAAATTGGACATCCACATGCAGAAGAATGAAACTAGACCACTCTCTTTCACCATACACAAAGATAAACTCAAAATGGATGAAAGATCTAAATGTGAGACAAGATTCCATCAAAATCCTAGAGGAGAACACAGGCAACACCCTTTTTGAACTCAGCCACGGTAACTTCTTGCAAGATACATCCACAAAGGCAAAAGAAACAAAAGCAAAAATGAACTATTGGGGCTTCATCAAGATAAGAAGCTTTTGCACAGCAAAGGATACAGTCAACAAAACTAAAAGACAACCTACAGAATGGGAGAAGATATTTGCAAATGACATATCAGATAAAGGGCTAGTTTCCAAAATCTATAAAGAACTTATTAAACTCAACAGCAAAGAAACAAACAATCCAATCATGAAATGGGCAAAAGACATGAAGAGAAATCTCACAGAGGAAGACATGGACATGGCCAACAAGCACGTGAGAAAATGCTCTGCATCACTTGCCATCAGGGAAATACAAATCAAAACCACAATGAGATACCACCTCACACCAGTGAGAATGGGGAAAATTAACAAGGCAGGAAACCACAAATGTTGGAGAGGATGCGGAGAAAAGGGAACCCTCTTACACTGTTGGTGGGAATGTGAACTGGTGCAGCCACTCTGGAAAACTGTGTGGAGGTTCCTCAAAGAGTTAAAAATAGACCTGCCCTACGACCCAGCAATTGCACTGTTGGGGATTTACCCCAAAGATTCAGATGCAATGAAACGTCGGGACACCTGCACCCCGATGTTTCTATCAGCAATGGCCACAATAGCCAAACTGTGGAAGGAGCCTCGGTGTCCATCGAAAGATGAATGGATAAAGAAGATGTGGTTTATGTATACAATGGAATATTACTCAGCCATTAGAAACGACAAATACCCACCATTTGCTTCAACGTGGATGGAACTGGAGGGTATTATGCTGAGTGAAATAAGTCAATCGGAGAAGGACAAACAGTGTATGTTCTCATTCATTTGGGGAATATGAATAATAGTGAAAGGGAATATAAAGGAAGGGAGAAGAAATGTTGGGAAATATCAGGAAGGGAGACAGAACATAAAGACTCCTAACTCGGGGAAACGAACTAGGGGTGGTGGAGGGGGAGGAGGGTGGGTGTTGGAGGGGAATGGGTGACGGGCGCTGAGGTGGACACTTGACGGGATGAGCACTGGGTGTTTTTTTGTATGTTGGTAAATTGAACACCAATAAAAATTAATTAAAAAAAATAAATAAATAAATAAAAGAAAATATTAAAAAAAAAAAAAGTTTTCTCTAAGCTTTCTCTCCAGATAGATAATCTCACTCTTTTTTTAGCCTCTTATTAATTCCTGCTGCCAACTACCCTATTATATGTACAGCAAATAATGGTATAGATCACAATACTGAGCTTCAGGCACATTATATATTTTGGGCTTAAGGGGAAGAGGAAGGGAGATAAAGACCCAACCCCATAAGCCTACTGTTCCATCCTCCTTTTCCTGACACAAACCTCCCATTTACAGCTGGTTTGTTGTTGTTTTTTTTTTTTTTTTTTAAGATTTATTTTTTGAGAGGGAGAGAGCACAAGTGGGAAGGGTGGAGAGAGAGGGGCAGAGAATCTCAAGCAGAGTCTGTGCTGGGCACAGAGCCCAGCATGGGCTCAATCGATCGACCTTTAGATCACAACCTGAGCTGAAACCAAGAGTCAGACTCTCAACCATCTGCGCCACCCAGGTGGTGTTGGGTATTTATAAACCCCATTTTCAGGGCCTTCAGGCAGCTGTGCACCTGTTATTCTCATAACTGAAGTAGGGTCCACTATGGGAAGGAGAGCCACAGGGTGAAATTTCACAAAGTGAAATTCCCTGGTAGATGGATTCATACAGAGTGTCTGTAATAATTTCAGGGGGGGAAATACATACTGATATATTTTTCCATAAAATGTCACCTCTATAACTCAATGTTATGTTCAAAACTTCAGAATTAGGCATGACAAAATGGACAAAAATTTTCTCCTTCTTTTTTTCCATTCCTTACCCCATGTTTTAATTCCCTTCTTCACATTGACTTTTGCCTTAATTACATAGCAGTATCTAGAATATTCATTTTTGGAAGATTTGCTTTCCTGTCAGCCACTGTTTTCTCTTTAATAACAAATGGCTCTCCCCATGCTTTCCAACATGTTGGTGCCTAAGGCACCTCAAAGCTGAAGGTCTCCGCAGGGGGCCACTCCAAAGATTTGCTAAGGAAAGGATTTGAAGGTTTCCTAAATCCCATCCTTAGGAAATGTTCCCACAAACTAATGTATATTATTAATGTGGAAGATTAAGATCACTTGTGTGATCAGTAAAAACTGTCATTATAAGAGGTTGGGATGTTGAATGATATTACATTCTAAACTTTTGAAATGATTAACAGGTACCTAGTCACTGTGACAGTGTCTAAAGTCCTGGATTATGGCATATGAATCAAGGTGGGTTTCAAAAAGGATTAATCTTATGTCTTTGCCTATAAAGACTCTTAATGCCTTATGACTCATAACAAAAATGGGTAGATTAGATAGTAGTTTCCCCACTCACCCTCCAAGATTTCTTTTTCCACATCCCCTATTGCACAGGTAAGAAGAGAAAATTGGGGGATCCCTGGGTGGCGCAGCGGTTTGGCGCCTGCCTTTGGCCCAGGGCGCAATCCTGGAGACTCAGGATCGAATCCCACGTCGGGCTCCTGGTGCATGGAGCCTGCTTCTCCCTCTTCCTGTGTCTCTGCCTCTCTCTCTATCTCTCTGTGACTATCATAAATAAATAAAAATTAAAAAAAAAAAGAAGAGAAAATTGGTAAACGAGCAAGGTCTTGAGTGAAATATTTCATAAGGCTTGAATGAACACTGAGTTTAAAGTAGATAAAAGAATGTCTCCGCACCTTGGCCATTGTAAATAATGCTGCAGAAAACATAGGCTCTATATGTCTTTTCAAATTACTTATTTTTTTCCTTTTCTTTGGGTAAATAGTAGTGGAGTTACTGGATTATATTGTATTTATGTTTAATTTTTTTGAGGAAGCAATGAAAATGTCCACCAACAGATAAATACATATGCATGTGTGTGTTTATATATACAAATATATTATATGTAATATGTTTATATTATATATATATATAATGTGAGATAGATAGATATATTACTGAGCCATAAAAAAGAGAAAAAAAATAAAAAAATAAAAAAGAAAGAGATCTTGCCATTTGCAACAACATGGACAGACCAAGAAGATATAATGGGCAGAGAATTTCTTCTAACCTATATTAAAAGAAGAAAAAAAAAAAGCTACTTAAAATTAACATTTCTCCTTTTTAAATCAATTTTTCTCCTATTTCTTCTTTATGTCCAACTCAAAATCAAGTAACTCATTGCAACTTTTCCTCTCTAAATATCAAATACGAAAGACATAGGAAATTACTATGTATTTCAACCATCATTAACTTTTCAGGACTATTTAAGGGGCCAAGTTATAAATTACAGGAGCCTGCTCCTGTAACTTCTAGAGCCAGAAAACTGTTATAAAAATATTTAATATCCCTGACACCAAGCTGATCTGAACATAAAGTCATCCATTAATACTGAAACCAAAATCAGAACAGATAGCTCCTTTCCTACTGAAGCAATTTAGGTACCAGAGGTTATATGAGATAATGCAGGCACAGATGTAAACAGAACCTGGATCATACTTTGCCATCAGCTCTTGCAAGCGTAACATACATGCACATCCCCTAGGGCACCATTTTGCAATGTGAATGGGGATCTGGAACAAAAGACAGGCTTCAAGGTTTCAAACATATAAAAATTTATATGGCCTGATTATAAACTACTTCTTTGGGGGAAAAAAAGAGAGGATGGAGCTACTTTTCTTACAAGTTGATTGAAATTCACCTGCTCTTTTATTAATTTAGTGCTGCTTAAATTTGAGAAATAAATTCTTTCAGAATTTGGAGTGTTGAAAAATATTGTCACAATGATAGTTAAAATAAGTTCAAATACTAAATTAGACATAAATCTCTGTTGCTTGTAGACCAAAATGAATTTATAAACTGATTATATGAAAATTAAGATCCGATGAAGTAAACACTATCATTTATTTACTGTGATGAAAGATGACATTTGCTAAGTTGCTTTTAAACTTGAGTTACCACCTTATAGCTGTCACAATGGCTAGAATAAAAAAGAAATAACAAGTTGTTGACAAGGGTGTGGAGAAAAAGGAGCCCCATTTGCACTGCTGGTAGGAATGCAAACTGGTGCAGCCACACTGGAAAACAGTATGGAGGGTCCTCAAAAAATTAAAAATAGACATACCAAACAATCCAGTAATTCCACCACTGGTATTTACTCCGAGTATGCTTTGAGTTATCCATACTGTATCACTCTTTCCTTATGTTTGTCTTTCTCTCCCCATAACTTTGTAAATCATCCTTTTATTAAACTATAGGTAGCTACCATTTTTTTTAAGTTTTTAAATTTACTTATTTGAGAGAGAGAGAGAGAGAGAAAGGGCATAAGCAGTAGGGAGGAGCAGAGGGAGAAGCAGACTCTCCACTAAGCAGGGAGCCCAACACCGGGCTGGATCCCAGGACCCAGAGATCATGACCTGAACCAAAGGCAGACACTTAACCAACTGAGCCATCCAGGCACCCCCAGTAGTCACCACTAACCCTAAAAGGAACTACAGTTGAGTTTGTCTTTCTACACCTATCAGTGATCAGAATAATCACCCAGTGAAACCTTCATGTGCTATGCTTAATTCTGAAATACATTACCACAAAACTGATTGATTCTACAATTTTGAATGTGTACTGGATTTAAGAACTGAACTGATGTTTATGTTTTAGCTCTGTGATAAAAGTACCATGTAAACAATATACTGTAAGAAGCATAGCTCAAACTATTTGAGAACAAAATTAAAGGAAGTTGATCTTGCTAGTACCTATGTCTTGAAGTCAGATATCGTAATATGTTCGGACTGTTTTTAACAGACATTCAATTCTTATTTAGTAAAGTAAAAGAAAAGGTCCTTGATAGCCTTGTAAGTCTCCCATTTATCAAAACTTTACCAACAAATGCCTCATAGTAGGTATGCTTTTAATGAATAAAATTACATTTTTAAATGCTCTCCCATTTCAAAATGAAATGTGCTACTTAATCTCATCATATTGGGAACACCAAGTTTCATTAAAATGAACTGTTACCAATTAATCTCTCAGAACTAAAGCAATAAATGTAAACAAATCAAAGAAAGTCAATGGAACAAATCCAAATTGTGCACCCTACTATCACTTTAAAGATAGAAAAAGATTAATCCTACACAAAATGTTACTTTAAATAATGGAAATAAAATAGGAAATGTCAAAATTCTATCAATTTTCAAATTCTTGAGTACACTTTAAAAACTTCATATCCATAAACTGCATGATTGCTGTTCTACCAAAAACTGTCATTTATATTAAATGAAACTTCATACCCAAAATAATTTCTGTAATCCAGTTACATTATAACTTTACCCGACACTTTCACAGTATATATAATACATGAAGTGGAACATGTAATCCTTGAAACTCGTATTTGCAAAGCATTTTAATGAGTTATTTTATTTCATGTCTTCAGTAGGCTTTTGCAAATTCACTCTCATTCTACCCTGCTTTGGGTTCAGACAGGCCAACCTCCGTGGACTGCATCAACTCCCTTGTCTTCCTTTTGAATTTAACCAATGGTAGACCAAGACAAGAATTTGAGAGACAGGGTTGGAAAAGAGAATAGGGGCAAAGTATTTATTCCCCAGACTCTCTCCTTTTTGGGCCAATGTACACTGGTTACAACCCTCTACTGAAGGTCATGGTTTCTATCAGCTCATCTTGCCATGGAATCCTCCCTGACCTATTGAGGCTCAGAGGTGCCTCTTCAGAGTATACTCCATACAAATATTGTCTAAGAGACACAATGCAAGTCATGCTTATAATTCTCATTTTTCTACTAGCCACATTTTTTAAAGAAAGAGATAAAATTTATCGCAGTATATTTCATTTATTTATCACAAGTCATCCAAAATATTTTGTGGCAACATGAATCCAATATAAAAAATGATTAATGAGGTAATTTACCTTCTTCTATTTCCACACTAACTCTTAGGAATCCAGGGTACATATTAAACTTGCAGAATTCCTGAATCCAAAGTAGCTACATTTTAAGTCCTCAATACTAAATTATCCTTTCCTTACTGTTTCCCTTTCTCTCCCATAACTTTGTAAAAAGTCCTTTTACTAAACTCTATTCAATAAAACTAAGAGAGAGACGCAAAAACATAAGAAACCCTTAACTCTATGGGACAAACTAAGGGTATCTGGAAGGGAGGTGCATGAAGGATGGGGTAACTGGGTGATTGGCATTAAGGACAGCATGTGATGTAAGGAGCACTGGCTGTTATACGCAGCTGAGTCCCTAAATTCTCTCTCTGAAACTAATAATACAGGTTATGTTAACCAAATTGAATTTAAAATTTAAAAGTCTCAAATTAATCACATGGGTGTATCATCTATTTCCTGCCAAAATTAGAATGATATTCATGGGAAAATACTTGATATAATGGCTAAGAAAAAGTAGAGTCTGAAATTATACAATTACAGCACAGTCTCAACTACATGAAAAATGCACATAAAAGATACTGCAAGGAATCTTACCTAAATAATGAAATTACCAGCATTTTCTTTTCTTTGGTACTTTTCTATACCCCTCAAATTGTATGAAATTCATAAAAGAGAATTTTAAATGTCAAAACAAAAGTTCAACATAATACTTACCAAAATTGATAAAGCTGAATACAACTCAGATTATTTGTTCTCACCTTCTTACAATAACAGAACCCACCCCGAAAAGGCCTATCAAAAGAAAATTGAAGTCATGCAAATACAGATTTATGGTATAAACAGAATGTCAAACAAACTGAAATTAACATCATTTTCAGCAAATCTATACATATCTCAGAAAGGGAAGTCAAACACTCCTGAGCTCAGAGAACGCTGCTAGTACACTAAGTTGTCAACATTCGTAGTTCCCTATTGTCACAATATGGGGACGTACAACAAAGTTAGCACATATGGTCCAGTGTAATGTTTAAACTAACATTAGTAATCAAATATAAGCTGGATTTAAATGTGGAGCATTTCTAGATTTTAACTTCTAAATCCACATGGTAATGACAAAAATATTCCTTAGTGTATGTCAGGCCAAAACAAAAAACATGCCAAGTAAATGAAAAAGGGGCACCTAAATGTCAGGACTGATTTCTATGTCTTCTCCTTCAGTCATTATCTTCTTTGTCACCCCCAAGAAACAAAGCCCATTCAGAGTTGGAAAGGAGAGAACAAATTATTTGTTTATATGTAATTATTTCCTTCTTTAACTATTTGGCTTTGCCACCCTAGCAGCCTTGGGGTAGACATTCCCTGATATCTATATAAAATATAAAGGGGGGATGGGGTGGCTGGGGGTTGGGCACTGAGGAGGGCACTTAATGGAATGGGCACTGGGTGCTACACTATGTGTTGGCAAATTGAATTTAAATAAAAAAATAAAATAAAATAAAATAAAATACTTCAACATCCTTTTGTTCCCCACCCTCTGCCTCTCCTAATGCCTTTTAATGTCCATTTTTTTGTAATAACAAAAAAATCAGAAAAACTTTAAATATCTAATAAAAGATTAATAAAACATCCATTGAATGGAATACTATGCAACTATTAAAATTAATTTTATAAAAGATTATCTCATGTACTACAAAGTGAATATACTTAATGTCACTCAATTGCACATGTAAAAATTGTTAAAACAGTAAAATCTATAATATATGATTTTACTATAATAAAAAAGTACAAGTTGATAACACAGGAAATGCTCACAAGGTATTGTGGTTTTTTTAAGTGAAAATACTATAATATGATGAACTAATATAGTATGGGAGCCACTCATTAAATAAAGGGAATCAATGATCTCATTGGTTCATTGTATAAAATTTAGAAAAGCTCACAGAAAAAATTAAAAACCTCTGTATCATCCAGCTATAACCACTGCTAACCACTCTATATCTCTAAGATAAGATAGCTGGATAGATATTGATCCATATTATGTCACCCTCTATCTACATTCCCTAATAATCTCTTCACCATAGGCAAATAATGCCCAGACCACTATCTTCTCATTTCTCATCCCACACATTTCTGGGCCCCTGATTGGCTCAGCCAGTTAAGCAGAATAAGTAGTATTAAAAAAAAAAAAAAAAAAAAAACAAGAAATAACTAGTGTTGGTGAGGATGTGGAAAAAAGGGAACCACTGTGTATGCTTGGTGAGAATATAAATTGGTGCAGCCACTGTGGAAAACAGTGGGAAGACGTCTCAAAAATTTAAGACTAAAACTTCCATAGGATCCAGAAATTCCACTTCTGGATATGTATCTGATAAAAATGAAACACTAACTCAAAAGTGATATGCATCCCCACGTTCACCGCAACATTATTTACAAGAGCTGAGATACGGAAGCAATCTAACTGTCCATCGATGGATGAATTGATAAGGAAAATGTGAGATACATGGACACACACATATATACATACACACATTTATATATACATACACAAATGCACATACATGTCTACACAACATATATGTATATATACTCACATATACAGAGATACATGCACACACAAAAAATGAAGTATTATTCAGCCATTAAAAAAAAGGAGAACCTTCCAACATGGGTGGACCTTGACAGCATTTTTTTTTTTTTTTTGGACCTTGACAACATTATTCTGAGTGAACTTAAGTCAGAGAAAGAAAGATAAATATTCATTTATGTGTGATCTCACTTGTGTATTGGAATCTAAAAACAAAAAAACTAAACAAAACAACAACAAATAAAGTTCATGGATACAGAGGATACAAGCTGATTGCCTGAAGCAGGCTCGGGTTTGGGCAGAATGTATGGAGGAGTTTAAAAACTACAAACTGCTACTTATAAGCCATGGGGGTTTAATGTACAGAATGGGGACGATAGTTAACATTATTGTATATGTGGGTCACCTGGGTGGCTCAGGTGTTGAGCATCTGCCTTTGGCTCAGGGTGTGATCCCAGGGTCTTGGGATCGAGTCCCTCATCGGGCTCTCTGCATGGAGCCTGCTTCTCCCTCTACCTCTCTCCCTGTGTCTCTCATGAATAAATAAATATTTAATAATAATAATAATAATAATGATATTGTGCATGTGAAAGTTGATAAGAAAATATATCTTGAAAGTTTTCATCATGAGAAAAAAATCTGTAACTATATATGGTCAACAAGACTAAGTGTAGCAATTGTTTTACAATACATATAAATATAATTAGGTTGTACAACTAAAACAAATATACTATAAATCTCAATCATATCTAACTTTAAAATATTTTAAAGATCTCTCTCAGTATCTGATAGGACCAGCAAACAAGAAGTCAATAAAGACATAAAATACTCAAAGAATACGATTAAGCAACTTGACAATACTGGCATATCAAACACTAAATGATAAAATACACTTGTGCTTGAGGAGATATGAATCACTTAACAAAGCAGACTATATTCTGGCCCATAAAACAAGCATCAAAAATTTCACAGTAGTGTAACATATAGAGTATGCTCTCTGACCATAATGAAACTAACCAGGCACTCATTAATAAAAAGACAGCTAGAGGGGTGCCTGGGTGGCTCAGTTGTTTAAGCATCTGCCATCAGCTTAGGTCGTGAATCTGGGGTCCTGGGATGGAGCTTTGTGTCAGATTCCCTTTTCTGTAGGAAATCTCTCCCCAACTCATGCTCTCTCTCCCTTTAAAATAAATAAATCTTAAAAAAAAAAAAAAGATAACTAACAAAAGTATAACTAAAGAAGCTCTAAATGTTTAGAAATTAGGGGGAAAAATCTGAGTTGCAGGTCAAAGAAAAAATCACAATGGAATTTTGATGTGAAAAATAATGAAGAAACAATATATTAGAACTTGGGGTGCACTGTATGTTAACTAACTTGAATTTATTTTTTTCTGTTTTGTTTAACTAGTCTCCACACCTAGTGTGAAGCCCAATGTGGGGCTTGAACTCACGACCATGAAATTGAGACCTAAACTGAGATCAAGAGTCAGATGCTTAACCAACTGAGCCATTCAGGCACCCCTAACTTGAATTTAAATTAAAAAAAAAACACCTTGTGGAATGTACAATGCTTAGATGATAATTTATAGGTGAAAATGGATAAAAAATAGAAACATTGAAAAATATATAATCAAGCTTTCATCTCAAGAAGAGCTAGAAAACAAAAGGCAAAAAATGTTGAAAGAGAGAATACTAATAAGAGCAAAATAAACAAAGTAAAAAGGCAAATATTCAATAAAGAGAAAAGCCATGAAGTTACGAGCTCACTCATTGAAAAAATAAAATTAATAAACCCTAGTAAAAATGACTGGGAAAAAAAAAACCAGAGAAATCACTAATTATCAATAACAGAAATAAAAAAGAGAACACCCCTACAGATTCCTACAGATTCTCTAGATTTTTCAGAGATAAAGATATTATAAACACATTTCTGTCAATAAATTTAAAAATCTCAAAAAAAACAAATTCTTTGAAAAATACAATTTAACAAAATTGGCATGAACAGTTATAAAAATCAGAATTTTCTTGTCTTATTGAAGAAATTGAAACCATTATTTAAAACATTTTGACAGCAACAATAAAAACTCTAGTTTCAGAATTCACTGGCAAATTCTTCCAAACATTTTAAAAATACTACTATTCTTACAGAAACTCTTTTTTTTTTCAGAAACTCTTTCAGAAAAGAGAAAAAGACTCCCAACATCATTTTTACAAAGACACCATTATCTTAATACCACAATCTGAAAGACATTTTAAGAAAAAGTTCCAGTTTAATAGCCTTCATGAACACAGTCCAAAATTCTTAAACAAGATTTAGGCAAAGTGAACTCAATAATAAAAATAAATAAGACATCATAAACAAGTAAGGTTTGCTCCAAAAGTTAAAGAATAGCTTAACATTTGAAATTAAATTAATATAACTTCACCATGTTAACAGAATAAAGGATGAAAACCATGATTTCCTACACCTATTTAAAGAGGTGCAGAAAAAAGTGATAAATTTTAATCCTCATTCATGATTTTAAAAAATTACCTGCTGACTAGGAATAAAAGAATTTAGAAGTAGAAAACCTCATAGTTAGAAATTATCACATAACCTTCCATATAAAATTTATATGGAAATATAAAAGTCCAAGGAACTACTGAAATACAAGAAAATCAGAGGAATTACACTTCTGGGCATGAAAACCTATTATAAAGCTACAGTAATTAAGACAGTATAGTCTTCAATCAATGAAAGTGAATACAATACGGCAATTGGCACACGTACACACACACACATGCACAAACACACTGTCACTTGATTAACTATAAAGACACCACATCAGTTCAATGTGGAAAAGTACAGCTCTTTTGATAAAAGTACTGGAGCAACTAAATAAAAATACATAAATGTGAATATTATAAACATGTACAAATGATAAGAGGAGAAAAAAGTTGACCCCCCCACCTCAACTACTTAAAAAGTTAATTCAAGATCTATTCATAGATCACATCTAACATACAAACAAAGCAATAAATCTTCTATAAGAGATCATAGGACAGGGATCCCTGGGTGGCGCAGGTTTGGCTCCTGCCTTTGGCCCAGGGCGCGATCCTGGAGACCCGGGATCGAATCCCACGTCGGGCTCCCGATGCATGGAGCCTGCTTCTCCCTCTGCCTGTGTCTCTGCCTCTCTCTTTCTCTCTCTGTAACTATCATAAATAAATAAATTAAAAAAAAAAAAGAGATCATAGGACAATCTATTCATAACCCTGGAGCTAAGACCGTTGAAGTCAACCAGAATAAGCACTAATCATAAAAGAAAATATTGATAAATTGGACTTCATTTAAATTAAGAGTTTATGTTGATCAAAGTACACCATTAAAATAGGAAAAAGGCAAGCCGCTGACTAGTTTAATATATCTGCAAAGCTTATCCCTGAAGACGGAAAAATATCCAAAATATATTAAGGACTGTTCTTGTCAATAAGAAAAAAAAGACGATCCTATTTTTAATAGGTTAAAAAAAAACTTTAAAGGGGATCCCTGGGTGGCGCAGCGGTTTGGCGCCTGCCTTTGGCCCAGGGCGTGATCCTGGAGATCCGGGATCGAATCCCACGTCAGGCTCCCAGTGCATTGAGCCTGCTTCTCCCTCTGCCTGTGTCTCTGCCTCTCTCTCACTGTGTTCCTATCATAAATAAATAAAAAATTAAAAAAAAGCTTTAAGAAACAAATACAACTGACCAATAAACATAATAAATATTTAATAGGAAATGCAAATTAAGCCCACAATGATAAAATTAAATAAGCAATACCAAATGGCAAGAATGTGGAGCAATTAAAATTCTCAATCATTATTCATGAAAATATAGTGGGTAAAACTATTTTTGGAAAATGCTTGGTGGCATCTATTGAAGCTATACATATACCTATATTTGACACTTAAGCTCCATTCCTGGGCATACACCCAACAGAGATGGGTGCTTCTGTCCACTAAAAAAATTATACAAGCATGTTGAGGGTAATAATTTCATAACTACAAGTACTGGAAATCATCCAAATATCCTTCAACAGTAGAGCAGATAAAGAAATTATGATACATTCACACATTAGAATATAACTCAGTAATAAAAAAAGAACAAATTACTAACACATGCCACAATATAAGTGAATCTCAAATAAACATTGTTGAGCAAAAGAAGCTATACACAACAGAGTACAATTTGTACTCCCTATTGTGATAAATGAAAAAATAGTGGTATGTTCTCGGAAAGGGCATTAGGAAGTCATGTAGGGTGCTAGAACCATATTTTTGTTTGGGTGATAATTACATTAGAAAAAAAAATCATGGAGCTTCCCACATAAGATTTGTATACTTCAATTTAATACACTACTTTATAAGGAAGGAAGGAGAAGGAGAAGGCGAAGGAGGAGGAGGAGGAGGAGGAGGAGGAGGAGGAGAAGAAGAAGAAGAAGAAGAAGAAGAAGAAGAAGAAGAAGAAGAAGAAGAAGAAGAAGAAGAAAGAAGAAGAAGAAGAAGAAGAAGAAGAAGAAGAAGAAGAAGAAGGAGGATAAGGAGAAGAAAGAGAGAAAGAGGAAGAAAGAGGAAAAAAGAAGAAGACCAGGGCACCTGGGTGGCTCAGCCAGTTAAGTGTCTCCCTTCAGCTCAGGTCATGATCCCGGGGTCCTAAGTCACAGCCCTGCACCAGGCTCCCTGCTTAACAGGCAGTCTGAGTCTGCTTGTCCCTCTCCCTGCCCTCCCCTGCCACCTGCCCCCACTTGGGCTCTCTCTTTCTCTCTCAAATAGATAAATAAAATCTTGAAAGAAATGAACAAAAACCAATTGAAAATAATACAGACACACTGTGCATGGCAATAAAAGAAAATGTGAATACAAAAAGTGAGTAATACGAGAGTTCGGAGGACTCTCAGGAAAGTAAATCTATAGATTTGGACTGGCTCTTGCATAGACAGGAATGAGATAAGCACCAAGAGTAAGTATAGGAGCCAACTATCCAGTGAGGGGAATGAGTAAAATAGGTGATGCGGATTAAGGATGTGATGAGCAGTGGGTATTGTAATGGAAGTATTGAATCACTGTATTGTACACCAGAAACAAATATTACATTGTATTTTAACTAAATGGAATTTAAGTGAAAACTTTTTTAAAAAGAGGTCAGGGCTAGGTCATTGATAAAGGAATAGAATATACAAAGTACTTAATTCCAAAACGATTTATAAACTGCTACACATTGTTAGTTCCAAGGGATACAAAGATGAACAGAAATAGACCCTACCATTGTCCCCAACAAGACATAAGCTACATCAGAGGATCTCTACTTTCAATCTCAAGACTCCTTTCACTCTTAAAAGATACTGAGGACCTCAAAAAGCTTTTTTTTCTGGGTTATATTGATCAATATTTACCACATTAAAATTAAAATTGAAAAATTAAAATATATACCTATTAATTTATTTAAATAACAATAATAAACCCTTCACATGTATTTTTATGAAGAATTTATTTTCAAAGCAAAAACAAAAAAGTCAGTACTATGGATTTCTGGAAATCTCTAGCTTAATAGGAATAGCCAAGGTCTCATATCTGTTGTTGCATTTAATCTATTGGAAGAGAATGCTTTGGCAGAAGCATGTGAGGCAAATCAGGTCTCCCCCATACAGATACCTGGAAAGGCATTTCAACAAACTTTCCAGATGATTATGAATATTTTTCTTTGATCTACCTCAAAATTCAACCAGAGACAGTTTCTTAACAATTGGCTGGAATGTGGTATCTAAAACCATAATAATAAACTTTTCAAATTCTATAAACATGACAAAATTAGAGTGAACAAGGCAAGTAACATCTATTGAGATGGTTATTAAAATAGTTTTGGCTCTGAGGACCTCCAAAAGGATCTCACAGAGACTTCCAAGGATCCCCAAACCATTGTTTGAGACTATTTGGTAAAAGCTAAAATTGACAACATGGTTTACACAGCTTTGTATAATCTGACCCATGCTACCTCTCCTAGCTCATCTTCTACCAAACTTCCCTCTGCTTCCTCTGCTCCAGCCAATGTCATCTTCCGATGTTCAGGGAACCCCTTCAGCACATCTCTACCTTGAAATCTTTGCTCTTACAACTTCCTCGGCCTGAAATTTCTCTCATAGATTACCACATGTCTCATACAACCTCATTTATCTCAGATCTGTAAAGGTGACCTTACTTGGAAGTAGGGTCTTTGAAGATATAATCAAATTAAAGTGAAGTCATTAGGGTAAGCCCTAATTCAGTGACCAGTACCCTTAAAAGCCAAGGGAAATTCTGGCATAGAGACATACGAAGGGATGATGCCATGTGAAAAGAGACAGATATTATAATAATACACATACAAACCAAAGAACTCCAGGGATTACCAGCCATCACCAGAAGCTAGGAGAGAGGCATGGAAGAGACTCATCCTCAGAGCCCTTGGAAGGAGCCAACACTACCAACACCATGATTTCAGACTTCTAGCCTCCAGAACTATAAGAGAATAAATTTCTACCATGTTCAGCCACCAAGTTGATGGTACTTTTGTTACAAAAGTTCTGAGAAACGAACCCTGATATAAATGCTTGAATAAATAATTAAGGAAGAAGACATAAATCACTCACGCAGAGGTACTCCAAATAATTTATGTGACTACTTCAACCTCAAGGAAGTGGAGCAAGAATTCCCCCACTCTCACATAAGTGTAGGCTGCACACAGTCACTTCCCTATGAAGAGGAGAGTATGAAAGAACAGTGTTGTGGAGATTAGCTTTAGAGTGGAGAAATCCAACAAAGGTCAGTTATCAACAGTGATAAGTCCTGTGGATACTATGCAGCGATGACAAGATTTGATGAAAATGGCACTTTACCTCGATGGTCTTCCTTCCAAAAACTCATGACACTCGTACTCATGAGAAAATCATGCGATAGATTTCAAGGACATTCTACAAAATACCTCACCGGTACTCCAATCAATTGTCAAGATCATCAAAAACTAAGTCTAGAGAAATAGAATAAATCTTAAAGTTCATTAAAAAGAAAGCAATGGCCAAGAATTTACTAGAATTCAGCTCACCACTACAACCAGCACCAATTAGAGTCATCATTCAGAGCCATGCTTTCTGGTTCTGATTGTACCACACAGTTCCTATACTTCACCATTCAAAAAAATATTCAGTGCACACTATGTACATAGCAGACTCTCTTATGGGTGCTAAGAATCAAGTGATGCCTAAAAATCAAATCCCTCCTTGGAGCAGCTCACATTCTGATGTGAGTGCACTACAGTTCTTAAACACAAAGACATATGCAGGTTCCTATGTGATCCTCAACATAGAATTCCAAGTACATAACCCAGAGGATCCTGAGCTAGACAGTCTTCAGTGAAAACATTTAGGCAAATTAGCCTACTCCTAATATGGGGTACGTAGAGGCCCCCAAAGTGGCCAGCACCACCACAAATGGAATTCTTACAGAAGCCACAGAATTGAAAGATTTAATTTTTTTCTTCAAGATACATGAGAGCTATACATGTACACAAGAGCTTGAAGGGAAAAAAAAGAATTAAAATACCAAAAAAGAAAAAGGATAGTTGGGAGATGCATTTTGCCCATCGGTTTGCTATTTACTTCTACCTACAAGGTAAGTGGGTACCTCAAATTCAATCAACCTTTCCAACACCAATTCCCATCCCACCAGCTACCCTGCCAGAAATAGTTCGATGTTCTTGCGACCCAGTATAAGACAACGCACCTGTAGATCCCTCCCTTTCCTGCATCTGTATACACACTGATGCACACAGCACTGACTGAGCAACCACATCTTGTTCACTGCATCTAAGCAGTCTCTCAAATCCATGAGCTCCTTTGGTTCTCCTTGCCCCACCTGTTCCTTCTAACTATCCTAGTACACAAGGCCTCATCGAATTCTCCTCTTCACCTATTTCCCCAAATCCATTTTGCCACACACACACATACAAAAAAACTACCCTTCATTTTGCTAAAACATACTGTCATGTCACAAACACTTTTTTAATCATTCTCAAAAACCTGGACTGGGCCCAAGTGACAGTGGGGTCCTTGAGGGCCTAAGGTTAACCCCAATGCCCGAGTTTCCTCTTCCTGGGATGCATGAAACAGGTCTCAGTGTGGTCAAAATTCACTGGGTTAAGACATTGCTGGGCAAACATTTTTCTCTAGGAATCTCACAGCTCTTCTCTGTCAGGATTTTGCCCTCTTATAAGAAAACATCCTGTTAGTCAAGAACTCTTTAAAGAAGACATTTCTGGCATCCATTTCCCTGGTTATGCCTCTGTCTAAAGGGTCCTTGAAAAAAAAAAAAAGGGTCCTTGAATTTGTCAGTTAGTTCAACATAATTAAATACTATTATTTCATGCAGGTGTGGAGCTAAGGATAAAACTAGCAGAATAAATACAGCCTTGGGGAGGGGTGTAAATACAGACTAAATACAGGGTCCTCAGGGAGACCACACTGGCGGCCTTCCCCACCCCCACCCCATTCCATTTTCAAGGTTTTGCCGTAGTCCTGGCAGCCCTTTTTTTCTTCTACTGGAATTCTAAAAGGCCCTTCCTTTTTCTACTTTAACTTAAAATCTAGGCACTCCACAGTTAGTTAGTTAGTTAGTTAGTTAGTTAGTTAGTTAGTTAGCTTGTTTGTTTGTTTTCTTTGATTCACCACAGGCTTCTTCAGGTATAGTTTTTTATCACATCTAATATTGAAACTCAGAAATACTGTATTTTCCTGTGGCACGGGCTCTGACATCCTCTGGAGGGAAAACTAATGCATGTACTGAATCCTATTTTATAGATGGAATCCCAGTTAATCAGTAAGTACTCTCAGAGTACTGCAAGGCCTTGGAATATTGCCAGGTGGTCATTTGTTCAATTGAATCTGGATTAAATGGACACGTCTAGAAGAATACAAAGTGCCAGATTTGATCAAATAAGCAAAACAAAACTTGAATAAATAAGTAAACATTAGAGAAATTGAAGCGATGGCCAGAGATCTCTCCTTCCAAAAAGCCAAGAATGTTTAACAGATGTGCCATACAAAGCTGCTCAGCTTATTGCACAGGCCAGGGCAATTATAATTCCAAAATCAGATAACAGTAAAAAAAGAAAAATGTATATATACTCATTTGATTTATGAATGAGGTTATAAAATTATTTCAGAAACAACTACATATAGTAATACTTTTCAAAATTACATTTTTGTCTACCCTAAGGATGTAGGTATGATTTAGCATCAGAAAAATCTATCAGTGTAATTCACCATATTAATATGTTGAAATATAAAACAAATGATTATGGCAAAACAAAGGGGGGGGGGAATTCTATTAAAGCTAAGGGCATCTATCATTAAAAATTCATAAAAATCTAAATAATAAAGGGATCTTTTTCAGCTTGGTGAACCAACAACAAAATTTTACATAGTAAACTAACTCCAAAAGTGTTCCTGATAAGATCAGAAATAAGACAAAGGTGACCCCATGACCAACATGGATTAACAGATTATTGAAAGTCCTGTATAACACTATATTAAAAAAGAAAAAAAAAGGACAGGGAGAGTAAACGAAGAAAGGATGCAAGGGAGAAAATAATTAATGCAATAAGCAGATTAGGAGAATAAGTGACACAACTCATAGGTCAACCTATGAGCCCCTCAATATACACAAAAAAATCATTTGACCAAATCCAATGCCCATTTCTCAACAACTGAGGAACAGAAATGAACTTTCTCAACTTGATGAAGAGCACTTCTGTAAAATCTAAAGTTAATACTGTACTTAATGTTAAGAGTCTGAATTTTTACCCCCCTGAGATTAGGAACAATGCATGGATATTGCTTCTATCACTTTGACTCAGCATTTAAACAAATGTTCTAGACAATATAATCAGGCAAGGAAAAGAAATAAAAGAAAGCCAGATTGTAAGGAAGAAGTAAAACTCTTTATTTGCATACAATGTGGTCCTGTTTGTTTAAAAAAAAATCCTAATGAATACACATTACAAAATAGCTATTTGAACTCATAAAGGTCAGCAGAATCAAAGGACACAATATCAGTTTACAAAAATTAATTTTAATTCTACACATTACAAATAATCACATTGAAAATGTTATTAAGAAAGCAATTCCAATCCTAATAACATCAAAAATAACAAAATTCTGACAGTAATATGGCAGTTGGTGGGGTGAGAAGATTCTGAGCTCACCTCCTCCCAAGGATGCACAGAGGAAACAGCTACAGGTAATGCAGCTCACTCTGAAAAAAACCTGAGACTGGCACAGCAGATCTTTCAAAGCTAAAGGGATAAAGAAAAAGCCCCATTGAGAATGGCAGGCAGGAAAGAGGCACAGTAGGGAACCAACTCCTCACACACAGGTGGCAACCCACAAGCAGGAGAGATATCCCAGGTGTGGGGGCACAACCTGAGAAACAAGGGGAATCCAATCCAAGTCGGTTATCCCTGGCTCTGAGCATCTGCAGTGGCAAGAGGAGCTCCCATAATATATGGCTTTGAAAATCAGTGTGGCTTAACTCTGGGAGAATCAGAGGGCTATAGGAAACTGAGTCTCTGCTCTTAAAGGGCCAGCATGCTGTATGACTTAGCCAGAGGTGCGACACAGAAGCAGCAGTTTGAAAAACACCTAAGGTATACATGAAGGAAATGTATTGACTAATTTTAGGATATGTGCTGGATGGGCAGGGATCTACAGGATCAGTCTCTGGGAAGAAAAGTGCTAGGGGGTGCCATTTTTTGGCCTCCTTCAGTCTGACTAGCTGGAAGCTTGTGGAACCAATTCTGACACCCTCCATCTACCCTGTTGGCACTGCTTGCCCCACCATGCAATCCCCTTTGGGCCCACCCTACCCAAATGACCACCCTACCAGGCATCCCTCCAAAGAAGCTCCAACCCCACCACATTCTGCAGGCAGCCCACCCAGAGCAAGCACCTTCAAGAGCAATTCCTGCCTGGGGGTAGGGGAAATGAGTCCCATCCACTGGAGCCTCCACAGTAGCTATAGCTAGACCTCTCACTCAGCTGTGCCAGGAGCTAACCCTGTCCACCAGTGAGCACACAGCAGTTGCACTGGTCTTTACAGACAATCAGGCTGAGGGCCAGCCTTGCCAAGTGGGGCATCCTTAACAGTGGTGGCTGAGCCATAATAGGAAGGTACACATAGCTCACAAAGGATACACTGCTGGTGACCAGAGGGACAACATTACTGGGTGCCAGATGTCATATGGCCACTCACTACTTTGAAGACCAGGAGACACAGCTGATCAGATACTAATAAAAACAAATGGCTAGACAAAATGATGAGACAGAGGAATAGGATTTGAGTAAAGGAACAAGACAAAGCCATAGAAAAAGATAAGCAAAAAACAGGTAAGCAATCAATCTGATAAAGAGCTCAAAATAATGATCATAAAGATACTCACTAGACTTGAAACAATGGATTAGCTCTGTGAGAACGGCTACAAAGAGACAGAAAATGTAAAACAAGAACTAATGAGAATTGAAGGATACAGTAACTTATATAAAAATTACACGAAAGGGAATCAACAGCAGAATAGAGAATGTAAAGGAACACAACTGAGAGCTGAATGACAGGGTAGTGAAAAGCAACCAAGCTGAAGAGAGAAAAAAAAGAATAATAAAAAATGAGGATAGATAAAGGCACCTCTGCAACACCATCAAATGTACTAACATCCATTTTATAGGGAGGAAGGAAAAGAGGAAGAGGGCAAAAAACCTTACCTGAAAAATAGCAGAAAAATTCCCTAACCTGGATAAGGAAAAATACATCTAAGCTGAAGAAGCACAGAAAACCCCAAACAAGATGAACCCAAAGAAGTCCACAATTCATATAATAAAAATGTCAAAAGATTAAAGATAAGGCAAAAATGTTGAAAACAGCAACTAGTTACATACAATGGAAACCCTATAAGTATATTTGCTGATTTTTCAGCAGAAATTTGGCAGACCCAAAGAAATGGCATAATATATGCAAAATACCCAAGGGAAAAAACCTACAAGCAAGAATATTTAACTTGGCAAGATTATCATTTGGAATTGAAGAAAACAAAGAATTTCCCAAACAAAAATCAAGGGTGTTCATCACCACTATACTGACCTTACAAGAAATTAAAGGGACTCCCTTAAGCAGAAAAGAAATGATCCTAACTACAACTCAGACGATTATAAAAGTAGAAGACTTCACTAGTAAAAGCAAGCATACAGTAAATGTAGGAGATCAACTAGCTACCAGAAAATAATACAGCAGTGGAGCAGAAGAAGAGGAAAGAAAAAGGGGGGCAGAAGGTATACTGGAGCAAATTATAGTGGAGAACTTCCCTAGTCTGGAGAAGGACAGAGGCATCCAAGTCTAGGAGGCACAGAGAACCCCTCTCAAAATCAATAAAAAATAGGTCAACACCCCAACATATAATAGTGAAACTTGCAAATCTCAGAGACAAGGAGAAAATCCTGAAAGCAGCTCAGGACAAGAGGTCTGTAACCTTCAAGGGTAGAAATATTAGGCTGGCAGCAGACCTATCCAGAGAGACCTAGCAGGCCAGAAAGGACTGGCATCATATATTCAGGGTGCTAAATGAGAAAATATGTGGCTAAGAATACTTTATCCGACTAGGATGCCATTCAAAATAGGAGAGATAAAAGGCCTCCAGAACAAACAGAAACTAAAAGAATTTGTGATCACCAAACCAGCTCTTCAAGAAACATTAAAAGGGATCCTGTAAGCAAAGAGAGAGCCCAAAAGTAACAAACCAGAAAGGAACAATCTACAGAAACAGTGACTTTATAGGTAACACAATGGCACAACATTTTTATCTTTCAATAATTCCTCTGAATGTTAATGAGTTAAATGTCCCAATCAAAAGACACAAGGTATCTGATTGGATTTAAAAAAAAAAAAAAGTAAGACCACTGATATACTGTCTGCAAGAGATTCATTTTAGACCCAAAGACACCTCCAGATTGAAAATGAGGGTGTGGAAAACCATTTATCAAGCTAATGGACATCAAGAGAAAGCTGGGGTGGTGATCCTTATATCAGACAAATTAGATTTTAAACCAAGGACTGTTATAAGAGATGAGAAAGGACACTATATCACAATTAGATCATGAAGATCTAATAATTATAAACACGTATGCCCCTAACATGGGAGCAGCCAATTATATAAGCCAATTAATAACAAAATTGAAGAAATACATTGATAATAATACAATAATAGTAAGGGACTTTAACACCTCCACTCATTACAATGGACAGATCATCTAAGCAGAAGATCAACAAGGAAACAAGGGCTTTGAATGACACACTGAACCAGATGGACTTCCCAGATATATTCAGAACATTCCATCCTAAAGCAAAAGAATACACATTCTTCTTGAATCCACATGGAACATTCTCCAGAATAGATTACATAACGTGCCATAAATTGGGTCTCAACTGGTACCGAAAGACTGAGATCATGAATCTGGAACTCAACTGCAAGAGGAAAGTTGGAAAGAACTCAAACACATGAAGGCTAAAGAGCTCCCTACTAAAGAATGAATGGGTCAACAAGGAAATTAAAGAAGAATTTTTAAAACTCATGGAAACATGAAAATAAAAGTACAACTGTTCAAAACCCTTGGGATGCAGGAAAGACAGTCCTAAGAGGGAAGTATATAGCAATGCAGGCCTTTCTCAAGAAACAGGAAAGTTCTCAAAAATACAACCTAACCTTACACCTAAAGCAGCTGCAAAAAGAACAGCAAATAAAGCCTAAACCCAGCAGATGAGAAATAATAAAGATGAGAGCAGAAATAGAAACCAAAAGAACAATAGAACAGATTAGTGAAACTAAGAGCTGGTTATTTGAAAGAATTAATAAGATAGATAAACCCCTGGCCAAACTTATCAAAAAGAAAAGAGAAAGGATCCAAATAAATAAAATCATGAATGAAAGAGGAGAGATCACTACCAATAGTAAAGAAATGCAAGCAATTATAAGAACATATTATGAACAACTATATGCCAACAAATTAAGCAATCTGGAAGAAATGGATGCATTCCTATAAACATATAAACTACCAAAACTGAAACAGGAAGAAATAGAATACCTGAACAGACCCAAAACCAGGAAGCAAATCGAAGCAGTCATCAAAAATCTCCCAATAAACAATAGCCCAGGGCCAGATGGCTCCCAGGAAAATTCTACCAAATATTGAAAGAAGAATTAATACCTATTCTTCTGAAATTGTTTCAAAAAATAGAAAGAGAAAACTTCCAAACTCTATGAGTCTAGCATTACCTTTATCCTAAGACCAAAGGCCCCACCAAAAAGGAGAATTATAGAGCATTATCCCTGAAGAACAGTAAAATAAGTCAATCAGAGAAAGACAATTATCATATGATCTCACTCATATGTGGAATTTAAGAAACAAAACAGGGGATCATAGAGGAAGAGGGGAAAAAATAAAACAAGACAAAATCAGAGAGGGAGACAAACCATAAGAGACTCGTAATCATAGGAAACAAACTGAGGATTGCTGGAGGGGACGGGAATGGAGAAATGGAGTACTGGGTGATGGGCAGTAAGGAGGTCATGGGGTGTAATGAGCACTGGGTGTTATATAAGACTGATGAATCACTGACCTCTACCTCTGAAACCAATAATACATTAGACGTTAATTAATTAAATTTAAAAAAGTTTTAGAAGAGCAGAAAACACATTCTTTTCAAGTACACATACAACATTCTGCAGGATAGGTCACATGTTAAGCCAAAAAACACGTCTGAAAAATTTTGAGAAGATTTAAATCATATCAAGCATTTTCTCTCAACACAATGTTCTGAAACTAGAAATAAATTACAAGAAAACATCTGGAAAAAAAATACACATGTGAAGGCTAAACCACATGCTACTAAACAACCAATGGGTCAAAGAAGAAATCAAAGAGAAATTTTAAAAATATCTGATGATAAGTGAAACAGTTCAAAACAGTCTGGGATATAGCAAAAGTACTTTTAAGAAGGAACTGTATAGCTATACAGGCTACCCTTAAGCAACAATAAACAATCTAACTTTACACATAAGGAACTAAAAAAAGAACATGTAAAGGCCAAAGTTTGTAAAAGGAAGTAAACAATAAAGATCAAAACAGGAATAAATGACATAGAGACTAAGAAACAATAGAAAAGATCAACGAAACTAAGAGTTTCATTCTTTGAAAAGATAAACAAAATTGATAAACCTTTAGCCGCACTCATCAAGAAAAAAGGGATTACTCAGAATTACATATCAAAGAGAAGTTACTTACAACTGACACCACAGGAAAACAAAGAATTATGAGAGACAAGTGTGAAAAATGATGTGCCAACATATTGGACAACCTAGACGAAACAGATAAATTTCTAGAAACATACAATCTTTTAACCCTCAATCAGGAAGAAATAGAAAATCTGAAAAGACTAATTCCTACTCCTGAAATTCAATGACTAAGAAAATGTTCCAACAAATAAAAGCCCAGGACTAAAAAGCTTCATAAGTGAATTTTATCAAACATTTAAGAAAAAGTTAATACCCATCCTCTCAGACTATTCCAAAAAACAGAAGGAATGCTTCCAAATTCATTCTTCAAGGCCAGTTTACCCTGGTAATAAACCCACACAATACTACCAAAAAAATTACAGACCAATATACCTATGAACATAGATGCAAAAATCCTAACATATTAGCAAAGCACATGCAATAATACATTAATAGGATCATTCAACATTCAAGATCAATTGGTATTTACTTAGGGATTCAAGGAAAGTTCAACATCTGCAAATCAATCAATGTGATACACATTAACCAAATGAAGGATAAAAATCATATGATCCTCTCAATAGATGCAGAAAAAGCACCTGACAAAATTCAACCTCTGTTCATGAGAAAAGTTCTCATGAACAAAGCTCTCAACAAAGTGGATAAATAGGGAACATAACTCAACATAATAAATGTCATATATGAAAAATTCACAGCTACAATTCAACTCAATAGTAAAGCTGCAGGTTTTCTTCTAAGGTAAGGAAAAAGATAAGAATGTCCTCTTTCACCACTTTTATTCACAACATATTACTGTAGGTCCTAACCACAACAATCAGAAAAGAAATAAATCATCCAAATTGATAAGAAAGAAGTAAAATTGTCACTACTTATAGGTTGCATCACGCTATGTATAGAAAACTCTAAAGACTCCACCAAAACCTATTAAAGCTAATAAATAAATTCAGTAAAGTTGCTGGATACAAGATCAATATGCAGAAAGCTTTCACAATTTTATATACTAATAATTAAATATGAGAATGAGGAAAATAATCCTATTTATAACAGCATCAAAAAGAGTAAAATACCTAGAAATAAATTTAACCAAGGTGGTGAAAGAGCTGTACTCAGAAAACTCTAAGACACTGATGAAAAAAATTGAGGAAGACACAAATGGAAAGATAGAGCGTGCTTATTGATTTGAATAATTAAAATGTTCTTACTACCCAAAGCAATCCAGAGACTCAATGCAATCCCTATCAAAATCCAATAGTATTTTTCACAAAACTAAAACAAATAATCCTAAAATTTGTATGGAACCATGAAAGACCCTGAAGAGCCAAAGAAATCTTGAGAAAAGAGAACAAAGCTGGAGGTATCCAAATATCATATTTTAGATTATATTGCAAAGATATAGTAATTAGAAAGTACGGTATTGGCACAAAAACAAATACATAGGTCAATAGAACAGAACAGAGATCCCAGAAATCCGTCCACACGTATATGATCAATTAATTTATGACAAAGTTGGCAAGAATATACAGTAGGGGTAAAGATAATCTCTTCATAAATGGTGCTTGGAAAACTCAACAGCTACCTACCTATGAAACAATGAAACCTGACTACTTCCTTACCAAAAAATAAACTTAAAACGGGCTAAAGACTCAAATGTAAGACCTGAATCCATAAAACTCCTAAAAGAAAACATAAGCAGTCATCTCCTGGACATTAGCCATTGCAATATTTTTCAGGATATGTCTCCTTAGGAAAGGAAAACAAAAGCAAAAGTAAACAACTGGGACTACATCAAACTAAAAAGCTCTTGCAGAGCAAAGGAAATTATAACCAAAATGAAAAGGCATCCTACTGAGTGGAAGAAAATATTATCGAATCATCTAGCTCATAGGGGGTTAATATCCAAAATATTTAAGGAACTCATACATCTCAAAGCCAGAAAAAAAAAAAAACCCACACCATCCAATTAAAAATGAGAAGACGACCTGAATAAACATTTTCCCAAAGACAACATGCAGATGGCCGAAACACATGAACAGGTGCTCAACATCACTAATAATCAGGAAAATGCAAATCAAAACCACAATGAGATGACTTCAGACCTGTCAGAATGGCTAGACTCAGTAAAAGAAACAACAGTTGGTGAGAATGTAGAGAAAAAGGAATCCTCAAGCATTACTGGAGGGAATGTTAACTGGTGCAGCTACCATGGAAAACAGCATGGAGTTTCCTCAAAAAAATTAAAAATTAAAAAATCATACAACCCAATAATTTGACTTTGGGGTATTCGCCCAAAATAATTGAAAACTAATTCAAAAAGATATATGCACCTCTATGTTTAGTGCAGCACTATTGATAAGAGCCAAGATGTGGAAGCAACCTGAAAGTCCATCAATAGATGAATGGATAAAGAATATATGGCATTACATTGGAAAAGACAAATACCCACCATTTGCTTCGACATGGATGGAACTGGAGGGTATTATGCTGAGTGAAATAAGTCAGTCGGAGAAGGACAAACATTATATGGTCTCATTCATTTGGGGAATATAAAAAATAGTGAAAGGGAATAAAGGGGAAAGGAGAAAAAAAATGAGTGGGAAATATCAGAAATGGAGGCAGAACATGAAAGACTCCTAACTCTGGGAAATGAACCAGCGGTGGTGGAAGGGGAGGTGGGCGTGGGGGTGGGGGTGACTGGGTGACGGGCACTGAGGTGGGCACTTGACGGGATGAGCACTGGGTGTTATTCTATATGTTGGCAAATTGAACACCAATAAAAAATAAATTTATAAAAAAATTTAATAAAGAATATATGGCATTATATATACAACGGAATGCTACTCAGCCATAAAAAAGAATGAAATCTTGGCATTTGTGGCAATATTAGTAGACCTAGAAAGTATTAGCCTAGCGAAATAAGTCACACAGAGAAAGACAAATGCCACATGATTTTATTTATATGTGGAATCTTAAAAAGAAAGAGAATAAACATCAACAACAACAAAGCCAGACTCATACACAGAACAAAGAGCAGGGGTCAGAGAGGAGGAGGTGGGGAGATAGGTGAAATAGTTTAAGGAGATTAAGAGGTAAGCTTGCAGTTATAAACATTTAGACCCCAGGATCAAAAGTCAGCATAGGAAATATAATCAATTTTTAATAACTTTGTATACTGATGGACAGTAACTAGATTATGGGAGAATGTCATAATGTGTATAATTGCTGAATCACTAGGTTGTACACCTGTAATTAATATATGTCAGCTCTATTTCAACTAGATATAGAATAAATCAGGTGCTTGGCTGATTGAGTTGATAGATTATCTGAGTCTTGATCTGGGGGTCATGAGTTCGAGCTCCTTGTTGGGTGTAGAAATTACTTAAAATTAATTAAAGCTTCAAAGTAAGCATGTATCTTGGGGCACCTGTTTGGCTCAGTCTGTTGAGAGCATGTGACTCAATCTCAGAGTTTTGAGTTCAAGCCCCACATGGAGCGTGGCGCTAAGAAAGGAAAGAAAGAAAGAAAGAAAGAAAGAAAGAAAGAAAGAAAGAAAGAAAGAGAAAGATTTTTTTATTTTTTTAAAGATTTTATTTATTTATTCGTGAGAGACACACACACACACAGAGGCAGAGACATAGGCAGAGGGAGAAGCAGGCTCCTTCTAGGGAGCCCAATGTGGGACTCTATCCTCAGACCCTGGGGTCATGCCCTGAGTCAAAGACAGATGCTCAACCACTGAGCCACCCAGGCATCCCAATAGATAAAATTTTTTTAAATAACTCAAAAAAAGAAAGTTTTTTAAATAATTGAAATTTTAAAACGGATTAAAATACTTAGAAATACGTTTTTAAAAAATAGAAGACTTGTATGCCAAAAATCATAAAGCAATGAGGAAAATTAGAGAAGATCTAAACAAATGGAGAGGGACATTTTATGTTCATAGATTTGAGGACTCAATATTATTAAAACATCATTTCTTTCCAAAGTGATCCATAGATTCAGTATAATCTGTATCAAAATTCCTGCAGGCTCTTTTGCAGAAACTGACAAGCTGATTCTGAAATTTATACGGAACAGGAAAGGATCTAAACTGCCAAAAAATTTTTGACAAACAAGAACATTTATTTTTAGTTCATCGAACACATTTTCCTTTAATTCTATGAATACATTTTTAATAGTTGCTTTGAAGTCTTGGTCTGCTAAGTCAACATCTGGACCCATTTGAAGTCATTTTGTACTGAATCCCATTTTTCCTGAGTATGAGTCAAACCTTCCTGTTTCTTTGCATGTCTAGTAATATTTGGTTGGAAACTAGACATTATATAATAATGTTGTAGTGATTTAGAATTGTGTTGTGTTCATCTGCAGATTGTTGCCTTTTTGTTCCTTTCAGTAGTTCATTTGCCTGCATTGAAACTGCAAACTTAGTCTTTCCTGGGTTGTGCTCCTGCTAATGTATCTGTTGCAATCTTACAGTTTGTAATTGCTGTGTTAGCCCAGGGCACACTCTGCGCCTGTGTCATCTCACAGTCATCCAAGGACTCGGACTCACATTACACTCGTATCTGAGAGATCACCCTAAAGTTTCTTTGTTTCTGGGCCACCCACCCTCCAATCAATTTCAAGATAATCTGATCAATCTCAGGCTTTGTCCTCCAGTTGGTTTGATTCTTAAATCTTCAGCTTTCTCTTGACCAAACTGCACACAACTGGAAAATGTACTTGCTTAAAAAAATAATAAAATAAAACAAAACAAAACAAAATAAATAAAATAAAATTATAACAAGGCGGTAAATTCATGGGTGCTTGTTTAGGCTCTTTCAAGTTTCTTTTTTGCTGTCTCCCCCCCGCCCCCAGGCCCCACATATGGGTAATTTGGCTGTCAGCCAGGAATTTAGGTAGAGTTTATATCAGATTTTGGTCTTACTCTTTATTACTGTCCCAGCCAGAATTTCTTCTTATACTTCCACCTAGTTTTGCCATGATGAAGTGTGATCCGGCACCTGGAGCTGGTAAGATGGTGACTTACATCTGTGGTTTCCTAACTCTGTAGCCCTGGGGGTTAGGAATAAGGTCAACCCTTCTCAGGTCAAATCACAACTTTGAAATTCTTAACTCTTCCAGCCAGAGTTTTGTTTTGTTTTGTTCTTCTCAAGAGAAACCTTTCCTCCAGCTTCTATTTCAGATGTTCACAGTACCTTCAATCCACCGCATTTTAAAATATTTTATCCAGCTATTGTAATTATTATGTGTAGTGCGATTTGCATAATAACATCACACCACAGCCATCTACTAGAAGGTTCCCCTCCTCTCTTTTACTTTAAATTTCTCAGGTTTTGCAAGTTCTTTTAAATGCTATCAGTGCTCATCTTTAAAGACATTCTGAAACTTATACTCATTTCTGTTAAAGTCAACACTACACAATGTATTTATGTGTCCCTGTTTGAGACCATTGTATAGGAGAGGGTGGTGGTCATTGGGAACAGTCTGAATGGACTCAGTACATTTAAATGACTTAGGAAATTTGAAAAGAATAAAATGAACTTAAAGTTGGTCTCCTTTTTAGTATTGCCATGCACTAGTAATTCTAAACAATATCACTGATTAAATACAACTCCCCTCTCTTTTGGTAGGAAGTATGCCACTATTGTAATAAGCACATTTTAACTCCATCCTCCTCCCCTCTAGTTCTTAGTTTTTCCTAATAAAGTCTGAGATTTGAGGTCTAGATTATTGTTGTGTTACTACATATCATATAACATCTTCAACATAAATTAATATCAAGGTGTATCACAACTGCTTACAAACAGCTTTGTTTGAGCTGCTTTTACTGCTCACCCTCTTTTTTTTTTCATGCATGCATATTTCTCAGTTTTGGTTAACAAAGTGTGAGACTTGAGGTTTGGATTATTACCATGGTGTTATATTGACTCTTCATTGCCTCTTTCAAGATTAGTTATATAACTAGATCAATGGCAACTCATCATATTTAGCTTTGTTTTTTTTTATACTTTCCCACTCTTGGGCTTTTCTGCTTTTTACAAGGAAATATAGGTCATTACATACAATAAAATATCTTTATTTCATTCTCAGATGTAGAAACCAGTTGGGAATAAAATTTGGAAAATACAATCTTTCCTCATTATAACTACAGAACTTATTCATTATTCTCTAATACATAATATTGCAAAAGCGTTCTGAGGTCAGCCTGATTTTCTTTTTTTTTTTTTTACTTTGTAATTAAGGTATCCTTTTACCTCTGTGCTTATAGGATTTTTTAGTCTAATGTTAGAAATGTTTTACAAGCATATGTTTTGGGGTAGATCTCTTATTTATTTTTATTGGAATGCAATTTCTTCAATCTGTATACTTAGATGAGAGATTTAAGATTAGCTTAGGGAGTGCTAAAGAAACTACTAAAATTTCAGTGGCAGAGTGAAAACTAGAAGAGGGAATTTACTTAGAAGGGGAATTTGCTTCTCCAAGGGAATCTGATAATAGGTGAAGGATTCATATTTTTTAATTTTAAACTTCAGGAAATTTACACTTGCTAATTTCATATTATTTGTACTATATTATTATCTGGTGGTATCTGACGTGGGGTTGGGAGTGAACAGTCAAGAAAAAATTCCCGAGATGTCTTTGGTGCAAAAAGGTGGTTTTATTAAAGCATGGGGACAGGATCCATGAGCAGAAAAAGCTGCACCTTCAAGGAAGTCAGGGATAGGGTAAGTCTCTAAGGAATTTTGGAAGCAAGGTCTCCATGACCTTGAGAGGGCTAGTTTTTGTTAAGGGAAGGTCAAGTACTACTGTCTAGTAAAACCTTAGTCATGGACCCTTCAGATGTATATCCGTGGACCGTATTTATGGAGGATGATTGACAAAATATATCTTGGGTAGAGATAAAGAAGTTGCCAAAGGAATTTTTATAGGTTAAAGGAGACTTACAGGATCCTGGAAGTCAGGATGACATTAAGCTAAGTTTGCCTTTTGCCCTTAGCCATGTGTCAACATTTAGTCAGTTGAGTTCCTAGAGGAAGGTCATTCTGCCTCCCTCAAGGATTTGTCAATGGGCTTTAAGTTGTAAGGAAATTTATTTTTTTTTTTTTGCCTTTGTTTCCTACATCAGTATCTTTGTTCTGTAAATTCAGTTAGACGATGTTACCAACCATAACTTCATTTATTTTTTTTAATTTTTTTATTTATTTATGATAGTCACAGAGAGAGAGAGAGAGAGAGAGAGAGGCAGAGACACAGGCAGAGGGAGAAGCAGGCTCCATGCACCGGGAGCTCGATGTGGGATTTGATCCCGGGTCTCCAGGATCGCGCCCTGGGCCAAAGGCAGGTGCCAAACCGCTGTGCCACCCAGGGATCCCCCAAGCATAACTTCAAATAAGAAGTAGGACTAGAGGTGAATTCTTGGCCTAGTGCTTTTTGTTTGTATGTATGTATGTATGTATTTGTGAGAAACACAGAAAAAAAGGCAGAGACAGAGGCAGAGGGAGAAGCAGGCTCCATGCAGGAAGCCTGATGTGGGACTCAATCCCAGGATTGCAGGATCATGCCCTGAGCCAAAGGCAGACATTTAACCGCTGAGCCACCCAGGCATCCCTGGCCTAGTGTTTAAGGAAGCCTCAAATCACTTATTAGTTTTGATTATTTTAGAAATTTCAGAGGACAACCCTAATAGTAAGGAATAGTGGCAAAAACTGAAAGAACAACCATACAAAGTTATGGAAAAGAATTCTCTTTGATATCTTTTTCTCAAAGCAAATAAACTATACCTTTGGCAAACCAATGGTCAAATTTCAAGCTTATTAGTAGAGACAAAAACCTTTTTAAAAAATTTTAATGCATAGGAATGTTGGCCTCTAGAAAGAAGAAACTGCTCTTCTCCATTTCGTTCTCCAAAAGACACACACACACACACACACACACACACACACATTTCATGCCACCCTCAAAAAAAGGCTGTTACCATTGACCAGACAGGGACATTTCATTGGCCACTTCTGCTTGCTAGTGATCACCATATGTGGTTAAAAGGGTAGAAAGAGATATGGACACTTTTATCATCTTTCATACTACCATGTAAATGGAATATTTAAAAGGGTTGTGCTGGCTCAGCCAGCCTTCACTTCCTCTCTCTCTCCCTCTCTCTCTCTCTCTCTCTCTCTCTCTCTGCCTTTTTTAGACTTTCTTCTTCCCAAGACTCTGAAGAATTCAGAACTGGCTAGTACTTAATCCTTTGCCATCTCTCTTATACTCCCATGGTCTTCTAAAGATTAGATGGCAGCAAATAGAAGTTTTCCTCTTCATATAATCTCTCTTCTTCAGAGTGCATGTGGTATGCACAAAGCTAGACATATGGTGAGCACTTTCTGATACCCTTTAAATAATCAATGAATAAGTAAACCCATCACCTAAACTTTTAGCTGGGACTCCTGAACCATTTGTAACTTTTCTTTGTTCTGAAACTACTTCCTTTTCCTTCTTCCAGGTCCTGTAGTTTTTTGTATGTCTAGTATTTTATTCTAATGTTTCCCAACTCCTCTGAAAGGAAATAACAATCCTGGGCATATATCAATTCATTGTCCTATACAGATCTACATTATTACTGATTTTATATCTATTAATTACTGAGAAAGGTATGCTACAATCTCCATTATGATTTTGTCTATTCCTTTTAATTAAGTCAATTTTTGCTTTATATATTTTGAAGTTATGTTATTCAGATGGTTCCTAGCAAAGCTTTTACCACCACAGAGTGATTATCTCCCGCTAATGCCCCTTATATATTTTTTAAAGATTTTATTTATTTACTCATGAGAGAGAGAGACAGAGAGACAGAGACAGAGACACAGGCAGAGGGAGAAGCAGACTCCATGCTGGGAGCCCCACGTGGGACTCGATCCCAGGTCTCCAGGCTCACACCCTGGGCCAAAGGCAGCGCTAAACCGCTGAGCCACCCAGGCTGCCTGCCCCTTATATTTTTTAAGATTTATTTATTTATTGGGAGGGAGGGGCAGAGAGAGTGGGAGAGAAAATCTCAAGCAGATTCCCTGCTGAGCACAGAGCCTGACTTGGGGCTCGATCTCAGGATCCTGAGATCATGACCTGAGCCTAAATCAAGAGTCGGATGCTTAACCAACTGAGCCACCCAAGCACCCTAATGCCTCTTATTTTAAAGTATATTTTTTTCTGATATTAATACAACCATTAACTTGAATTTGGTTATTGCTTGCCTGGGATGTATTTTCTACCATTCTATCTTTCTGCATCTTTACATTTAAATATGTCTCTTACCAACAGCATTTTTTTTTTTACAACTCTTATTTTAGAACAATTATGAGTTTACAAGAAGTTGAAAAGATATTGCAGGAAGAATTACAGATTTTTTAAAAATATTTATTTATTCATGAGAGACACAGAGAGAGAGAGAGAGAGAGAGAGGCAGAGACACAGGCAGAGGGAGAAGCAGGCTCCATGCAGGGAGCCCAATGTGGGACTCGATCCCAGGTCTCCAGGATCACGCCCTGGGCTGAAGGCAACACTAAACTGCTGAGCAATCCAGGCGGCCCAGAATTACAGATTTATAGGAAGTTTAAAAGATATCACCTTCACTCGGTTTCCCCCAATGGTTACATCTTACATAACCATAGTACAATATTAAAACCAGGAAGCTGACATCAGGAATGTGTGTGGAGATCTAGGTCATTTTATCTAGTTTTGCATAACTCCCACTGTACTCAAGAAACAGAACTATCCTGCTATCACAAGGACCTAAACAGCCGAATAAACAAGATGACTTAGCCAACTGATGTTAGGTAGCCTCTGTCAGTGTTCCCTCCCACCTGCCATGTGGTTTGGTGGCCTCTAAATGAAGTGGCATATTGCAGACATGTGGTTAAAACTATATTCAGCAATGTCTGGTTCTGAGTATTCAAATGCTGTCATTAAGGCTCTGCCTCTGCCTCCCCCTGGGGCGGCTGCATTTTCAGGTAGGCTTTCTATATGTGGTAGAAAAGAAGACCACAAGGAAGCTTCTGGCTTCCATTATCTACACGGTGAGTGATTGCAAAGAGTGAGGCCCTCTTTACCTTGATCTCCAGGCTCAATACTAACAGGTTAGAGAGTCCTGTCCCTACCCTTGCACTAGTCACTACATCTAGGAGATGGATGTTTTGATTGTCCACATACAGCTGGGATCCTCCTTTGTAGTGGAGGAGCGGGACCCCATAACTGTATGCCCTTGTCACCAAAATCACAAGAAGACGGAGAGAAGCAGCTCCTAAAATGAAGAGGTCTTCTGTTAGCAGAAGAGGGGGGCAAGCAGAAAAGACAGCTGCCCCTGCACCAGTGACTTTGATTTATGGGCTGGGTGGAGAATCACTGTTCCACCCTCTCTCTCTCAGAGACTTATATATTCTCGGGCCTTCCACTTTCACTTCTACCAGGGGAATTCACAGGCAGACATCCAGAGTCCTCATCTCTTCACTGAATTTCAGACATAGCATTTATTAGACCTGCAAGTCTTCCTGCAGAAGTCTTATTACCACCGCAACTTAACATACCTGGATGCAATCTAATTATTTCCCCCACCAAACTAGCTGCTCCTCTGCATTTTCATATTCCAGGCAATGGTTGCATCATTTATTGGGCTTCCTCAATGTAAGACACTGGAGACATGCCCCACATCACCCTCCCCAGCTGGGCATTCCTACGTAATGTTCCTTGCAACCACCCCCTTCTTTCCCTACCACTGCTTTTGAATTCCAGCTTCCCTTACTTTATGGCATTTGTCTTTCTCATTCTAACCTGTACCTCCTGTGTTCTATATACTGATACCAGATTAATCGTCTCAAAATATTGCCGGACTTTTAAGCCTCAAAATTTAAAAAAAAAACAACAATAATAATAAAATAATAAAATCAATTTTCTCTATTGTTTATAGGATACGGTCCAAAACACTTGGCCTGTTTTTTTCAGTATCTGCTTTAATCTGGCTCCAACCCACTTTTCCAATCTACTTGATTATCATTTGCTTATGCAGACCCTCTGATCCAGCCAAATTGAGGTACTTAGCATTCCCCACGCATACTATGTGTATCAGAACCTTCCTCTTATGCTTTTGTTCACAGTGAGTCCCCTACCTTGAAAACTTTTGTTGTTCTTTTCTCCTTATCTCAGGCCTCTTTTAAGACTCACCTCAAATTTCATTTCTTCCTGAAACCTTTCTTTCCAACTGAGGCAATGTGCTGGCTCCCTCCTCTATGGGCAACCTGGCCCACTACTCATTTAGTAACAGCATGTGAGACCACCTTTTTTGTAATTAAGTAAGTCACTCTGCGTGCCACAAGCCAACTCAGTCTTGCTGCCAGCCCCCAAGACACTCTCAAGACAGGTCATGCACTAGAACCTCCAGATCTAAAGTCAGTCTTGTTGGTAAAGGCAAGATGCCTGATGTAGATGAGTCTGCATACCATTGTGGTCACTGAACTGCAAACTCTCTCTGTCCCAAAGAGTGTTGGCATGGTCTGTAGAACCAAACTTCTGTTCTAAAATTTTCTTTAGCTCTCCGATACCTTCTGGAGACTAGGATTTAGCTTTGTATTGCAGCCCACTCTCTGTGACCAAAATCTTTTTGAGCTCTAGTCAGCTTGCTTTCATATTACCCTGTCTTCTGGGAGATGCATTCCCAATGGACTAGTCTCACAGGTGACACTGCCACCCTATAGATTGATGACCATTTTTTCTACTTGTTACTCCAAGTTCCTCAGCAACTAGCACCCAGTAGGTACACGAGTCATGCTTTTGAATCCAAAAAAATGTTTCCACTAAATCAGATGGCCATAAATTTTTGTGCTCATTTGCATCATGCCAATTTTGTCCTTTCCTTTTGCACAGGACATAATAGTAATCTACCAAGGAGCAGTTCTCCTTGTTTCAGTGCTGCCCAGATTCTTTTCTTTCCCTTCCTTATATGCCCATTTTACTAGCCTCCCAGGATGCCTGAGTCAGGCATGAGTTATGGCATTTAGCATTTGCCATCCTCCTTAGACTGGCATCTGTTTGGATGACTCTGAGGATAGACACTGTCATTTAATTTCTTGGACTCCGTATGGCATAGCCTAGTGCCCAAAAAACACCAGACACTCGATAAAGTTTTGTTGATCATGATCTGAGTTTTTTAAAATAAAATTGAAGTGCTCTGTTGTCTTTTAGTCTTATAATGAAGAATTACCTATCAATGACTCAATATTGGTTTCTTATTCCTCAATATATCCCAGACTGTGCCAGACCTGGATATTTCTGATGTACAGTGCTTCCCAGTCTCCTTGCCTAAGAATTTTAATAATTTGCATTGCAATTATGACTATAGAGTAGTAAGAACTATTTTATTTACAAAAAAAAAAAGAGGGAGTTGATAGCTCAATTTAATGCTGACAAATAATAAAATTAGGTCCTCTCCTTTTGAAATTTCTGAATCAATCAACCTTTTTGTCTTATTTATTTTATCTTTTTTAGGCCTGATCTAGAAGCCTATTGTCACATCTTTGCTCTTAACTTACATTATCACATAAGGTGAGTATTACTTTATGTCATTTGGAGCATAACGTCAACAGAGATTATTAAAGCAGTAATTTCATTGTAAAAGCAGTAGTTACAGCCTTACTGTATTTGTGGGATATACTATGAAGGTACAATAAAGTTGCTTTTACTTTCATCGGGTTAGCAGAGTCCTTACTACAGAGTTAGATTATTTCAAAATAACAAATGTGAATGTGTGCCTCTTTGAGGGAATGATGAAGCAAGTGAATTTTTTTTTTGTCTTAAAGGGAAAAAAAACCTGAAAGGTGACTTGCTATCATTCTTTAAGGATGTAAGAGCTACTGTGGAGGGACCGGTGGCCTCATTTTACCCACAGTCGTTCAACAACTCGGGGAGTTGGTGATGGACTCGGCACTGGCAGTTTTGAAAAAGCCAGAGGTACTGCAGCTGCATTTACTGCCAAACTGGAAGTCAGACACACTGTCCTTCTGCCAGAACACAGACATCAGATAAGTCCTTCCAACTTCCAGAGAAATGGAGAGAGGACAGAGTGAGCCAGACATGAGGGGCTGGAATCCATCCTAGGCTGATGCTGAAACCTCCATCTCGCACTGCCCCAGAATGGCCCTCTCACTCCCTGATTCCTCTGTGGAGGAAAACATCCCCAATCCTCCACACCTAGGAATTAAGGGACACTTGCTCAGCCTCACTTCTGTCCCTATTTCTACCAGAGTCTAAAAGACTTCACTACATCATCACTTTGAAGAGCCCCTTTTGATGTTAACTCATCCGTCTCACTTCTCTTCTGGCCACAAATGCTATGAATTTCCTATATTCGCTAAGGAAATGGAATGCAATTGCTTCGGGGAGAATTTTATAATATGCATAAAGAACTATGTCCCGACTGCAGTTTTCTGGGTCTAGAGCAAGGTATTGAGATATGCTATAAAATCCCCCAGAACCAAACTTGGAGTGGAAACACAAGCCAGGTTCTCAGCTGGGCTCTCTAGTCGGAGAGGAATGTCACTCATCAGACTGCAAATTCAAGAGTTCAAATCCTGAATCCCCAAAGCCAGGGAGTGGTGTTATTTTGTGGTCCTTTATTTATTCAATAGATTATTTTATTAGCACATTCTAAGGACCTAGATACTTTAAATCTGAATTTTATTTATTTATTTATTTATTTATTTATTTATTTATTTATTTATTTTAGTGTTGAATGGAGATCAACAACACTGATTTCCGATGAAGAACTCTTGGAACTATCGTCCACACTCTTCTCGTTTCCAAAATCATCAGTAGATTTCCATTCATTTGCACATTGGACCACATCCTTTCTCCTCTTCTCTGATGCCTTTTTTTCCATAATTATGTGTTTTTATTAAAACAACATATAACTTTGCTTAGCCACTGGTTCTTCCCTTTATTTAAAAAACGTGCTTTGAAAGACAAACACTAGAACTTCTGAGTCTGTATCAACTGTGCTATCTCTGTCCTTGCCCTCATACTCATTGTCCCTGACTACTTCTGCTTCTCACCTTAATTGCTAACTTAGCATTTGGATTTTTTTCCTTCCTTTACTAGATATGCACATCTTTCCACCATGACCTCTTCTTGCCAAAAGGTATCTTTCTATGTCCCTTTTCTCCTTAATATCTCCAGGGCAATTTACAGCTCACTCCTTGATAGGGACTCCGCCTTATGCTCTCTGACACTGTGTTCAGTGATTCTTCTGTTTTTCTGGCAGTCTCTTCCCCATCCCTCTGCTGGCTCTGCGCCTCATCATACCTCTTATCTGTTGATATGCCTCCAGATGACATCCCTCTGCCTTCTTTCCTCTCTTCACTTATTCCTTCCTGGAGACACAACCATTCTCAAGGCTTCACTGACCACTTTTTGCTTCTGACTTCTAAATTTACATCTCCAGCCCTAACCTTATTACCAAGTCTAACATTTTCAATTGCTCAATTCTATCAGGGAAAGCTCCATTTTATAATTTCTAAGGCTAGGAAATCTGAATTCATCTTTTTTACTCTTTTCCCTCATCCCCGCCTTTTCTGTCCCCTTCCACCTGGAAGCCTACTCTTTCAGAGATGGGCTGCACCCATCAGGGCTACTCATGTGGACAAGAGTCCTGGAACCATGATGAGTGGAAAGGTAGTGAGTGTGAGTGTGTGTTTATATATGTAGGGGATCATTAACCAATCCAGACAGTCTCCAAAGATTCGTTGCTAAGAGAGAGTAAGTAGAAGCCTAGGAAGAGAAACAAGAAGGCTGAGAGGTGAGAATATATGATCAATATAGAAAGTCAAATTGGCACACATTTAAAAGTTTAATGATATCAAACTGGTATGTGGGGAAACAGGTGCTTTCATAAGAAGCCAGCATGCATGTAATTTGAAACAGCTACTTGAGATAAAAATTTCAGAGTGCCTCTTACAAATGTAAATGCACATACTCTATGACCCAGTAATTTCACTTCTTTATGTATTCTTGTGAAATACATGCCTTCATCTGAAGAAAGGGGCATGCTTAAGAATTTCCTTGCAATATTGTTAATATAAAAATTTTGGAAATAATCTAAATGTCCCAACTAGGGAATGGTTTAGTAAACTGGGTTGTATCTATCCATTACTCTCCAATACATTGTGGTGCCACAAGACTGAGCTTTTTCCAAAGACACGGTGTTGAGAAGAAGAAAGGCATGTTGCAGAGTAACACACACAACGTGCCATTTCTATAAAAAACATACACATATGAAACAACACTAAAAGACTACCTTCTTTTTGGGGAGATGGGAAGTACGCAACTGTGTAACAGAAGATCTACACAGCAAACTGATAGGACGGATTATTTCTAGACAAACAGGACAGGACCAAAGACTGGGAAGGATGTCAAAGGGGACCTTATCCTTATCTCCACTATCTTTTTTAACAATAAGGAGAAGTTATGTTTGTGTTAGTTATGTACTTATTGGAGAGATAAGGACAGAGGGAAGTGATCAGAGAGAGGGAGAGAGGAGAGAGAGAGAAAGAGAGAATGGGAGACAGCAAACAGGAACCAGGGAATGAGGCAAAGGGTAGAAAACGGTATAGCCAGAAATGAGCCAGGGCACAGATGGATCAAAGGACAGTTAGGGAAATGCTTCTGCAGACACAGCCTGTCCACTGCAGTGTTCTTCCGACGTGTGCTTCAGCACACTTGGCAGGCCCAGAAGTGTCCTCAAAGGAAGGAGTTGCATGGGAAGGAGTGGCCACTGCAGACACGGCTGGTGGGGCCAGCAACGCAGTGGCTGTGTAGTGTCTTGGTATGACATGGTGCAGATCAGGTTTAGACCAGAGCCATGGTTGGCTAAAAAGAGGTCTTGTCAATGGGCAAAAAGTTCCAGAAGAATCCATAGATAGGCCATCTGGCCAATAGGTACGTGTCCCATGTACACAGAAGGCAGTAACAGCTCTGCAGAGTGAAAGTTAGAGACCCATTTCAGGGCTAATTGTCAATGAGTTTTGTTTTTTTTTTTCCTATGGAAGGCTGAAATGCCTGTTACTTTTTACCTTAGTTTACACTATTTTCTAGTCAGTCTTGTTCTAAGGTAATGCTCTCACCCTAAAAACATCTGAAATTTCTCTCCCAGTCTTAGTGGCACCGTCAGATTCCTGGGCCACTTAGATTATGCTAACAGCCTAACAAATAGCCCAACAAATAGCCTATCGTAATAGACTTCACTCTCTCTTCATTACAATGCATCCTACCTACTACAACCAAATTAATTTTCTTAAAGTATCACTTGCCTCTTATCAATTCACTTAATCAAGAAACAGCAGTAATTCTCTTTTGCCCACAGTCTATCCCAACACACCATCAGGATCAAACTCCTCTGCTTTGCTCTACAAGTTCTTAGGACTGTGAAACATGCCATGCTTAGCCACCATTGACTCCCTCTCTGCCCATAACCTGCATCATTGCTTCCTGAGAACACCAGAGTAGAGCCCCCAAGTCCACTCCTTCCATAGTCTACAAAGTCAGTGGGAGACCTCAAAGTTATCCCTTCATATCTACTAAAATCATTCAAGTTATTGTCATTCAAAGGAAATTATTTTCTCTGCTTCTCACTTACTGTCTTCTTTCCTTTCATGGACCAAAGGACCTAAGCCATTTATCCTGCCTCCATGACCTGCACCATATCACTTTCAAGCTAGCCTGTCTTCCTTCTCTTCAATTCAGGTCAGGCTTTTCACACACTCCACCCTTGTGCCTTTGCTCCTGCTATTAGCCAACTCATGGAGAGCCCTCCCCACTCCTTCATCTAACGAGATCCTACACATACCTCCAGCAGGCTGCATCTCTACCACGTAGCCTGTTGTGGTAACTTCACCCTATGGAGGTTGATCCCTTCACTAAATTCCTGCAGGTATTCATATACAGCAGAAAATAACTCTAATATAGATTTTACTGCTCTTCATATTTCATGTGTGCCTACATTCATCTCCTCAATTTAAGTACCTAAGAAGGAAAACTTGTATCTTTGATTTTGTTGTATTCTCCATACTCAACATGGTGGCTTGTTCCCAGGGGATAACTACTATGATACCATAATTTGACGCATCATAGACTTGAGCACAATTACCTTTGTGTATTAGTCAGAACTCTTTTGGCTTCATGTTGTGGCAACCCCGATCAAACCAACTTACTTTAAAAGGAATTTGGGGGGATCCCTGGGTGGCACAGCGGTTTAGCGCCTGCCTTTGGCCCAGGGCGCGATCCTGGAGACCCGGGATTGAGTCCCACGTCGGGTTCCCGGTGCATGGAGCCTGCTACTCCCTCTGCTTCTCCCTCTACCTATGTCTCTGCCTCTCTCTCTCTCTCTCTCTCTCTCTCTCTCTGTGAGACTATCATAAAAAAAAAATTAAAAGGAATTTGGTTCACCTAACTGAAATTATAGGTGTAAATTAATTTAAGGCCAATCTAAATCCACATGCTCAAGGAATATTAAAAATGGATCTTTCTACAATGACATCAAAAAGAATAAAATACCTAGGAATAAATTTAAACAAGGAGGTGAAAGACCTATACACTGAAAACTTTGAGAAATTAATTTTAAAAACTGAAGACACAAATGGAAAGACATTGTGCTCATAGATTAGAAGAATTAATACTGTTACAATGTCTATACTCCCCCAAAGCAATCTACAGAATAAATGCAATCTCCATAAAAATTCCAATGGCATTTCCCACAGAAATAGAGCAAACAAAGAGACCCCCAAAAGCCCAAACAATCTTGGGAAAGATGAACAGGGTGGGAAGCATCACACACTCTGGTTTCAAACTATATATATCAAGTCCCACATCGGGCTCCCTGCGTGGAGACTGCTTCCCCCTCTGCCTGTGTCTCTGCCTCTCTCTCTGGGAAAAAAATAAACTTTAATGTAAGAATTAAAATCATCAAACGCCTTTTAGAAAACATAGGCAACAAGCTCCTTGATATTGGTCTTTGCAAGGAAATTTTGGCTCTGACACCAAAAGTGAAAACAAACAAGTAGGACTACATCAAACTAAAAAGCTCCAGCAAAAAATTTTTAAAAATAAAAAAATTAAAATTAAAATTAAAAAGCTCCAGCATAGCAAAGGAGACCATCAACAAAATGAAAAGACAACCTACAGGAGAAAATATTTGCAAATCATCTATATGATAAGAGGTTATTTTATATATATATATATATATATATATATATATATATATATATTTGCAAATCACCTATGTGATAAGAGGTTATTATATATAATATATAATATATAATATATAATATATAATATATAATATAATACTATATATATAATATCCTACAGCTCAATAGCAAAAAATAAATAAATTATATTAAAAAATGGGCAGAGGGGGATGCCTGAGTGGCTCAGTGGTTGAGCGCCTGCCTTCGGCTCAGGGTGTGACCCCAGGGGTACTGGGCTCCCCGTAGGGAGCCTGCTTCTCCCTCTATCTATGTCTCTGCCTCTGTGTGTCTCTCATGAATAAATAAATAAAATCTTTTAAAAATAATAATAAAAAATTAAAAATGGGCAGAGGATCTAAATCAACATATTTCCAAAGAAGACAGATGGCCAATAGATACATGAAAAGCTGCTCAACATCGCTAATCATCAGGGAAAATGCAAATCAAAACCACAAACATATGTCTTCTCACACCTGTTAAAGTGGGTACTTTTCAAAAGACAAGAAATAACAAGTGTTGGTGAGGATGTGGAGAAAAGTAAACCTTCAAGTGCTAATGAGTAGGAATGTAAATTGGTGCAGCCACTGTGGAAAACAGTGGGGAGACTCCTTAAAAAATTAAAAATAAAACCACTATATAATCCAACAATTACCTTCCAGAGAATTTCACTTTCTTAAGAAAATGAAAACACTAACTCAAAAACATATGTACTGGGACACCTGGCTGGCTCAGCCAGTATAGCATGTGACTGTTAACCTCAGGGTTTTGAGTTCAAGCTCCACACTGGGTATAGGGCCTACTTTTAAAAAAAGATAATTTAAATTTAAAAAATTAAATTAAAAGGATATATGCACCCATTTATTCACTATGGCATTCTTTACAATATCAAAATATACAAACAACCTAAGTATCCATCAGTAGAAGAATGAATAAAGAAAATGTGTACACACAGACACACACACACACACAGAATGGAATATTATTCAACCATTAAAAAAGGAAATTGTGCTATTTGCCACAGTGTGGATGGGCCAAAAGGGCATTATGCTAAATAAAATAAGTCAGAAGCAGAAAGACAAATCTTGCATTGAGCTCACGTACATGTGGAATCCAAAAAGAGATAAAGAAAAAAAAACTGAGCTCAAAGATACAGAGAACAGATTGGTGGTTGCCAGAGGTATGGGGCAGGAGTGGGCAAAATGGGCAATAGGAGTCAAAAGCTGCAAAATTCCAGTTATAAAATAAATACGTTATGGTGACATTATGTCTAGCATGGCATATATAGTTACTACCGAATTGCATGGGCACCTGGGTGGCTCAGTCAGTTCAGCATCTGCCTTTGGCTCGGGTTATGATCCCGGGGGTGTCCTGGGATCGAGCCCCACCACTGGGCTCCTCACTCAGCCAGGAGCCTGCTTCTCCCCCTCCCTCTGCCTGCTGCTCCCCTTGCCTGTGCTCTCTCTCTCTTTCTGTCAAATAAAGAAATACAATCTTATTTAAAATAATCGTATTGCATGTGTGAAACTTGATGAAAGTCAATCTCAGAAGTTCAATAATTCTCAGAAGAAAAATAATTCTGCAACTACATATGCTGACAATATTAACTCTGCTTACTGTGGTGATCGCTTTGCAATACAGTTGACCCTTGAACCATTTGGAGAAAAGGGGCGCCTACCCCCATGCAGTCAAATGGCCATATGTAACTCCTGACCACCCCAAAATAGCTACTAATAGCCTCATGGTGACCAAAAACAAAATAATGACTATATTTTTAAAAGTTGTACTATTTACTGTATTCTTATCAAGTAAGCTAGGGAAAAGAAAATATTAAGTCAGAAGAGAAAATACATTTACAGTACTACACGGCATTTATCAAAAAAAAAAATGAATGTTTAAGTGGACCTTTGCAGTTCAGACTTGTGTCAATTGTTTTTTTTAATATTTATTTATTTATTCATGAAAGGCACAGAGACACAGGTGGAGGGAAAAGCAGGCTCCCCACAAGAAGCCCAATGTGGGACTCGATCCCAGGACCTTGGGATCACCACCTGAGCCAAAAGCAGATGCTCAACCACTGAGTCACCAGGTGCTCCATCGTGTCAATTGTTTATACAAATATGGAATAAGTTGTATACCTGAAACTAATACAAAGTTGCATGTCAATTATCCCTCAAAAAAATTTTTTTTAAAAAGGCTTTCTCTCCATTTTGGTTTCTTCTGAGTTGGTTCTCGGGCAGTCTGTTGACCATGAGTATAAAAGAAAAAAAAGACTGCCCCCAGAAACTCCAGGCTTAATATATTATACTGAGTGAAGTAACTCAATCAGAGATGGAGAAACATTGTATGGTTTCACTCATACGGGGAATATAAAAAAAAATAGTGAAAGGGATTATAGGGGAAAGGAGTGAAAATGAGTGGGAAAAATCAGAGAGGGAGACAAAACATGAGAGTCTCCTAACTCTGGGAAATGAACAAGGGGTAGTAGAAGGGGAGGTGGGCGGGGGGGTGGGGGGACTGGGTGACGGGCACTGGGGGGCACTTGACAGGATGAGCACTGGGTGTTATACTAAATGTTGGCAAAATGAACTTCAATAAAAATATATTTTAAAAAAAATTTTTAATTAAAAAAAAGAAACTCCAGGCTTTCAGCTTATCACCCTAGACACCCAACAGAAAGAGACAGTACCAGGTGGAGACATAGGAAATCACCATTGCTAGAAGTCAAAATGGTTGACTAATGGCAACTGGCCATTTCATAAGTTTCAACCTAATAGTTCCAGAGTCTCCGAGGCCTAAAGTTCATTGGCTCAGCTTCAGTGTCATGCCCACTATTAATCCCTCTATTAATCCAATCACTGCGACCACTAGAACAGACCATGCTTTCTGACCACGTCTGAGAGACACATGCCCACACATGGGCCAGGTCACAAGAAATGACGTTAAGATTGATTCCTCAAAGAAAATTTTGGGTGCTGTTATCAGTAAAAGGGGAATAAAACCAGAGGAGGCGAACCATCAGATGCCTCCTAGGCAAAGAACAGACGAAAAATGTGTCAATTTTCCGGGAAGGTAACCGAGACTCACTTCAGGGAGCCTCACCTGCACAGGCTTTTCCAAAACCATATACCTAATATTTTATTTACATTTTCCGATTTTTAATTTTTTTTTTCTTACAAGTGAGTTTTATTGGCACCCTGACCCAAGCACAGATCCCACCTAAAGATTTCTCATCCGGGGGATCCCTGGGTGGCTCAGCAGTTTAGCACCTGCCTTCAGCCCAGGGCCTGATCCTGGAGTCCCAGGATCGAGTCCCACATCAGGCTCCTTGCATGGAGCCTGCTTCTCCCTCTGCCTGTGCCTCTGGCTCTCTCTCTCTCTCTCTCTCTCTCACTCTCTCTCTCTCATGAATAAATAAATAAAATCTTAAAAAAAAAAGAGAGAGATTTCTCATCGGCATGATGGCAAGGGTAATGAGCGCAGCATGCGCTTTATTTCACACACAAAACAAGGGGGCAGGATTCTTCTTTCAACGGAGGCCTCCAAATTATGTAAGCTTTAGAACCAACAAAACATGGAAGTGCAACTGGTAAAAATACTCAAACATATTTTTGAAACTAGTAAGTATGCATGCCCAGCATATTGCACTTCCTTTTGCTTTTAGTGGAAATAAACCATTTTGTAGGTAGTTGATTCACTAGATCCTTCTCGATTACTCAGGCTCCTTTGACGCTCACAGGAAATAAACATGACCATTCCCTTCAGATCTCCCCAACTTCTCAAAACTCAGCATCCTCATGAATAGGTCTTTGCCTGTGTCACAGACCAACACAAATAAGGTCCTTTTTCATTCTTGTTCCACCACGAACTTCACTCTCATGGGGAACCTGCCTCCCAGTATCTCCGGTTCCTGCGAGAGGCCTACCTGGGTTGTGAGATGGCATCTCTGGGTCTCCCCATGGTTCCTTCTAGCACCAACTTGAAGAAACTTAACAGACACTCATTATTCACTCTAACATTTATTTTTAAAAATTACAAATCAAAATGAATTCTCTAAGAGTACCAAAGAGAGAATGGGAGACGTTGGGTGGATCTCACATTGGCAAGAATCTAGCGTAGGAGACGGGTCAATGCAAATAAACCTACAGAGGACCCATTAGTAGGGTTGTGCCAAAACTGGGTCCGGACAACCAGAAAATGTGCCCTTGTTGTTGGGATTTCCAACTGCACTTTACCCTTCTATTTGGCAGTCAGACAGCCCCAGGAATGTAAATTCATGCTGTTCTGAGTGTGGGGGAAGGTGAGGGAGCTCAGCCTGCCTGCTGCTACTCTGATTACAGCATTTGTCCCCGGGAGAGACAGCTCTGGCACCAATGCTCCTCTTCTCCCCTCTCGGGAAAAATGGCTTGGGCTGTGTACAGGGAAGGCCCAGGGGCACCCACAAATGACAATGTCCACTTCATCCCCTAGCAGGTGGCCAAGTCTGCAGTCCCTCCGATGGGGTATGGAGTTTGAATCCATTTGTCCCCCTCTCCCCACCTCCTCCAAGAAATATGGCTAGAAACTGGGCAGCACAGTTAGGTTGCCTTTTTTCTTCTCGTTTGTTGAAATTGTCTCTAGGCAGAAGAAGGGGGGAGTAGAGACCAGATGGTTGTAGTTGGAGTAGAAGCCTACTACTGAGGGGCACTGAGACACTCAAATCTGGTGGCTGGTGGCAGCCACTAGGGCCCTGCAGGGAAAGGGATGAAATAACAGAATCGGTGGCAAAGATTTCCCAAGGACTGATTGCCAGCGTCCTGTTTCCTTTATCCTCCTCCGACCACACACATGTAAAACGAAGCCTCCTTTAATTCTCCAAAGCCCTACCAACCTTGGGTTAAAGCAGACTTTAACTCTTGTGGGTGCTGGGTTAGTTACCCAGGGCGGCACCTGAGTGGCTCAGTGGTTAAGCGTCTGCCTTTGGCTTAGGTCATGACCCTGGGGTCCTGGGATCGAGTCCCACATCAGGCTCCCTGCAGGGAGCCTGCTGCTCCCTCTGCCTGTGTCTCTGCCTCTCTCTCTTTCTCTGGGTCTCTCATGAATAAATAAATCAAAATCTTTAAAAGAAATAAAAAAGGGGGAGGTTTATATCACAAGACTTAACAGCTTACAAACAAGCATTGCCCATTCTTCCAGAAGGCCCCCTTAGCCTGTCTGCATCTTCTCTGCAGCGATCTTCCTCAGTTGGGGAGACTCTGCCAACACGAGGTCTCCCCACCCCGATCTCTAAGTCATCCAAACACCTGGGGTGAGGGTAGCACCCCAAGGTCAATGTGGACACTAATGCCTCCTGCTTCCCACTCCTCGGGGAAACTGATTCTCAATCTTTTGTAAAAATACTACACAAATACCACCGAACATCCATCCAGATGTCCACCTGTTAGGGTTTTCTACTTCACCACTATTTCCTCAACTCTCCGGCACCAACAGGTGGTCTACAGTTTATATCCATTTTGCAACTAACTACCTGGAGTCAGCATTGCTCCCCCCCACCCCGCCCCGGGTTAAGGACTCTGTCCCACAACACTGTCCACACTTCAGAGACCAGTCACAAGTACCTCAGATTGCCCCCACTCTTGTCACATCTGACATCCATTCAGGGGTTCCCACAAACCCCCCTTCACTTGCACAATTGGCCAGGGTGACTCAAAGAACTTGGGTAGAGCCTTCGTTACCAGTTGACTGTAAAGAATGCGATGAAGGAAGAGATGCCCAGGGCAAGGTATTGGGGGGGGGGGGGGGGCATGCGGAGCTTCTGTGCCCTCCCTGCGCTTGCCACCTCCTCAGCCCCTCCACACCTTCAACAACCTGCATCCCACTGTGTAGCGGTTCCTGTGGAGGTTTCATGATGTAGTCACGATTGATAAAGTCACTGGCTGCTCACAATTACATCAATCTCCTCTGCAGGGAAGTCAGAGGTGGGGCTGACAGCTTCAAACCTCTAGCCAGGGGATCCCTGGGTGGCGCAGCAGTTAAGCGCCTGCCTGTGGCCCAGGGCGCAATCCTGGAGACCCAGGATCAAATCCCACGTCGGGCTCCCTGCATGGAGCTTGCTTCTCCCTCTGCCTATGTCTCTGCCTCCCTCTCTCTCTCTCTCTCTCTCTGTGACTATCGTTAAAAAAAAAAAAAAAAATTTAAACCTCTAGCCAGCTCTTAGTCTTTCTGGTGACCAAAGACTCCAATCACCTTTATCACTCAGGAGATGCCAAGGGTATTAGGAGCTCTGCGACGGGAACTGGGGGCAAAGACCAAATATCTTTCTTATACCACTCCGTTGTGTTTACCAGCCTTGTAAAAAAAAAAAAAAAGCATATATATATATATATATGTATATATATATATATATATGTGTGTGTGTGTGTGTGTGTGTGTGTGTGTGTGTATACACACACACACATATATTGGAGACACCCCCGCCCCCTTATGGGTTTCAGCCTTCCTATTTCTGGCTCTCCCTGTCTGTGCACTCTCCATGTCCCCTTAAGACACTGACCAGGAACCTCTGATTTGTTCTTCCTGAGGCCTTGCCACCCATCATCCGTTCCTCGGTGGTAGACCTCTTTATCCGTCGCCTCCAAGTAAATTATTCATGGGAACAAGTATTCTCCCATCACGGGGGCAGAGGGCCAACTCTCCTTCCCCTAAGGACCTTAGGGTGTCAGTGGTAAAAGTGGACTTCAATGGCCCGAGCTCGCTGCCATCGCCCTTCACTCAGGCATCCCCTCCACTCCCCTGCCCCCCCCCCCCCCCCCCCCCCCCCCCCCCCCCCCCCGGCCTCTGGCTCACTGAGCGCCCAGAAAGAACTGTTCATTCTGAATGCCCGAGGGAGGCCTGCTGGCTCTCATGGGAAACCCTCAGCGCGCGGGTCTGGACACCCTGGAACGCAAGGCCAGCAACTTTACTGGTTAAAATGGGACCAGGGCTAGTTTGAAGCCCTCTGTGCGCTCTGCCCTACTGGCTCCCAGTCCCCCTCCCCGCATGTGCCCCACAAAATAAAACAAAAAAGCAGAACTACAGCAACAACCCACTGAGGGTAACAAAGCTTTCCTTTTAGGTCATCAAGAGGTCTTCCTTTGGAGTCAAAAACCTCGCTGCCCCCTCCCTTTGGGCCTTGCTTATCCTCGGCCCCCAGAGGCTTTCTGACGGGCCCGGGCCTGAGACGCACACAGGTTGATCCGTGTTTAGGTCCCAGCATGTGGCAATGTGCTCCACTCTGATGACACTTTTCGTTTCTAAGAATAGAGCCGATGAAGTAATATTGCAACTGACGTTCCCGGGGATTTGATTGGATAAGTGCATAAACTGTGGAGGGAGCGGGAGGGGGGGTTCTCCGGCCGGATCACATTAGTATTCCCGTCCTATCAATGTGCGGGGCAGCGCACAACGTCAGGCGGCCCGACTCCCTGCGTCCGCCAGTCCCGCCACGGATTCATTTGGGATCCTGGAGCAGACGAGCCCGTAGAGACGGGGGATCAAGGCAGCCTATTAGAGCCGGGTGCCTGCTTCGGGTGGGTGGGGGGGGACCGCCAGCCCTTCCAGGCCTGGCGACGCGGGGAGGGAGGGGAAAGACGACGGAGCGGCGCTGCGCTGCTGCGGGAGGACACCGGAGCCAGAGCGACACTCGTCCCCCCACCCCACACCCCACCCCCACCTTGCAGCGCAGGCTTTGAAAGCTGCTCGCCCATCTGAATGGAAACTCAGAACCGCCTGGCGGCGCGTTCCTCCTCGCCCAGCCTCGCGGTCCATGCCGAGGGGGAGGTAGTGCGAGCCCGCGCCGGCGCCCAGCTCCCGGGACAGGCCGGGCGATGCTGCTGAGCAGAACTTGACCGAGCCCGTCCGCCGCCGCTGGTGGAGGCGATGCTGCACGGCGCCGCCGCCGCTCCCCCGGCTCTCCCGCAGGCTCAAGGTTACCCGCCCGCGCAGCCCGCCCCGAGCCTGTGAGCGCCGCGCCTCGCCTCCCGGCTCCGGCTGCTCCGGCTGCTCCGGCTGCTCGGCGGCTGCTCGGTGGCTGCTCGGCGGCTGCTCGGTGGTTGCTTGGCGGCTGCTCGGAGGCTGCTCGGCGGCTGCTCGGCGGCGGCGCGCAGGGCAACGACCGGGCCGCCCGCGCCGGGGCGCACTGCACCAGCGGCTTCGGCTTGGTGGATGTGTATGCATGAGTTCTGCACCGAATGGGCGCAAAAAGCGCCCCGGCCGGTCCACCCGCTCCTCGATCTTCCAGATCAGCAAGCCACCGCTGCAGAGCGGAGATTGGGAGCGCAGGGGCAGCGGCTCCGAGAGCGCCCACAAAACCCAGCGAGCCCTGGACGACTGCAAGATGGTAGGTGAAAACTGCGTGTTTTTTTTTTTTTGTTTTTTTGTTTTTTTTGTTTTTTTTTTTTTTTTGGAGAGGAAGGTGGGGGAAATCTTGTCTGTGAGTCGTTTGCTTGACTGCCAGCCACTCCCCCACCCTCGGCTCCTCCATGCCGATCACGTGCACAGGCACTATTTTTAAATCTGCAGTCCCCAGATGCGGGGTGACAACCCCGGTCGCGATGGCCCCGCAAAGAAGTGCCACGGCCAGGGTCTTGGGGTCAGCGGCTGTAAGTCATGCCTCTACCCCCTCGGAGGTGGGGGGGTGGGGGTCGGGGGATGCGAAAGACACGGTGAAGTGGCTTGCTCCACCAGGGAGGGAAGGGATGGGAAGGTGGAGGTGCTGATTTTGGGGAGACGGCAGCAAATAAACCCAAACAGAGCACACGGGGCGCTGCAGAGGGGACGAAGGTTGCAGCGCAGAGGCTGTGGCCGGGCTTCCCGGCAGGCTCCAGAGCGGGAGTCTGGGCTTCAGTGGCCTGGCTGGAGGTGCCCAGTTTCCCTGTGACAACCTGTCTTGGGCCTCTATCCCCTCGCAACTTCAGATCCCTCTCTTAACTGTGGTGCCAGGGAGCCTTCTGCGTGAGAGTTTCCATCCTCGAGCTCTAGGGACCTGGGAGTGGCATATGCTCTCGCTGTCTCGGGGAAACTGAGTCTAAGGGACCGGTGGAGGGGGTGGGGGGTGGATCCGGAAATAGAGCTTCCACGCTCGGACTGCACGATGAAAAATAAACACTTGCCTTGGACAAAGAGAAACTTCCCACCTTTGTGCCTTGATCTTTGAGCAGTCTGGAGTGTGGGCTCCTGAGCTGGAGACTTGTGGAGTTGGCCGCAGGGTCACAGAACACCCCTGTTTGTGTACACCAGAATAGGACACGTTGGTGAAAGCGATTCACTTCTTTTCCAGCTTGTCCAGGAGTTCAACACGCAAGTGGCTCTGTATCGGGAGTTGGTCATTTCTATCGGGGACGTCTCTGTCAGCTGCCCCTCACTCCGGGCGGAAATGCACAAGACAAGAACCAAAGGCTGTGAAATGGCCCGGCAGGCACACCAAAAACTTGCTGCCATCTCGGGGTAGGAGACTCTTTGGCATTATTTGGTAATTCAGACACATGATGCATGGAGGCTGACAGTTCTTTATGGTGGCAGAGACCTCAGAGGTGATCTCTGCAAATCTGAAGTTTTAAACTCATCACCCTGAGATCAGGATTCTTTTGAGAGCCATAGAAAGACTAATTTCATGCCAAATTACAATCTGAAGGTTGTGTGATCCTTGAATATATACGTAGATTCAAGTTTGGGGTCATTAAGTGATTTTTAAAAAATTGATTTTCAATATGCCGTCCACATATTGAAACTCTGTGCTTCAGATTTTTCTGCGGAATGTTTGGCTGTCAAAATGAAGTTAAGTCATCACACCTCAAGATTATTTGTCATCTGCTGCTAAACATCTCCTGCACGAAAGGCTAGTTCAGTAGAGAGAAAATCTTTGCTAAATCCTAGATTTACTCAACTATTTATACCGTGAGATAAATTCCTGTGATACCATTTAAAATAAAATCCCTAAAATAAAGTCTTGGATATAAATTACTCTCCTCATTGTACTGTATAAGAGGAAAGTTTTAACAGAAGAACGTTTTTGTGAAGATTGGGGAAATTCACAAACCCAACTAAACCTAGGCTGTTGATGTGCCCCTCCCCATTATTTTGTATTTATTTTATCACCCTCATGGATTCCCTGTCCTAATTTAGATGCTGATGCAGTGAGCAAAAACTTCTCTTCTGAGATCCCCCTCTACTTTTTCCTGCTCTCTCAATATCAGGAAAGAAGTTAGTCATGGGTTTTTGTCAACAGTCACTATACTCAAATAAGAATGTAGAGCGAGAAAACACAGGAATCCTTATGGAAATACGTTAAGTGTTTGATTCCATTTGGATACAACCTTTATCTGTTTATCTGTGTATGTCTGGATTACAATCAAAGTGCAAGTCTTGTAGGCTAAACTGAAAATGTTGCAGATTGATCACATATAGGAATTATATCTCACGTATGCATCTGAAAGAATCACTCTTTGCCATCTTTAATGCCAACAATATATATAATGCCAATAATATGTATGATGACCACTATTGATATATATAGAATAGAAAGCCCTATGTTGCCTTTCTCAATAACTACACTTAACAAGTGGCGTCTTATATCATGAGAAAAGATACACTATCTAATGCCCTTGATATGAGACATAAAGTGTATTACAAACCTATCTCATTTGGTAGAAATATTTAGAAGCTTTATCCTTTTCTGTTTTAACTGTCACACTGTGCCTAACAGGAAGTGAATCTGGGATTCCATCTAGGAAGTGGAAAGGGATTCAATGTTTAAGGAGGTGGAAAGGGAGTCAGTGTTTAAGGAACGTAGGGAAGAAATGCAGCTGTGATAAATCCCAGACAATAAGGGAGGTAAAACAATCAGAAACACAAAGGGGGATAGCAGTGGAATAAAAACTGTAGGGAAACAATGATTCAGAAGGGAAAACAGATTTAGAACAGGAAATTTTATGCACAGAGCTAAAAAGTAGCAGCTTTGTCAATCTTGTGTCCAAGGCAGTATGATGTATATTGAGGATCCCTCTAAGGGGAAATGCAAATTGATGACATGTTCTAATCACAGAAGATAGACCAGAGAAAGAAACAAGGAGTTCAATTTAGTCTATTTTACTACACACACAAAATTTGGTTCTTCCAAAGTTTCGGGAAAGAAGGAATCTGAAACTACTGGCTCAAACTTGAGTTTTGAGGATTTGAGATGGATTTTATATACTCAGGGGTTGGTAGCCATTTGCTACTTATTTTTGTGTTTCCTGAAGGTTGATGTTATTGGGAACAGTTCTGTAAGTCTTAGTGGGAAAAAGTGTTGTTCTTTGAGCCTTGAAAATGTAAGGCCAACTCCGTACAATGTTCTAGAATAGAATCTGAAGTATTTCCTCCTTAAAATAATGAACACAATTCAACCTTCTTTCTGAAAAAAAAAAACAGCATTATAACTAAAGGAAATCCCTTTAGCTTCTTTCCATCTAGTTGTCATTAATGAAGGATGTGATTCTTCTTGGTGGAACTCCGTTCCTGACATTGCTAGTTATGTTGGCTCTCATGTCAAGCTTGACGTGAAAGCTAGTAGGGGACCTGTAGCATTCACTTTAAAATCTGAAGCAGGGTTAAGAAAAGCAAAGGTTCCTGGGGAATGGAGACACAAAGACTGGATTTCTTGAGCACTCATCCCTTGCCACTTAATTCATAGACTAACCCTCAGACGGAGAATTATTATCCTTCTTCTTACTGTTGGGTCTCAAAAAGGTTAAGAAACTTGCCCAAAGTTGCACCACTAAGGCCTTGTAGGACTCTGATTCGGCCCCACATTGTGTGCTTCAGAAATTCATGATCCTTCCTCTACATAATACTGCCATTTAAAAAGGTATAATGTAAAAAGGAATGAAATACTAAAACACACTAACATATGGATGAATTGCAAGAAGAGTTTGCTCAAAGATACCAGTCACAAAATGCCACGTGTCATGCGATTCCTTTTACATGAAATGCTCACAAAAAAGCACATCTATATGCACCAGAAAGTAGATTGGTGGTTACCTAGATCTGCGAGTGGGAACAAAGGGTCACTACCAATGAACCTTGGGGTGACTTTTTGGGGTGCTGGAAGTGTTCCAAAATTGAAATGGGGTGATGATGATTGTACAACTATATAGTTACTAAAAAAAAATCATTGAATGGCACATTCGGAACGATGAAGTTTATGGTGGGTAAAATATAGCTCAGTATCTTGTAAAAAGTTATGATCACCATCACCATGAATAAGGACACTTGGCCTTATTTTCTACACACACAGCTTTCAGTGAAAGGGGTGTGAACTCTAGGGCTGGGCAAACAGAACCCCCAGCTCTCCATGCATTCATCAAGACGCCAGCCTGACAGCTATCACCTACACACCAGGACTTTACTCTGAGTAGGAACATAGGTGGGGCAACGGCAAGACCTGAAGGAGTAAATGAATTGACTTATTTCCCAACCAGCACAGATCACTCCTTTCCTGTTTATCACCTGGCTTTGGGGCCAGAGGAGGGAGTCTGGGTTGCAGGTAGCCCAGGGAAAAAGAGGAGGAAAACCAGACAGTTGGGATTAAGCCATAGTTGCTTACACCCCTTCATCCCTAAGTGACACCCTCAAGGGATGGTGGCCAGGAGAGATGAAAACTCCCACCGTGTTTCTCATCAGCTGGCCCCCGGTCAGAGGGCCATTGTCACAGACATCATCAAAACCCCCTTCCCAAACTGTGTCTACATCAGCTAAAGTTGCAGCACCTCCTTTTCTTTCGAAGGCAACTGATGTCTTCTGGACAGAGCCAGCCAGGTAGATCCCAAGTCTCTCCTGCCTGGTTTGAGGAACCACAGTTACTGTCCCCTTATGGGGCTGATCCTCTCCTTACTATTCAAACTAAGAAAGGCCTCAAAGGTCACTTCCTAGAATGGTCCCCTGACTTGTGTTTTAGCAGCAGAATCTTCTTTCCAACTAAACGTGCAAAATCAGACTTAAAAGGCAGATCAAAAGTGGCAGTGCTGTGCCCTGCTTGGGGTGTGTGTGTGTGTGTGTGTGTGTGTGCGCGCGCATGCATGCATCGTGCACACCTCAGGGATAGGCGGCTGCCAGGCTCAGTGTCCTTGGACTCCCTTCCTAAAATGACTTCTGAGACACCTTTGAAGAATCCCTAGGACTTAGCACCATTGTCTTTTTTTGTATTGGAAGAGATTCAGAGGATTTCGAGTGACTTCAGAGGCAAGGTGGTTCAGGACATGTGGAGACTGAGCATTGAGGCAGAGAACCCCATTCCGTGACCTTGACGGAACCACTTCACTGTGTGCATCTCACTCTCCTCCCCTGTAGTCTCAGTGTGCTGCTCCCCGCGGGGTGGTTGAGAGGGTTTGTGGGGCCAGGGCCATGGTTCCCAGTGTCTAGAGGACAACCCTCCAGTCCAAGGCTGTTCTAAGCCTGGAACCCAGGCTTGTGGCTCCCTGGCCTGGTGCCAGGTCCATGAAGCATGCACATCTTGAGGACAAAGAGAGGACCACCCCCTCCGGGCTAAGGAGCAACCCCAAGAAGCCAGGACCCTCTAGCATCAGCTGAGACTGGGATCAAATCCCAGCTATACCACTTGCTAGGAACCCGTGCATGTTGAGCTACACACAGCTTCCCGGGGCGGCAAAGGTGAGGCAGGTACACTGGCGTGGGTACGCAGACTTGGCCTGTGCCCAGATCTCAGCCCAGCCCTTTTACAAATGGTGTCACCCTCTCTGCCTCAGTTTTCTCATCAGAGAATGGGGTGAATAGCAGACGGGACTGAACCATACGGTGTCATAAGGACCAAGTGGACAGACACTAAGCACTGAGACTGACTAGCACACCGTTACACTATTATGAAATTCAGATTAGCGTTCACATAATTATTCACAAGACTTGCAAAATTCAGGACATCCTGAATACTTAATATGAAAAAGAAATTTATCCATCAAGTATTTTTCAAAGACTTGGGTTGAAATTAATTTATGCTTATCGTAGGTCTTTATATTACCTTTGGAAGAATTTTCTAGGTTGAGGCTTCCCAGATGACTATCAAAAGGCTTTTTTTTTTTCCTTTTTGAGAGCATAAGGGGGAGGGGGAGAGGGAGAGAGAAATCCAAGCAGGTTCCTCCCAGCACAGAACCCAATGTGGGGCTTGATCTCACGACGCTGAGATCATGACCTGAGCCAAAACCAAGAAGTAGATGCTCAACCAAATGAGCCACCCAGGCGCCCAAAGGCTTTTTCTTTAATACTTTAATATGGATAAGTGAGGGTTCCAAAGTGGTTTAGAAAGATGTTCTTCATGCAATGCCTGGGTGGCTCAGTGTTTGAGCATCTGCCTTTGGCTCAGGGTGTGATCCCAGGATCAAGTCCCGCATTGGGCTCCCCGCATGGAGCCTTCTTCTCCCTCTCCCTGTGTCTCTGCCTCTCTCTCTGTCTCTCATGAATAAATAAAATCTTTTTAAAGTCTTTGTATAAATCAAACCATATTCCTCATAAATTATGTCATATTTGTAAAATTTTTTGGCCTAGCTCTGAAACAGGCTGTGTGACAGAGGACAGGCCTGTTACATTCTCGGTCCACCTCAGGGAGAGCGCTGAACCGAATGACCTGTCTTCTGGCTTCATCATTCCAGTGTTCTGTGTTAATTCAGGTGGAATCACACAGACTATGGTTACAGAACTAAGATATAAAAAATAAGTATTATGCATGAAGTTTGAATTCCAGAGATAATTTGTTGAGATATGAACATACTATGGCCACAAGAAGAATCTTAATTTCCTAATGGCTTCTGAGAACAATATATTGAATATCATGGATATTCATAGCCAGAGATTTCAGATTTTTCTTCCAGCAATTAGTTTCCTGACCAACCATGCCTAGTTCACTCTCCTTTTCTGCTTCTATCTATCTCTCATGGTTGTTGTTTTTTTTTTCCCCACTCCTTTTCCTCCAGTCCCACTTTTAGCTGGTTCTTGTGTGTTCCTTGTTCTGTTTGCTAGGAAGTCGGGAGAGCAGGGAGAGAGAGAATTCAGTTTCGCAGCTCACTCAGTAATGCTTCCTTTTCACACTGGGGCTGAGACAGCAGCCAGTACGTGGGGTGGGAGAGTATGGAAGTGCTTGGTGAGCATGGAGGCAGCCCTCACAGCTTTCTTAATCCACACGATGGAGGAGGCCTTATTAGTACAAGAGGCCTGGTTGGCAGGCATGCCAAGCCACCCACTCTGTCCTATATGTTCCCTTTCTATTACAGGTGTTTTTGCTTTAAAAATTTTAACTCTCACTGGTCAAATAATCAAAGGGAAGCTATGTGTGTGCCAAAAGAATATGCTATCCATCAAAGGGAAGGATGAGCGAACAATTCTATTTTAGTGTGCTAGGGTTGCAGTAACCAAGTACCATAAGCTGGGTGGCTTTTAAACATCACCAAGTTCTTGTCTCACAGTTCTGAAGGCTACACATCCAAGATCAAGGTGTAGGGAGGCTTGGTGCCTTCTGAGGATTGGGAGCAAAAATCTGTTCCTCTCTCCTAGCTGCTGGTGGTTTGCTGACAATCCTGGTTGTTGGTTCCTGGTGGTTGTTCCCTGTTGAACCATCTCTGTCTTTATCTTCACGTGTCCTCCTCCCGGTGTATGTGTGTGGGTCTCAATTTTCTCTTTTTTTTTTTTAAGATTTTATTTATTTATTCATGAAAGAGAGAGGCAGAGACACAGGCAGAGGGAGACGCAGGCTCCCTGTAGGGAGCCCGATGCGGGACTCGATCCCAGATCTCCAGGATCACACCCTGGGCTGAAGGCGGCGCTGAACCACTGAACCACCCGGGCTGCCCTCAATTTTCTCTTTTTATAAGGAAACCAGTCAAACTGGATTCGGGGGCCTTACCTATTTCAGTAGGACCTCATACTAACGGAACTAGTTACACCTGCAACAACGTATTTCCAAATAAGATCTCCTTGTGAGGTACTGAGAACTAGGACTTCACAGATGGATTTGGGCTGAGGAGACATAACTCAACCCAGAGCAGATTCCTTTGACCTATCTGTAGGAGAATGCCTACTTTGGGTTGTTGGGCCCAGTGGAAATAGAGGTAGAGCTCTACCCAGCACTTTGTACCTTTTCTCAACACTTCCAAGTCTTTTCCGGGAAGTATAGACTTCCCAGTGCCCCATGCTTTAGAAACTTCATTTAGCTCATGTTAGAGGTGAGGGTTGTGACCATGGACTAGATCACTTTCTGTATGAAATGCATGGGGTCCCAAAGGTACAGAATCCCCAAAGTGGTCAGCACTTGGCTCTAACCCATTGAATTACCAGTGAGTAAACATGGAAGAGAAAAGAGGGACCAAAAATCCAGCTGCAGGAGATAATGTTGGGTGGGGGGCGGGGAGGGCCACATGACAGTCCACATACATGGTGTTCTTTTCTCTGGTCTGTGTGGCCAGAACTGGGTAGGTGCTGGTGGTCCTTCGGTGGTACTAACACTGTTGCATAAGGACCATAAACAACTGACACAGTACTGACTCACACCAGATTAAATAACAGTCTCGTATTAGCCCCAAAATGCCAGGTGGTATGGGATCTAGACAAAGGCTCTCCCGTTGCCTGTTGAAGTTAGCCTTTTTATGCTTTGAACAGACCCAATGACCTTCACCCTGCTAGGGCCTTCTTAACAAATGTTTCCCAGCTGAGAGAAAATTAAACTAAGATGACCTTGAGGGAAATTTATTGTCGCTTTATTTAGATAGTGAACTAGGAGAAAGCAAGGTGGTGTTTCATTCATGCTTGCACCTGGAGCGGCAAGTCAGTGAGGATATGTCCATTTTGTGCATTCGTTAACTTTACTTGGTATTGTAAAACCTACTCGGGCAAAGGCTTTGGTAAGAACTCATGAGTTAAATTAGCCAACATTTCATGACTTATCTATTACTTTGGACCTTATTTCTTTCTGATTTGTAACTGTGACACCAGTATGTTGTTTATCAACAATAGAAGACTTAAAAAGCACACCTAAGGGGCACCTGGGTGGCTCCATCAGGGAAGTGTCTGCCTTCAGCTCAGGGCATGATCCCGGGGTCCTGGGATCGAGCCCCGCATCGGGCTTCTTGCTCAGTGGAGAGTCTGCTTCTCCCTTTCTCCCCCACCTCAAGCTCTCTCTCTCTCTCTTGCTCTCTCTCAAATAAATAAATAAAATCCTAAAACACACACACACACACACACACACACACACACCCCTAAGATCAATTTCATTGGCATGGGTGTTCATTATCACAGGGATCACCAGGCAAGGTGTATTTTAGGATTACTCCAATTCTGTTTCATTAAAGTTACTTGATAAAATATCACCCTAACATCTATCTGTTCCACGGATCCTGAATAGTTAAATAATGATCTTCCATTAGGATCACCTTTAAAAGCCATCCTTTAAATATTCAGCCCTTGAAAGTTTAATTGCGTCTCTTCTAAAAGGCTATCTACATAAAGTACAGCTCGAGAGCAGCAACTATATCCATTTATTTCCTCTGCTCTGCAAGACACGACTTTAAAAAAAGCAAAACCGGCATGAAGAATATTTAACTGCTTGTCTATATACATACATGCATATATGTATATTGTTTGTCTATCTATGCATGTATTTATACATAAACAAATACTAAAATTCATGAAATAGACTCTTGTTAGCATAAAGTGTCTGAGCCTTTACACTGGAATTGCTGGTTTAGCAAATAAAGGTTCCCCAGTCAGGTTAACAAAAATCAACTTCACACTTGCAGCAGTAAGGACACTAATCATCCACACCGATTTAATGGAGTTTGAGCACAAGGGGGAAATGCGTCCTAACCCAGAAGTCAAACCCCCTGTGTATGCTTTAGTAACTAAGGATCAGTGAGTCGGTAAATAATAAATCCCCTCACCCCTACTCGGTCAGTGAGCAAACTGTGATGTTTTATCTTATTCGGTGTCTATTGTCTCTCTCCTTATTTTTTTTTTTTGGTCTCTCTCCTTAATTCCCCATTTCTGAGGTCACCCTCTTGGCTCACAGCCACCCCCCCACCCCAACCCCCCCAAGGCATCAACCACTACACTATCTCCCAGCCGGTCTCTGTACCAGTTTTCCTTCACCTCTTCTCAACTTATTCACTAGTTCTAGACTAATCCTCTTATAATTTTCCTCCGATCTTGCCACTTCTTTGCCTTAAAACTTCAAGCCATTCCCCACTCCCTAAAGCAGTGTCTCTTCAAACGTGATTCTCCCCGGAATGCCTCTCTCAGAATCACCTGGCGAGCCCTCACACCTAAAGAAGCAACATCTCTGGAGAGTGAGGGGTGGAAATTCGAATTTTTAGCTAGCACCACCCCATCCCCCAGAGGATTCTTGAACATGCTAAACATGAGGCCCCATGGCCTAAAGCAGTGATTCTCAACTCGGGCTCACGCTGGAATCACCTGGGAGGCTTTAAAAAATTGCTGATGCGTGAAGCTCATCCTTCGAGTTTTTGATTTGAACTATCTGGGATGTGGCCTGGACGCTGAGATTTTTTTAAAGCTCCTCAAGTGGGCATCTGTATCAAACTGGCTTATACTTGGCTCCACTGAACAAAAAAATTCAAAGCAGTTGCTTAAAGCTACCAGGGTTTATCCTCTCACGGAGAAGGAACCGTGGAGTGGGAATTCAGAACTGGTGAGGTGGCTCTATGAAATCATTGCTCTGTTGCCCGTTCTTAGCATATGCCTTCCACCCTCAACCTGCCTTTATGATGCAAGATTATGACAGGAACTCCAGCCGGCAGTACAAATTCCAGGCCAGAGGAAAGGAGGAAGTGGGGGGGGGGGGGGGCACATTTCCCAAGTGGGTCAGCTCTTAAAAAAAAAAAAAGGATTTTATTTATTTATTCATGAGAGACTCAGAGAGAGAGGCAGAGACACAGGCAGAGGGAGAAGCAGACTCCCTGCAAGGAACCTGATGTGGGAGTAGATCCCAGGGCCCTGGGATCACGACCTGATGCTCAACCACTGAGCCACCAGGGGTGTCCCTTAAGTAAACCCAAACAAAACCTCCAGAACTGCATCACATGGTCACACCTAACTACAGAAGAGATTGCGAAGTGTTTTCCTCTGTTTGACACCTTAACTGGAAGGGGAAGGGGAAAGATGGACACTGGCCTACAGCAATCTCTGCCACAGCACCCAACCTATATTCCTGGGCTCTTCTCTTACCATCTGACTTGTAAACTCCTTGTTTACTCAAACCGGTCGACCCCTTATTCCCTAAAAGTATATAAAAGATGGTCCTATCCTATTAGTTCAGTCTGTGGGTTCTTTCTATAAAAGCTGATCCTGGGATCCCTGGGTGGCGCAGCGGTTTAGTGCCTTCCTTTGGCCCGGGGCACGATCCTGGAGCATGGAGCCTGCTTCTCCCTCTGCCTGTGTCTCTGCCTCTCTCTCCTTCTGTGTGTGACTATCATAAATAAATTTTTTTAAAAAATTTTTTTAAAAAAAGCTGATCCTGTAGCCACTAAAAGAGATCATTTCCTCTCCTGGAGGTCAAGGTCTTATGTACAGTCTCATCAGAGCCCACCATGCTCCCCATACAGAAATCCAAAAGAGAAGGAGTCGTCCCAAAGGGACTAACAAGTCTCTGCTGCTTTTAAATGGACCCACGGAGAAGATAAGTGGTGCAGGAACCCCTTGGGAGGGCAGGAAGTCAGGCAAGGTACCTCTGAAAGGGGTTGAGTATAATCTCCAGACAGGATGTGGGATGGGATAGGGCCTGCAAAGAGTCTAAGCAGTGGCACTCAAGAAATCAATTCGAAAATATCTACCTGAGATTGGGTGAGATTCTTGTTGGAACAATTTTAGAACTTCCTTTAGTACAACAAAGAAAGAATTTCATCAAGGTGTTAAAATCTGATGAGCTATTAAGAATAAGAGAGAGGCAGTGTTTTCTGGATATAGGGATAAGCTGCAAGAGGACCTGTGATCGGGCAGCCCCAGTGGTGCAGTGGTTTAGCGCCGCCTGCAGCCCAGGGCATGATCCTGGAGACCCTGGAGACCCTGGATCGAGTCCCACGTCAGGCTCTCTGCATGGAGCCTGCTTCTCCTTCTGCCTGTGTCTCTGCCTCTCATTCTCTCTCTGTGTCTCTATGAATAAATAAAATCTTTAAAAAAAAAAAAAAAAGAGGACCTGTGATCAAGATTATAATAAGATCATTAAGAAAAACTGAACTTGAAACTCATCTCATATAAACTGTGTTACATACAGCAGTTAGGTCATAAGATGCATTTGACCCATTGTTTCCTAAACTATAAACCTGGGCAACACATGATGGTGTATTCTACGCGGAAATATATTCTTTTGCAACTTGGGGAAGTTTCCTCCCTTTCTGCGAAACTATTTATAGAGTATCCACCATATGCCACGTGCTTTTCCAGGTGCTGGAGATAGAGCAGTTCTGAACAAAATAAAGAAGGTTCTTGCATTCCTAGTGAGGACGATCAAGAAGTGCGATGGGTCTGAATGTCTGTGTCCCCGCACGATTTCTATGTTGAAATCCTAATGCCCAAAGTTCTAGTATTGGTGGGTAGGCCTTCGGGTAGAGCCCAAGCCACAAGGGGGAACTCTCATGAATGGGAATGGGATGCTTATAAAAGGGGCTCCAAAAGGATCCCTCGCACCTTCCACCATGTGAGGTCACAGCCAGAAAGCAAGAGTTCTGAACCGCAAAGGGAGCCCTCGCCAGACCGACCATGTGGTGCCTAGGCCTTGGACTGCGCAGCTTCCTGACTGATGAGCACTAAATTCCTGTTGTTGTAAGCCACCCAGTCCATCATGTTTTTTATAGCAGCCTGAATGCACTGAGAGAAAGCAGGCAAAAGAGAGCACAGAGAGTGATAATTGCAGTGAAGAAAACAGATTATGATTAAAGAATGATGGAGGAGTGTGGGAAGTTATTTTCAGATGGGGTTTTCAGAAAGGCCCCTCCTGGAAGGTGACATTCTAACCTACTATTTGACCTTGACAAGGGGCCAGGTCACATGATGATCTGTGAGAAAAGCACCTCACCTAGAGGGAAGACCACATGTAAACGTTCAAAAATAAACTGACCTCACCATGTTTAAGGAGAAAAAACAATTGTCTTCGGCTGCAGGTGACATAGACTGAATTTCAGCAACTTAAATACAGAAGAGTTTCTTTTCTCACGTAATTAAAAACTCAAGGTTACAGGATGACAAACATTGGTTCATGATTCAAGGATATCAGGTATGAGATATGAGAGGCCCCAAGGTCCCAAGAATGCTGCTCCAGCTCTAGAAATTGTGTCTATGTTCCCAGCAGAGAGCAGAAGGCAAGAACATAAGATAATTAAGTGCATCCCTTTCTGAAGAACTTTCTCAGAAGCCTCGCAAGAATGTCTATGAACGTGTCACTGGCCAGGACCTGGTCATGCGGATCTCCTGACCACAGGTTCATGATCTGACTCACATACACTTCTCACCATACTAACTGTCCAGTGAGGACAAAATGTTCCCAAGCTGTAAGCCAAAGTGACGCTTCCTGAGGGCCAGGACATGATCTTTAGCAAGACAAGGGATGGGGAGGGAGCCTGGACGTGAGACGTGGGAAAGGGGTGCTACAGTGGGGAGAAAGAAGTGGGAGGGGATCCCTCAATGTCCTCCTGCCCCTTTCTGCCCATTTTCTTCTTGGGTTTCTTGTTCATTCATTGATCCATGAAACACTGAACGCCTACTCTGGATCAGGCGCTGTGCTAGGTTCTGGGAATGTAAAGATAAATAAAACACAGCCTCTGTCCTTGTGGAACTTACGGGCTAGCATCTGTAGAGACGAATCCTTGCAGAATGGGGTCATCAGCACTGCTATAGAAACATGCAGGTAGGGATGCCTGGGTGGCTCAGTAGTTGAGCATCTGCCATTGGCTCAAGTTGTGATCCTGGGGTCCCGGGATCAAGTCCCACATCGGGCTCCCTGCATGGAGCCTGCTTCTCCCTCTGCCTGTGTCTCTGCCTCTATCATGAATAAATAAAATATTTTTAAAAACAATATGCAGGGGACACAGGACAGACATAAAGGAGGCAGCTTATCAGCTCTGCTGGAGGGACCTTAGCCAGGAAACAAGACTTCATAAAGGGGATAATGGCCTTGGACCAAACTTTGAAGAACAAGTGCCAATGTCCTTTCTCTTCAATTTGTGTGGCCTCAGGCTTACTGACATGAGTAAACATGAACCAAGGGAAAAGAGAAACAGCAATGTCAATGTGCTGAGCACCAACTGTATGCTATACACACCCTTTGCACATACTACTTCACAAAATTCATGTATTGCTTTACACATATTACTTCATGAGTACATGAGTTCATCTGAAAAAATACCTACTTAGAACCCAGTGAGATGTTTTCAAGTCAGATATTTTGGTTAAGAAATGCATTTACCTCAAAGTAGCAGAGATTAGACCACAGGACCCTAATCATAGAACCAACCACGTAGGTAGTCGGGGTTACCTCAGTAGTTCAATCACGTCAGGACTATGGTCTTTGGGATTCTTCTTTTTAAATTTTTCAGGTTTTTTTCAAAGATTTATTTCAGAGAGAAGGAGAGAACATGTGCACACATGCATGGGGGGAGAAGGGAGGAGGGAGAAGGAGTCCCAAGCAGACTCCCTGCTGAGCACCAAGCCCCATGTGGGGCTTGATCTCACGACCCTGAGCCAAAACCAAGAGTTGGACACTTGACTGATTGTGCCAGCCAGGCACCCCCAATCTTAGGATTCTTTATACTTTTCCCTCATGTTTCCACTCTAATGGCCCCATGAAGAGCCAGTGAGGCTTCAGGGCTCTCTCTTGAATCCAGATGAAGCACACCTGGAAGCTTTCCAGAGCACCCAGAATCCTAGATTTTTTTTTAATTTTCATTTTGTAGTATATCTAGGTTGAGAAAGTTGAGCTATTTGGTTAACTGGTGGGACTGGGGTTTGAACACTGGTCTCTGTATTAGCTGAGTCTATATTCTTGGCTATGCTGGGCTATTCCTCAGATGGTCCCTTTCTTGGAATGACCCCAAAATTGGCCTACCTGCTTTCCTTCCCCTTTCACTGCCACTAAATACTGTTTCCACTTGAAGTCTCTCACCTTCCCTGGACACACTTCAGGACAAGGACCTCTTCAGCTGCCACACAGCTGATGTGAAGGCTTTTAAGGTTTCCTCAGCTAGTAAGAAGAAAACAGCAGGAAGGGGAAAAAAATAACACAATTATGGTCTTTCAGAAGCTGCTAGTAGAATGTGAATGGACTTTGACTCTGCATTCTGGAGGCCTCAGCACTTCTCTCTGAGCCCCGACTATTTCAGACTCTCTTCCTCCGGTTAGGTCTACTCCAGTTGTTCCATTCATAGGCATCATCTTACTGGTTTGCCCAGGCAAGTCCCAACAATGAGCAGGTGCCCTCAGACTGTGACCTAGCTCTGGGTAGGCTGAATTCTGGGTTTTAGGAACCAATGTGCTTCTTCCCAGCAAGGGACATGACAGTAGGAGTGTGACACCCCCTAGCCACAGTGACATTGGCGACCTAAGGCATCAAGGAGCATAAGGGTGAAGAGTGAAATGGAAGGGAGGAGTGGTCCCAAGCATGCACAGACTCAAAGCAAAGAAAAATCCCTACTGCAGTGGTGGGGACACCCCAGAAACTAACAAGAACAAGAATGGGAAGAGATCATCAGCCCAATCTGCCCAATCTCCAAACACCACTTCTTAAAATACTCAAATCCTTCTTCAATGAACCCCCAAGGGCTCCTGTTTGCCAAGCAGATGGAGTTTAAAATCATCGCAGTTATTGTCTACATTGCCCCCCTAAACAGAATTCCAGTTTTTAGCCAGAATGATGCTTGTTAGAGCTTCAGGCTTTGAATCTTGGACTCCTTTATTCCCTTAGTGGGTCTAATTTTGAAATATTTCAATTTGACTTGGAATTCCTATTTCCATTCTTGCCATCTACTCACTGAGCTGAGGAATTAGGTGAAGCTGATTTTTTTTTCCCTTTCTCATATTCATGGTCCATCAACAGATCATTTCTGATTTTTCATATTTTAGTATCATTCCTATCATTTCATCAGTGTGGCAATTCCAATTTACCTCAGAATTAAAGGATAAACCACTCCCCTTCACCTACACTGACCTGTTTCTGATGCAGGTTTCTGATACGCCAATTTATTAGGTAGAAATAGAGTTCCTAAAATCGTTACTGGTGTATAGGAACGACTTCTTGCTTCTTGAATTCTGTAGCTAAAACGTTTTGGGTTTTGTGTCATTATTTTTATTCAAATGGGGATTTTTTTATGGTATTCCATGTTTGTTTGTACTTATTCTACTATAACAGGCAGCAGGTGGAGTAAAAAAAACGAATAATAGGAAATCTAGTCAAGGATAAATCTTAATCTTAAAACTATTGTCCTTACTAGCATGTTATTAACTTTCATAAAAATCTACTCATTTTGATTTCATAATAATTTCTTCTGGGTGCTGCTCAAAAACAGGGGCTTGTGTAGAAAGACCTTCCCTATGAGGACAACTACAGAATTTTCACCCCCAAATGAACTAGATAAGGCAAAATGTAAAGGATCAGAACCTTTCTGTGGTTGTTATTTGGGAATGTGTAGTTTGAGTAGGTATAGCTGTCCCCTCCACGGAGCAAAGAAATACTCTACTTAGAGGGGAGTGGAAGGTATCTTCTAAACTGGGTGTGCTAGAGTTCCTCAGAGGAAAACCAATAGGGTATATGGTGTGTGTGTGTGTGTGTGTGTGTGTGTGTGTAAATGGGGAAATAGCTCACCTAGTTTTGGATGCTGAGCAATCCCACAATTTGCTCTCTGTAAGCTGGAGACTCAAGAAGGCAGGTGGTATAGTTTAGAGTTCAAAGGCCTGAGAACCAGGGGAGTTAGTGATTTAAGTCCTGGTCCAAGAAGCAGGGGGAGGCTGATGGCCCAGCTCCATGGCCAGGCAGAAAGAATTCAACCTTCCTTAACTTTTTTGTTCTATTCAGGCCCTCAGTGGATTGAACAATGCCCACACATACTAGGGAGAGCCATCTGCTTTACTCCGTCTACCAATTCAAACACTAATCTCTTCCAGAAACACCCTCACAGACAAATACAGAAATAATATTTAACCAAGTATCTGGGCATCCTGTGGCTCAATCAAACTGACACATAAAATTAACCATCACACTGGGTCTGTTCCCTTGATCACAGCAGATGGCTAAATGCCCCATAACTCATAATTCTCAGTGCATAGCTGTGGGGAGATCACCTGTGGACATTTGAGAAGCCTTCTGTATGTGCACAGTGAGACGAGAGACTGGAAGGAGCCCCAGCCAGTCAGCACATGGTCAGGAATCAGGACATCATTCACCTCTCACCAGGGAGTAACTACATGGCAAACAGTAGGTTCCAGAGGAGATGGCTGGATCTTCCCAACTGGGTGACTCCCATGAACATCTTTCACCAAAAGTCATGTTTTCGTACTATCTGAATTTTGAGCTCAAATGGCTGCATCTGTTTTAGTACTGTACCATCACTGAATAATGAGGAAACTGCTCAGATTATTTTAGGCCACAGCATGCACCATAATGCAAAATCACTCGGCAAATGTTCTCTCCACAAAACAAGCCTTATCAACCATTTTTATATTCAGAGGTTCAACCTTTTGTTTTCTGAGGGTGAAATATGTTTTAAGTTACCAAGTCTGTTCAGACTCAGAGTGCCTTCAAATTATGCTCTGAATTTCAGCATTAGGTTAACGGTATGGGCACCATCGTAGATCGGACATGAAAATGGGAAATGACTTCAGGGATCTATTTAGGTGTAATCTTTGCAAAAGAAAGGTCATCACAGTCATTCTGGGATGGGCTTTTCTTCATGCAGGCATTGTCCAAGCTCAGATGAGGAAAATTATGTGGGGCACATAGGGGAAAGATACAGGGAAGGGGAACTGTTTATCTGGAAAAGAGGATGGAAAGAAAGTGGGGGAGGAAGAACAAATTTGTTCTTTGGGAGACGGGCTGATCAAGGAGCTGGTGCTGCCAAGGGATAAAGGAAAGAAGTGAAGAGAAAATGAAGGGAAATATGCAGCCACGGGGTTAGTGGTCAGAGGAAGGTCAAGCTTTCCAAACCCAGGTCCATCGCAGGTCCAGGAACCAAAGTGAAGAAGTGAAGTGCGCCAGGCGAGGTGGTGTAGGAGGTGGCCTGCGCCTGAAGCAGGTGACTGCCACCAAGCTTCATTACTTGCTGGTTCCCATGTGAAGAGGGGGGCCGAATGGGCTATATTTCTGGCTTTTTCATTTAAGAGGATCCATGAATTCATGCTTGTGTGTCAACCCGATTTTAAAGTGTTGGCCAAGAGAAGAATTCTACAAACTTCAAGTGGCCCTCAGCTATTATTGCTACCTCTTTAATTATCACCTGCTTCTTGCCCAGAGTATTTGCAGACTGTTGGATGCGAACAATAAGAAATACCAGGAGGCCTTCTCATCTTGGGTTCATATAAGTAACTCCGACTTATATTATCTTCTCAATTCCTTCATGGCTTTCAGAATGGCCCCTTGGGAATGTTAAAATCTGTCAGTAGCCGTCACTTTATTAAGCAAAATAATAACCAAATACAGAAATATATATATTTCTATTTGTAGCCTTGAATTGTTAGGGAAGCAAGGCCAAAAATACTTAATCAGCCTTAGGAACATGTTAAACATTTCCGGAATTAAACCTAAGGAGAGAAAATAGAATATTTGTACATTTGCCCTGAAGTCAAATTCCTTAAAAGACCCTTTCTCCTTTGATAAGAGGGCAATTATTTAAATCATCATACAGCTGACACATTACTTTCTCATATCAAACAGGAGCCATTGATCTTATTATGATCAAGATCAAGACAAATAGCCTGTCAGATATGTAACAGAGTCTGAGGTCCACATGAATGCTGAATAGGGAGCAATTTTTTTTTAACAAATGAAATCCTGGGAGGGGGGGATGGCAAGAATCAACCTGATTTCTGTTATTTTTATCACTTGGCAGCTGACAGGACTTCACTGAGAGAAGGTACTATATACAGAGTACTGACAAATGCCCATTCGCCCAAGAATCATGACCATTTCTAAACAGCTATTTCTGAATTCCTAGGTATTCATTCTTTGACCCGTTTTTTTTTTTTTCTTTTTCTTTTTTCTGCTTACAAGTGTGGAGCCTACATCAAATCTTTCCTTTCAATACTCAAGGTGTCCTCGTCTAAGATTCAAGACTTCATGTAGCCCCGTGGTTTATCCATTCTTCTCTTGCCCTTCCCCCTGCTTACCACACCCCCAGTCACTCAATAACCCATAGATCTTCCTTGGCCTACAGTAGGGTTGCATCCTGATAAACCCACTGTAAATCGAAAATAGTCTAGGAGGAAAAGGGGTGCCTGGGTGGCTCAGTGCCTGAGCGTCTGCTTTTGGCTCAGGGCGTGATCCTGGGGTCCTGGGATCCAGTCCCATATTGGGCTCCCTGCATGGAGCCTGCTTCTCCCTCTGCCTGTGTCTCTGCCTCTCTCTCTGGATCTCTCATGAATAAGTAAATGAAACCTTTTTTTAAAAATTCCAGGAGGAAAATGCATTTAGTACACCTAGCCTACTGACCATCCATAGCTTAACCTGGCCTGCCTTCAAGCCAATAGGTGGGTGAAATCATCTAACACCAAATCTGTTTTATAATCAAGTGGTGAATAGCTCATGTCATTTAACTGTCCTGAAAGTGAGAAACAGAGTGGTTGCCAGTGTTGTGGTACTTTTGCCCTCATGCATGACCCGGCTCACTGTCCACACCCAGGTCATGAGAGCACATCATACCGTACACTGCTAGTCTGGAAAAAGGTCAAAATCCAGAATTCAAAGGACAATTTCTACTGAATGTGTCTTGCTTTCTCACCATCATCAACTTGAAAAATCCTAAGTCCAGACCATCGGGAGGCAGGGACCATCTGCATGCAGGTGAAGGTGAAGGTGAAGGTACAGGGGATAGGGGCTTGAAAGGCACAGGTGGCCCCTGCAGAGGGACAGAGGCTTGCAGGAGGAGCTTAAGCATTTGGAGAGAAGCCAGATCAAGTGGCTGACCTGTAAAGTCATAATAACTCGAAGATGCTGGGCTTCTATGACAATTTAACTTTTTCTTCATAGTTTGTTCTAGTTACAGATTCAGCGCCTGTATCTATGATCCGGCATCAACATTTCAAACACCAATGTTATATTGTTCATACCATTATACCTTCTGGGGTTTTGAGGTAAGGTCCCCAGTTTCTGACCTTTCAAAGTGCTTTAAAAATTTTTGTCATCATTATACGAATCCCTGCAGAGAGAACACACAGGAGCCCACCAATCTGTCAGTTATCACAGGCATTGTGCTCTTTCAACCCTGCTCCCTCTGTCCTGCTTCAGCCTATGCTCTCTGCCCCCAGAGCCCCCAAACATCTTGAGGAATCCTGCCCCTCAACTCTCCCTAGCCCGGGCCCTGGGATGGAATCTGTGGTTTTGAACTGAAAAGCTGAATCACTAAGTGCTAGAGCTCTGCAGCCCAATTAACTTTGCTTCTAGATACTTCTCCAAATAAATGGATAACATAGCAGTCTTTCCAACTTGCAGTCTCTACACGAGAGGAGTGGTGGGTAAGCTCTACTTTGCTCAGCCTCAGGGTACAATTTCCAGCTCCACTGTAGCCAGGAAGGGGCAATGGCAGTGATGGACAGTTCTAGTCCAGTTGGCACCTCTGTGGGACAGTTGGGCCCTGAGGCTACAGAGGCTCAGGCTAGCAGACTGTGGCAGTGAGCAACGAAAGGCATTGTTTAGACACCCACCAATATTTTACAGAAATAACCTCAGGGTTCTTGGAGATGCCTACGGGAGGCTGGCTGCCACCAAGCCGGTGGGAGCTGAAAGCTGTGGTGATCTGAGGACTAACGCTAAGGGACCTTATAGCTGTGGGTGCAGGTGGTAGCTGCTCTCCAGCCACAGCTCCTTATTGTCCTCCTGTCCCAGCTCTAAAGCAAACATTCAAAGCTCTCTAAGAACTTAGTTGCAAGGGATCCCTGGGTGGCGCAGCGGTTTGGCGCCTGCCTTTAGCCCAGGGCGCGATCCTGGAGACCCGGGATCGAATCCCACGTCGGGCTCCCAGTGCATGGAGCCTGCTTCTCCCTCTGCCTGTGTCTCTGCCTCTCCCTCTCTCTCTCTCTCTCTCTCTCTCTCTCTCTCTCTGTGACTATCATAAATAAAAAAAAAAAAAATTAAAAAAAAAAAAAGAACTTAGTTGCAAGAATAGATATTCCACTTTCAAGATCAAAGACCCCCTGAAAATTAAGAAGTCACTCAAATAATGTACCCGGGTGCTAGTAGCTCAAGAAAGAACAACTGGAAGATATTTTTAGTCCCCCCATTAATTTACTCGAGTGAGTGCCAAGAGGATCCCAGGTCACCTCTGTGAGCTCCTAGTTCCAGGAAGCCCCATTACATAAGCAGGTTCCTAACCCTGCTGCACATTCTAGCTTCCAGAAGAGTTTTTTTTAACACACTCTTGTTGAGGCTCTACCCCCAGATCCATTAAATCAGAATGTCCAAGGGTGAGGCCTGGAACTGGGATTTTTTTTTAAATAACTACAAGTACAGACCTACATCAGGGTCTGAGAACCAAGAAGTTGAGAGGAAAGAAGACCGGACTGATAACCAGAGGACCCTATTTGGAGCTACAGCCATACTTTCAATAGGGTGTGATCAATCCCCTTGACTACTCTGGGTGATAGATATTATTCCTATATTTCCTTGAAGCTGCACCAATGTGTGTACACATCACAGCATGACTTGTAACAGAAAAAAAAAAAAGAATGATCTAAATATCCAATAGAGGATTGACTAATATACCCAGGTGCTGAGATACTGTGCAAACATTTAAAATGACATTAAGTGAAAAAAAAAAGCGTATTATAAAACAGTTTTACATAATGACCCCATTTTTGAAACAAAATGAAAATTATATAACTGGATATAACTGCAAGGATAGACACCAAAATCTTTACGGTGTTTCCTTTCTAGATGCATGACTTCCGTCTACTTCTTACGCATCTGTATTGTCTAAATATTCTCTATTAAATGTTAAGAGGCAGAAATCACACATGCCAAGCCTTGACTATCAGGCTTAAGTACAAGTGGAGAAAATATCAAAAATAATTATTTACATAGGTAAAGTTCTAGTTCTTGTATTTATAAAGCAGATAGATGCAAAACCCTGACACTCTGCTTCTAAGTTACTTATAGAAAGGTACTCGCCTTAAATTCATTCATCTTCCTTATTAGGAACTAAAGCTCCAGAGGGGGGAAAAATGAGACAATTGAATTCTCCTTCGGTATTTGTTCTGGGTACTGGTGGGGCATCCCCCATTTACCTGGAAAGAATGATTAGACAGGAAGCTGGAGTGAAAAAGTCAGGAGGCCAGAGAGCCAGGGGAGAAGGCTTTTGATCTGTTTTTCTTTTCTAGAACATTTGGTCACATTTTTTGCCTGGTGTGTCAGTGGTTATGAAGATAAAATGAGAACATCAGTGAAAGGACTGAGCACACCTCTAGACACACAACTGCTCAACAAATTCCTGTTCGTTCATGCATGTTTCTGTGAGGGGAAATAAGCTAGCTACTTCCCCCAAGAGTGTGACCTCAAGGCATTCTCATCTCCTTCACATCTGTTTCTATCCTTAAAGAAGTAAGAAAAATAGCAGCACCCACCCTCCTGGGTTGCTCTGAACACTTAGTAAGCACTCAATACATGCCAGTTGTTATTAATATTACGATTTAGTCCAGTATTCCCTAAGCAAAAACACCTTGCAGCATTGGATAAGATTTTCACTGTAATTCTGAGAGAGAATTTATACAAGTGTATAGCTCTAACAGTTTGGGATAAGAATGATAAAAATAGTTTGGAAGATTATATTTTGATTAGAAAAATGTACTTTTTTTCACCATTTCGGTACTAAAAAAAGATTATTATTTCAAGTGCTCAAGAATAATCCCTCTGTGGTTTAACACCAAGAATAGAATATTTCATTTCAGAAAGAACGCCTAAGAGAAATGATGAGCCACCGATAAAGGTTATTACACTACAAAATGACTTTGGGCTCAAAGCAAGTATTTTTATGTTATAAAAGTGATTACGCCTTTAGAAATGTTTTCAAAACAACACGGTGTATGCATATAATATGATGAATGTGTAATGACTCTCGTTGTCAGGCTCGGGGTTCAAGAGGACCAGGACTTGATAGAAGAATGGGGGAAAAGAAACTTGGACATTGATGGTTCCAATTCACAAGCTTTATTGAAATAAACAGGTTTAAGAACAACACAGACCAGTGGTTCCCAAACTTACGGTGTCATAGAAATCATCTGGGGAGCTTCAAAAAATGCTAGTGCCGGGGCCTTGCTCTTAGAGATTCTGATTTACGTGGTGTGGGACATGATCGAGGCTCCAGAATTTACTAAGTGTCTCCAGGTGATTCTGATGCACGAACAAGCTTGAGAACCCTGCCATAGACAAAGGGTCCATCTGAGCAAATGGCCCCCAGGTGTCTCCCATCCTCTTTCCTCAAGAGGGATGTCCCCAGGGCATAACAATGGAAAGCAGGAGGCACTTGGGACCCTCTTTGCTTCCCCTTTTTCTCTGCCCGGTGCTGGCAGACTTACATCAGCTGCCCAGAAACAATATGAGTTACATGATCCAAGTCCAACCATCAGATTTCAGACGGTAATTCATGCTGTGCCAGCATCATGCCACCTCCCTTTCTCTGCATCTCTGTCTCAGCTTTGACACCCTTCCTCTTGCTGTGTCACCGAACCAGAACACTTTTGTGGATAGCCACCTACAAGCCTCCATGGACTTTAATTCTGTTCTAAAAGATATCAAGAAATTAAGAAAACATGTTTCAATTACTCATTTTAGGTAGAAGCCAAATTCAGACAGTAGCTTTGAAGGATCTGGTGATCCACAGGCACATGCCCTGTGGTTTGAGCCCTGCTTTATATGTGTGTCTGTCTGTCTGTATGGGATTGAGCTAAATTGTGTCAAATATAAACTTAATTTGTGAATTGAGAAAGGAGGAAGTCCTCTCACCCTTTTAACATAGTTTAAGCTCTACTGCTTACATGTGAAGTAATGATATAAGGTACTTTTAAAACTAAACTTTGAAGGCCCCAAGCATTTTATCTCCCAGGCTATATCCAAAAAGGAAACTAGGAAATATGTAACAGATGTGGATTATGTACAAAATGAAATTATATAGAAGAAATTTTGTTGGCCTGGAATGATTAAAATAGCTTTAAGTTTTAAAAGCGCTTTCATGATAAAAATAATCTCAACTTGTCCTGAGTATATACCTGTGTGATATTTTTATTCTTCTGTTCCACTTAAGGAAATGGAGGCTCACACAGATTAAGTGTCTTGCCCAAGGTCACCTGGTCAATAAATAGGGTCAGTACTCAAACTCAGGACTTCTTCGTTCAAAGGCCGCTTGACTTTCCACAACAAGAAATACAAGTGTGTTGTGCCACAACAAGAATACAAGTATGGCTGACCAAGACTCAAATTTATTAGGTAATCTCTAATTTTTTGCTCTTCCCCTCATTTTCTTTATAAATGCCAGTGATAGGCTTGGCTCTGTTACTGATCAGTAATTGAGGAGATGTATTAGGATTTTTTGCAAGGAAGAGCAGGTTCCTCTACCTTAAGGAAGAGGATTTATTGGGAGGTTATGTAGTTTTGGGGGGATCACCCAATCAAAAGGGCAGCATGAGGGAGGGCTTGGGAAATGGATGTGAACCAAGGAGATTGCACAGATTACAAAACAGAAAAAGGCTGGCTAACATGTTGTCCTAGCCAATGTCACTGCTCGACGCTGCTGCCCCACAGAAGTCAGAGCCATCCTTTCCTCTTAGGTCACACACTACAGAGTCAAAACTGAGGTTGGTCAGGCACGGTGTCCTGCCTACAGGTGCCGGGAGAGAGGCTGTCTTGCTCTCAGCTTCTGCAGTGGGAGACCCCTCAACACCACAGGTAATTGGGAATCTTCCAACAGAATGAAGGGGTGTGTGTTGGGAGAGCCAAAGAAATGACAATTATCTCCTGCAGAACACTGATTTAAAAGGACGTATCTATACTTTTCTATTTTGCCGCAGTGTTAGAAGACCTTCTTAAGATTTATTTGAAAGAGAGAACATGAGCAGGAGGAGGGGCAGACAGAGAAGGAGAAACAGATTCCCCGCTGAGCAGGGAGCCCGACTTGGGATCCCGACCTGGGACCCCAGGATCATGACCTGAGCCAAAGGCAGACGTTTCACCGATGAAACCACCCAGGCGCCCCAGTATTAGGAGACCCTTAAGCAAAGTTTCTAAGGAAAATTATAAGCTACTATAAAAAGGATCTTTATTCATTCTTTTCATTATAAAAAGAAAATCTGTGGCTAATAATAATAGTCATTGGTGACATTAGTCAGCTTGCACACTGAGAAAACAAAACTCTGCCCCTGGGGAGTGTCCTAGGAGGTCTGTGGGGTTATTACTCTCAGTAGCCTTCTAATAACCCAACTTCAGTCCATGAAAAAAAATGCCCCATGCAACAGGGTCACATCAGCTGTAGGCTGGTCTGTAGACACACTGCTTGTTCATTCATTCATTCATTCAGCTGATATTTATTGTGCATTTTTCTATGTGCTGGGCATTGAGGTTTTCAGTACGTGGTACTAGAATACAGAGATAAAAATACACAGACCCTGGAAAAACATCTTGTTTGTTCCTGTGTGTGGTGGGCCTGTGCTTGCAGGTATGAACCTGAGTTTGTGTATGTTGCAATGCAAGAATAAGAGATAATCTAATTTTTCAAACCACGTAGGGTATGTAGGTAACCTGCTACTGGAGTAGTAGAGAGACTAAAATGTTTAGACCTTATCAAAATTTATCATCTTGGAAATTTACCTCCTGCTGTATCCTCAAGTCTCCTACCTGCCAGATTTTCTCCCTTCTTGGCTATGTGCATCCATACTCCACTAAGAAATAAGAAGTCCTTATTGCTAAGTGCTATTTTTAGAGAGAATCTTAGGTCTTGAAAGATTTTGTTCCATAAATCTGTTCAGCATGCTGTCTTTCAGAAAAATAAAAAGAAGGGAGCTCACCAAAGACAGGTTTATACTTACAGTCAGGCTAATTTAAGTGATAAAGACGGAGCTGGAGCCATATATGGGAAGAGCTGACAAGGACTTCGTGTTATCGGTGTTTAAATCTTTTTCGAAACCGTGCAAGCACCACCACAATTTCTGGTAATATCCTTTCTTTCCTGAAGCTGTACCTGGGCTGTATCAGCGCAGGGCCTGTTTTCATAAACCAAAACAGAAAGAGCGCCCTAGAACAATGAGGCTTAATCTGCAAAAACACAGAGAGGCGGAATGGGCTTTCCAAAAAGCATTTACTCCTAGGAGAAATTGTGTAAATACCTGTTCGAGTGTCAAAATAATAACTTTTTATTTCTGGAAGTTGAATGTGAGAGCACCCATGTTTGCTTTTCTAAGTATTTGGAAGGCCATTTCCATTTTAAAACATTAAGTAAAACATGAGGAAGATCTAGTCTCCCGCTTCACAGAGAAAGTAAAAGCAGCTGTTCAAATACACCTATAAATAATAAAAGAAAGTGTCTCTACATTCTTGAGTCTGTGAGGGACTACTCTTACCTTTAGTTGGTGTTCCCCACCCTCCTCGCACTCCTGGGCAAGGCTGTTCTGCTCTGATGCTCCGGGTAGCTGGGGGCTCGTCCTGCATTGGCTGCCCCCTGAATCACCCATGTTAGCAGACCACCCCCTTGGTATTGCTCTTGCCTTTTGTGTGTCTGGCTCCCTCCTCACCGCCTCATCCCATCCACACACTGGTGGGAATCTGGCTTACCACTCTTGTGCATGATTTCCCAAGGCAATGCTACCATAAGGCTGCTGTTACCAATTAACCTCTCCCCCTGTGTAAGCCTCCCCCGGGTGCCATCCCTGAGAATTCATCTGTGTCTTGATATGATCCAGGTGAGAACCATACCAGTTTCTCCACTCAACCACACAGGTAGCCCCTTCTTTTCTTTCCTCTTGAGTGAAACATCATTCCTTACCTGCGTTCAATTCTCTTAGCATGACTTCTGCAAACATTTTAGTCTTTGTGTTGTCTTCCCAGCTTTAGAGGGACCGAGGTGGTTGGTGATACCCAAACTCAGCCAAGATAAGGAGGCCTTTTCAGACCAACCCTGGTTGTATTACTAAATAAAAAATAAAAAACAGAAAACCCTGTAGAAACCTCTAATACTAGATTCTAAGACAAATGGCTCTACTTTCCAGAATTTATGGGCTCCGGGAAGTAGATTTCATGAGATTCAAAAAATATCCTCTAGGACAGGTGTTCTCAACTTTGGATGCATCTAGAATCACCCAGAAAGCTTTTACAACTCCTCATGCCCAGGCCACAACCCACATCAATTACATTAGCATCCCTGGAGGTGAGACCCAAGCTACTCAGATGATTCCAAAGTTCAACCGAAGTTCAGAACCACTGCCCTCAAAACTGTCAGGTGGAGGAATGCAACATAAATATCATCACCTGATATTTTTTTCTACTCTCTCTCTCTCTCTCTCTCTCTCTCTCAAATAAATAAATGAAATTAAAAAAAAAAAACAGGACTATCACCAATGTGATATATAGACCAAGAATATCATTTACAAGGATAATGTGGCAACAAGTGTGTCACTTCCAGGGACAGGGAGAGGGCAGCTGGTGTAGGTGCCAGGTAAGTCCTCTCTGAAGGAGTGACATTTGAGATGAGACCTGAATGGTGAAGAACTAGCCATGTGGAGATCAGGGGCAGAGCATTCCAGGCAGAAGGAGGGTGAGTGCCAAGACCCTGAGGCAGGAGCAAACTTGGCAAGTTCCAGTTTCTGACAGAGTGGAATGTGGTGACCAGGTGGGAGAGAAGGATAAGACAAGGTCAAGGAAGGAGTTAGAAGCTACCCAGCCTTGTTAAGTCACAGGGAAGAGTGGATATGATTCAAAATGTGGTAAGAAGCCACTGGAGGATGAGCTTCACGTTTCTTAAATGTGTGGGGAATGATTATAGAGGGCAAGAGAGAAATCAGTTGCTCTGGTAATAGTGGCTCATTGTATTGTTTTGGAGACGAAGCCAGAAGGACTTCCAGATGGACTGAGGGCTGGAGGGTGGTGGGGTAGCGAGGGATGAGGGAAAGGGAAGACTCAAAAATGAGTCCTCTGCCTTTGGCCTGAGCAACTGACTGCACGGCACTGCCATGTCATGAAGCAGGAAGGTCTCGGCAAGGAGCATTTTGGGAGCTGAGAGAGCAAAAATCAACGGCTTTCCCTGGACATAAAAACTTTGAGATTCCTTTAGGCATTCATTAATATCCATTAGAAGCCAGTGTCCATTAGGACAAGTCTGGAGCTCAGAGGAAAGGTCAGGGCTGTACATTTAAACCTGAAGGTCATCGACATGGAAGTGGTATTTAAAACTTTGGGGCTGCAAGAGTTTGCTTAGGGAGAAAATTGTAGACTGAAAACAGAAGAGCGCTAAGGACTGAGCACTGAGTTACTCTTCACCTTTAGGAAGAAGGGAGAGCCAGTTGAGACTGAAGAAGGGCTGGGGATTTAGAGTTATAGGGCCCTGACAGCCTAAAGAAAAAGGATCTCAAAATGGAAGGTATGATCATTGTGCCAAAGGCTGTTGCAATGTCAGAAATGTCTAACGAGGAAGACAGAGGGACCAGTGATTCCGTGAGATGTTCTTGGTGACCTTGACATGAGCAGCCAGTAAGGCAATGGGGACAGAAGTCCAGACAGGAGGGGTGAAGAAACGGTGGTAGGAGAGGTGGCGGTGGGGAGTGGCCACTGACACATGGACCAACAAGTTTTGCTGTGCCTGGAAGCATGCGCTCCCCTGGGTCCGGACTTACACCCTGAGTAGAAGGACACATTAGAAATGTGCACACTTCTCTTGTCAGGACAGAAGTGGATACCTTAGATGCCTGCCCCCAGTTTGCATGCCATACATTCAGTGGATCCCCTGCTTGGACTAATGGCTGCAAGAAACACTGAATGGAAAAAAAAAAAAAAAGGAAATACTGAATAAATGTTTGGGGTAGGATTGATTCTGCCCTTACCCTGTGCATTTTCCTTCTAGAAAGATGCTCCCTACAAGGCCCACCTCTCCAGTTAACCATCATGATCAAAGAGCAAACTATATGGTCAGCTGAAAAAGCTATAAATGGAAGCTGATTATCAAATGACAGAGAAAGCTAATATAACTTCAACCTTAAATCACATAAAATAACACTTCCTCACATTCCTAATCATTTTCACTTAAAACTTGAATAAATTCATACGGCTTTTAGGTGAACTAGATTTTCACCTTCCTTCCACAGCAGATAGGAAGCTGTACATCCTCCTTTACAGAGATGATATGGACCTGCCATCACCATTTAGGTTGTGGCCTCAAGAAGTAGTTGCATGTGTTTGGAAGTAACTGTCAGTGGAACAGCTTAATATGGGAGGCGGGGGTTAAAGGCAAAAATCTAGTCTTTTGGAAGTGAGACCTGGAAATCAAAATGGATATAACACAAAAAAGATTCAGAGATTTAGTTGCCTGGGGTGTCCATGCAGACAAGCCCTTGGGGTGCGGTCATGACTGAACCTACATTATTAGTAGGGGTGTCAACTTAAGTCTTTGTTCATTGGAGAAGGATAGTTTGTAACTTTCCAAGTCAACATAGTGTTGCTCTGTACAACAGGGCTCTGTGAGCTGGGGTCCACAAGTCCCTTTAGATAGGTAATGTCTTCCGTAGACATCAAGGAACAGCTCGATAGTGGCCCATAATCTCGGAGCGGGGTCAAGTTTGAAGACAGAAGCCTGCAGCTGTAGCAGTAAAAGGAAGACAATTCTGATTTTTATGGGCAGACCTCGATTGGGAGCAAGTGGTGATTATGGTGAAAAACTAAAGAAGTATAGAAAATTCTGAGAGAAACCATGCGAGGAATCTGGTCGGCGTCAGGGAGAGAGTGGAGAAAAAGGAAATGTGTTCTAACAGGGGTGATTATGTTCCTTCTGGTGTTTATTGCCATGTACATTCACAATAAAGAAATCCAAATGTGTTCAGAAGTAGCAGTAGAAGTAGTAGCAGTAGTAGTGGCTGTAGGATGAAAATCTTGATTCTATTTGCACTTCTGCAATGCATCTTTGTGCAGAGGGGGGTTGATTTCTAATCAAGGCAAGGAATACATACCATACACTTTACTTTTCAAAATGAAATATGCATAAAGCCCACATGTAGTCTGTTAATCAACAACACAGAATATCTGTATTTCAAGTCCCATGGGCATTATTTTAACTGACCTTCACTTACTTGAGTCACCGGATTAAGGGAAGCTCCTCACTCCCCCCCACCCCCCATAAAATTAATTGATTCATGCTCATGGTAGCAAGCATCTTCTCCACCTGCTTTGGACTTGTGTCCCACCAGCCAAGTTGTATGCTCATCATCAAGAGTCCATTTATATTAGTCTCCAAACCTATTTATATTTATGCTGTAATTTCAATTAGATAATATAAGATGGGAGGGGCAAAAAGAGAGCATAAGGGTGCTTGGGTGGCACAGTCAGTTAAGCATCCCACTCTTGGTTTCCACTCAGGTCATGATCTCAGGGTCATGAAATGGGGGCCTGCATCAAGCTCCACCCTCAGCGCAGAGTCTTCTTGAGATTCTCTCTCCCTCTCTCTCTGCCCATCTGGCTCATGCTCTCTGTTTCTCTCTTTCTCAAATAAATAAATAAATAAATAAATAAATAAATAAATAAATAAATCTTTTTCAAAAGAGAGAGAGAGCTGCCAGTATAAAAACTAAGTAGTTGAATAACTTTAGAAAGTAACCATGAAAGTGAACTGATAAGAAAAAAATGTATAACCAAATTAGGTGTGGAAAGGATGATGATACAAGGCTATGAAAAATAATCATAAAATTCTAGGAAGAGTCTACACTCACGGTGCATCATGAGTATCTTTAAGTTCTGGTACACTTAAAAAACAGAAATGGGAAATTGGAGATGACGTATTGTGAGTGTGGTTTTTGCCAGATGGAGAGCTCCAACCTCAAAGTCCTTAGCTCTTCACTAGAAGACTGGGGGAGGAGTATGTAATTACGTCTCAGCTTAAAATAACAGTTTAATGTACAGAGTTATAGCCAACCAATTAACCACCGAATTGCCCATCTTCTAAATGACACTGGGTGAGTCTCTACTATACCTGTAGGGATGGACAGTTTGGAGCCTCTGAGCTTTCCTTCTCAATAGAAGCTTGGCTAAGATCATTTATATTCAAGAGAAATATCCTATAAATGTGTTAGCCATGAGTTTCTCTAAGCTGTATCCCTGGATCAGGTCAGAGCCCCAAAACATTATATTGCAGACCATTTTTCTCTATATGATGATGCATATTCCTTCACAAAAAATATGATCTTAGTGTTAGACTCTTGACTTTCATGGAGGACCCATGGGAAGAATATCTCTGCCTGGTTTATCAAACTGATATCTAAGCTTTCTAATACACCATTCAAAGCTTGATACATACATGAAGAATCACATGGTAAACTTCACGTCTGAAAGCATCCATGTGGGAAGAGTGGGAAAGAAGAAAGAAATAGGAGAGAAATCACAGTCCTACCTGTAACTGACTCAACTAATTAATTATAAAGCTCCTTTCTCCTTCTCCTTTAGCATGTTTTCTTGTGGATTTATGAATTTTAAAAGTTGATAAACCTAATAACTGCATTATTTTACCTACTTAACCTAAACCGTACATATAGTTAATTCTTTCTCTCTGCCTTTTTTTATTGAAGTATTACTGACATTATATTATATTACTTGATATTACGTTGGTTTCAGGTGTACAATATAATGACTTGGCAAGTCCATGTGTTATGCTGTGCTCACCAGAAGCATAGCTACCATCTGTCACCATACGACACCATCACAACACTCGTACAACACCATTGACTATATTCCCTAGTACCTTGGCTCCCCATGACTTACCGTTTCCATAAATGGAAGCCTGGATCTCTCACTGACTTCACTCTGCCCACACCCCCATCTCCCCATTTCCTTTCCTCTGGCAACCACCAGTTTGTTCTGTGTTTATGAGTCTGTTCCTGCTTCGTCTGTTCATGTGTCTTGTCTTTTAGATTCCACATACTAAGTGAAACCACATGGTATTTGTCTTCCTCTGTCTTATTTCACTAGCATAATACCCTCTAGCCCCATCCATGTTGTCACAAATGGCAAGATCTCATTCTTTTTTATGGCTAAGTAATATTCTATTGTGTGTATACATCTTCTTTATCCATTTATTGATATATCTATCCATAAATACATCTATATCTATATATATATCAATATATACTGATATCACATCTTTATCCATTTATTTATTGATGGACACATAGGTTGCTTCCACTTCTTGATATTGTAACTAATGCTGCAATAATGTAGGGGTGCATATATCTTTTCGAATTAGTGTTTTTGGGGGGTAAATGCCCAATAGTGGAATTACTGGATTGGATGGCATGTCTATTTTTAATATTTTGAGGAACCTCCATGGTGCTGTCCACAGTGACTACACCAATTTACTTTCCCACCAAACAGTGCACGAAGGTTTCCTTTTTTCCACATCCTCTGCCAAAACTCGTTATTTCTTATTTTTGATAATAGCCATTCTGGCAGGTGTAAATGATGTGCCATTGTGGTTTTGATTTGCATTTCCCTGATGGGGTTAGTGGTGTTGTGCATCCTTTCGTGTGTTTGTTGGCCATCTGTTGGTCTTCTCTGGGAAAATGTATATTCATTTTCTCTGCACATTTTTAATTGGATTATTTTTTTTAGTGTTGAGTTGTATAAGCTCTTTATATATTTTGGATATTAACCCCATAGCAGATATATCATTTGCAAATATCTTCTCCCATTCATTAGGTTCCCTTTTCATCTTGTTGAAGGTTTCCTTGGCTGTGTAAAAGCTTTTTTATTTTGCTGTATCCCAGTAGTTTATTTTTGCTTTTGTTTCCCTTGCCTCAGCAGATGTATCTAGAAAACTTGCTAAGGCCAATGCCAGAGATTACTGCCTATGTTTTCTTCTAGAAGTTATATGACTTTGGGTCTCACATTTGGGTCTTTAATGCAGTTTCTGTTTATTTTTGTGTATGGTGTGAGAAAGTGATCCAGTTCCACTCTTTTCCATGTAGCTGTATAATTTTCCTAACACCGTTTATTGAAAAGACTATTTTTACCCATTGTATTTTCTAGCTACCTTTGTCATAGACTAATGACTATATAAGCATGGGTTTATTTCTGGGCTTTCTATTCTGTTGATTTCTATTGATCTATGTGTCCATTTCTGTGCCAGTACCATCTTATTTTGATTCCTGTAGCTTTGTAACATATTTTGAAATCCAGAGTTGTGATACCTGCAGCTTTATACTTTTTTCTCAAGATTGCTCAGGTGATTTGGGGTCTATTATGGTTCTACATAAATTTTTAGCTTATTTGTTCTAATTCTGTGAACAATACTATTGGTATTTTGATAGGGATTGCATTAAATCTCTAGATTGCTTTGGGTAGTATGGACATTTCTACAATATTAATTCTTCCAATCCACGAGCATGGGATATCTTCCCATTTCTTTGTGTCATCTTTAATTTCTTTCATCAGTGTTTTATACTTTTTAGAGTACAGATCTTTCACCTGCTTGATTAAGTTTATTCCTGGGTATTTTTTCATTTTGCTGCAATTACAAATGGAATTGTTTTCTTAATTTCTTTCTGCATTATTAGTGTATAGAAATGCAATTGATTTTTTATATTAACTTTGTATCCTGCAACTTCACTGAATTCATTACTTTATATACTTTTTGGGTGGAGTCTTAGACTTTTCTATCTACAATATCATGCCATCTGCATATCCTGACAGTTTAACTTCTTCCTGACTGCTATGGCTAGGACTTCCACTACTATGTTGAATGAAAGTGGGGAGAGGGGAGGGACATCCTTGTCTTGTTTCTGATCTTAGGAGCAAAGCTCTCAGTTTGTCCCCACTAAGTATGATGTTAGCTGTAGGTTGGTTACATATGGCCTTTATTATGGTTAAATAGGTTCCCTGTAAACCCACTTTTTTGCGAGATTTTATCATGAATGGATGTGGAACTTTGTCAAATGCCTTCTCTGCATCTACTGAGATGATTATATGACTTTTCACCTTCATTTTGTTTGTGTGGTGTATCACATTGACTGATTTGCACATACTGAAACATTCTTGCATCTCCAGAATAAAAATGACCTGTTTAATGTATGGTTGAATGCAGCTCGCTAATATTTTGTTGAGAATTTTTGCCTCTATTCATCAGGGATCATTAGCTTGTAGTTTTCTTTTTTTGTGGTATTTTTGTCTGATTTCAGCATCAGAGTAATGCTGGCCTCATAGAAGCTTTACGTCTCTTCTATTTTTTTGAAAATCTTAAGGAGAATAAGTATTAACTCTTCCTTTAATGTTTGGTAGAATTCACCTGTGAATCCATCTGCCCTGGATTTTACTTTGTTGGGACTTTTTTTATTACCAAATGAATTTTGTTACTGGTAATTGGTCTGATCATATTTTTTATTTCTTCATGATTCAGATTTGGCAGACTGTATTTTTGTAGGAATTTATTCATTTATTCTAGGTTTTCCAATTTGTTAGCATTAAATTTTCATAGTAGTCTCATAATCTTTTTGTATTTCTGTGGTATCAATTGTTACTTCTCTTCTTCTTTTTTTTTTTTTTTTGTTTCTGATTTGATTTATTTAAGTCCTCTTTATTTTTCTCTTGATGAATCTAGCTAAAGGTTTCTCAATTTTGTTTATCTTTTCAAAGAACCAACTCTTGGTTTTATTGATTGCTACTATATGCTACCTAAAAGAGACCCACTTCGGAAGTAAAGTCACATAGAGAACCAAATGAAGAGATGGAAAAAGATTTCCCGTGTCAATGGAAGTTTTTTAAAAAGGGGGAGGGGGGGTTAGCAATACTTATCAGACAAAGTAGACATTAAAACAAAGACTGTAACAGGAGACAAAAAGGACATTACATAATGATAAAGAGATCAATCCAACAAGAGGACATAACAGTTGTAAATATCTAGGCACCCAATGTTGGAGCATCTAAGTCCATAAGGCAAATATTAACAGATATAAAGGTGAATATAGGTTTTTAATTTTATAGGAGTAAAATTCTGGATCACAGGATAGGTATGAATTTAGCTTGAGTAAATATATCCACAGTTTTTTTTAAAAGGGCAGTACCTGTTACCGTCCCCAAATCAATGTAAATAAATTCTTCTCACCAAAGTTTGATATTGTTTTTCTTTTTCATTTTAGCTTTCCCGGAAGCAGACATTTTGAAAGTCAGGTTTTCTGAGATAATAAACCACAGCCTCTCAGTTGGCACAAATACAAATTTCAAAGCTTTCTACCTTAAACACTTCCCATCACTGGCAATTGCCCTTCAGTAAACCAAATCTAATATTAAAAACGTGTAAACATAATTCAAGATATTTCATGACAAAGAAATAATTTAATTCTCCTTTAAAGTTAGCTAAATTTAACCTAATGATCCTTTCAGAAAGAGTCTCACCACGAAATATGAAGATGTAGGAAATATAATCATCAAATGTACTAGTAAGAATCAAGTTACTTACATGGTGGTGGAAATTCTTCATTGATACATCTATTCCAATTTGATTCTATATAAGCAGTGAGTTTGGAGATAATTGTTCTGTTTCCTCTTCTCATTTTCATTTTAATGAACTATATTTGAAATCATCATTCACTATGATCAGAATTATAAACTACTATTTTGAAAAATGCTAGTGAGTTTTTTGGGGGAAAATGATGAAATAGAATAAACTACTCACTTACAATTAAATATTGATTATTTTGTATTTGACTCACAGCTTTTCCCTTTCTTTGATGCAGTTTCTGTTTGATGCAATATCCGAAACTTGATAAAGAAAGCAAGTATAGGACAAATACTGTTATCTCTACAATTGGTTGTTGCATTAAATATTTATTCACATTAATATTAGATGCAAAATTGGTAGTCAACACCATCAGCTAATAATTTATTTAATTCTCACATATATCATGGTAAATCTGTTACAAAATCCATTCACATATTTGCCATAAAAGAATGGGTTACAGATTTAGGTTCAAAACCTGAAGTGAGAGACACCTGAGTGCCTCAGTGGCTGAGCATCTGCCTTTAGCTCAAGGCGTGATCCCGGGGTCCTGGGATGGAGTCCCATATCAGGCTCCGTGCTTCTCCCTCTGCCTGTGTCTCTGCCTGTCTCTGTGTCTCTCTTGAATAAATAAATAAAATCTTTTTTAAAAAAGAAAAAAAAACCTGAAGTGATAAAAGTACTGCAAAATAGTAGAGATACACATTTATATAATTAAGTTTTGGAAAGGCCTTTCTAAAAATGAACCCAAGCCAGTGGCCATAAATAAAATGTTGGATACATTTGACTATGTAAAACTTTTAAGTCTGTATATGCAAATAAATTACCACCACATTGAAACAGATAAATTCAGAATGTGAACCATCTTACTGGACAACTGATCCAGTTTCTTCAAAAGAAAAAAAAAAAAAAAAAAAAAAAAGCCCATGCCATGGGGGAAAAAAATGTGACAGACTGTCACAGATTAAGAAGAGATGAAAGAGACCTCACACCTTGTGTGAGCCTTCATGGACTTTGGGTTTGAAAAATGTTTTAAAATAAAAAATAAAGAAAAGAAAAGAAAGAGAAATTTTAAAAAATAATTCGGCACTATCAAGAAAATTTGAAAACAGTATTAAATGTTTTCTATATTAACTCATTACATATGTGATGTATTTATCAGTTAATTTCTATAGCTATTTATTTAGCAATTGAAGGGCAAACATACGAAGAAAAATATTTCAACAAGTGTTTCAGAAAGAAGTTAATAACGTACCTTTAAAAATTTACACTTTAGTAGAAGACAAGTAAGAGAAGCCAAGGACATAAAATCCCAAATCATGAAAAAAGACATACAAGGAACAGAAAGCTTATGGAAATTTTTCCTAGTTTGCTGGTAAGCAAAGAAATGCAAATTAGATTGTCAAGGATTGAAAAAAGTTAGGAAATCTATATTTTCTCAGAAATGGCTGGTATGGGACATAAATTAGCTTAAACTTGATGGGTAACTCCTTAGCAACATTTACATCGAAATCCTGTTATTGATTCCCCCCTTTCATGTGCCTATTGGCCGTTTGTATGTCTTCTTTTGAGAAATGTCTCAACATTATTAGTCATCAGGGAAATGCAAATCCAAATCACTATAAGGTATTACCTCACACCTGTTAGGGTGTCTATTAACAAAAGGTAACAAGTGTTGATGAGGCTGTGGAGAAGGAAACCCCTCTGCACCATTGGTGGGGATGTAAATAGGTGTTTCGTTATGGAAAACAATATGGAGGTCCCGCAAAAAAACTAAAAATAGACCTACCATATGATCCAGCAGCTCCACTTCTGGGTACATATCCAAAAGAGATGAAATCAGTATCTCAAAGAAATTTTCACTGCAGCATTACTCATAATAGCTGAGTTATAGAAACAAGTGAAGTGTCCTTGGATGGGTGAACAGATAAAGAAAATTTGGCATACATATAAAAGGGAATATTATTCAGTTTAAGAAAGAAGGAAATCATGTCATTTGCAACAACATGGATGAACCTAGAGGACATTATGCTAAGTAAAATAAGCCTCACGCAGAAAGATGAATACTCACGTGATCTCATTTACATATGGAATCTAAAACAGTCAGATTCATAAAAGGAGAAAATAGAATGGTGCTTACAGGGGTTGAGGTAGGGGAAATGAGGATATGTTGATCAAAGGGTATGAGGTTTCATGCACGATGAATAAGTTCAGGAGAGCTAACGTACAGCATGGTGACTACCATTAATAATGCTGTATTATATACTTGAAATTTACTAAAAGAGTAGATCTTCCCATCACACACACACACACACACACACACACACGCACACAAATAGTAACTGTGGGGTAATGGATAGGTTAATTAGCTTGACTGTGGCAATCATTTCACAACTGTATACATATATCAAGACACCATAATGGACACCTTAAATATATACAAATCTTGTCAATTATATCTCATTAAAGCTTATTAAAAATATTCTAACCCTTGGATTAGAAACCTTCGTTGTACTCATTTATCCTGAGGAAATAGTCCAACATTTTCCAAGTATGAATGAACAAGTTTTTCATAAAAATGTGGCTGCACTAACATGGAAAAATTCACAATGTGGCATTATTCTAAAAGCAGTTTACAAAATACCATTTATGACATGATTCCACTCCTTCTAAACTTATTGGGCTTACATAGTGCATATTTACTCAAGAAAACATCTGAAAAATACAATGGAAGTCAATTATTACTGGGAATTTTGGGGTAGCTTTTTTGCCGTCTTTATTCTGAAGCTACTTGCCAAAGATTCTATGATGAGCATGTATTCATTACTTATTAAGGGGGAAAAAATGTTACCTTTAAAAGAAAGTAATCCATTTGGAGCTCAGCCAGTCTTGAGAAGATTTCTCCCCCCTAGTTCCTTTTGCCACACAGAAAAGTGTTCAGAACCAACCTGATTGGAGCCCCTGCTATATTTTTGTCTGATTTAAATCTGTATCTAGAAATATGAAGTACTTTCCCACATTTTACCCACACAAAACCCTATGAAGGCATTTGAACTAAGTCTGATCTCTTGCTTTTATAATTAAGCAAAGAGAAGGTCACAGGGATGAGCTGGATCTTTCCCTTCAGTGGAAAGGTAGTGGGTGGGGAGCCAGGCTCCTGTTTCCATAGACCCTCAGGAGCCATTTCTTAAGCACTTGTCCACAAAGTACCTCATGCTTACTAGGTCCAATTGTGCCTGATTTGTTGTTCTCAGGGATTGACACCATTTATAGCATACCACCCCGAATCAAACCGAAACCTTGCTTCTTAAGTGAATTTCCAAATACGATATATTTTTCTTTAAAAATAATTTCAGACTTACAAAACAGTTGCAGAAATAAAGACTGTGCAGGTACCTGCATGCCTATCGCAAATATCTTGTTCACTTATTGCAAATACTTCACCCTATTTCCTTCATCATTTGCTATCTATATGTATCATTAAATACATTCATTTTCAGAATCATTAAAGGGTAGGTTGAATATTATCACGGCTCTTGACACTTCAATATTTCAGTGGATATTTCCTAAGAATGGGGATATTGTCTTCTATAACCACAGTACGGTCAACAACACAATAAATGTACACTGAAATAATAATGAGGGATCCCTGGGTGGTGCAGCGGTTTAGCGCCTGCCTTTGGCCCAGGGCGCGATCCTGGAGACCCGGGATCAAATCCCACGTCGGGGTCCCGGTGCATGGAGCCTGCTTCTCCCTCTGCCTGTGTCTCTGCCTCTCTCTCTCTCTCTCTCTGTGTGACTATCATAAATAAATAAAAATTTAAAAAAAAAGAAATAATAATGATATAATCTACTGGCCATCTTCCATAGTTGTCAGTTGACCTTAATATCTGTTGTTTATAGCATTTTCCCCCCAAATTTCCGATACAGGCTTTACTTTAGATCAGGTATTGCATTTAGGTGTTATGACACATTAGTTCCCATTAGCCTGGGCCATTTCTAAAGACTTTTTTATTTGTTTATCTTTTATCACAGTTTTGAAGAAAAGAGCCCTCCCTTTTTTTTAAGATTTTATTTATTTATTCATGAGAGATAGAGAGAGAGAGGCAGAGGCACAGGCAGAGGGAGAAGCAGGCTCCATGCAGGGAGCCCGATGTGGGACTCGATCCCAGGACTCCAGGATCATGCCCTGGGCCGAAGGCAGGTGTAAACCTCTGAGCCACCCAGACATCCCAAGAGCCCTCCCTTTTTAACAGAACTCTCAGGCTGCTCTGGCTGCCTTAACAAAGTCATAGCTAGGGTGCTGAAACAAGAAATTGATCTTCTCATGGTCCTGGATGCTGGAAGTTCAAGATCAAAGTGCCAGAATGGACGGGTTCTGGTCCTTACCCTGGCTAGCATGTGGCTCCCTTCTCACTGCGTCCTTACACGGCAGAGAGCAAGAGAGAGCAAGTTCTCTGCTGGCTTTTCGCTTAAGGGCATGAACATCAGACCAAGGCACTGCCCTCCTGGCCTCATCTAATTTGACTCATTTCCCAGAGGCCACGTCTTCAAACACCATCAACGCTGGGGCTTAGTTAGGGCTTCAACATACCAATTCTGAAGGGACGCAAACCTGAAGTCCCTAATAAAGAACATGCCTCATCTTGTAAAACAAAGGCATTTTTAGATAGATTGGAAATGAAATGGTCTAAACCTATGCAATAAAATTTTCTAAAGCCATTACACCAGAATAAAATCATAGCCCTTTCCCAAACGGAGTGCTCACTGAGCTGATACTTCATTGTGTTGAAACTCCAGTCGTTACCAGCTAGTCTCTGTATTGGGCTATTTATGTGGCACCCTCATTCAAGAATGTGCCCCCTTCTGCCAACACAGTATTAAAATAGAAAAAGATTACTCTCTACTGAAACACACTGTGTCTCAAGGATTTTTATGGAAGTCAGCCTATATCAGAACCATAATGTACTTCATTTTTAGACATCAAGTATTCAGAAAAAGTATTTCAGATCAGCACTTTGGCTAATAAGAACAAAGGCATTTTTTTTTTCATGCAACTCCCGATCTTTCATTTATTTGTTTGTTTAGAGGGAGAAAAAGAGAGAGAGCACAGGGTTGGGGGTAACAGGGAAAGGCAGAGGGAGAGAGAAACCCAAGCAGACTCCATGCTGAGCATAGAGCCCTCACAGGGCTGGATCCCACGACCCTGGAATTAGACCTGAGCTGAAACCAAGAGTCTGTCGCTTACCCAACTGCACCACCCGGCATCGGATGATCTTTTTTAAGTCATTATAATACAGTATGTTTTTTCCATACTATGTTGAAATATTGCATCTTTATTTCCTTCTACTATATGTGATGCAGTTATTAATATTGCATTAATTTGTATATTTCATATTAGTATAGTATTTGCTTTTCTTTACTGTTAATCTAAAATCCTTTACTTTTTAAATTTTAAGACAATTGGGATGCCCGGGTGGCTCAGTGGTTGAGCGTCTGCCTTTGGCTCAGGGCATGATCCCAGGGTCCTGGGATCAAGTCCCACATCGGCCTCCCTGCAGGGAGCCTGCTTTTCCCTCTGCCTGTGTCTCTGCCTCTCTGTGTGTGTGTCTCATGAATAAATAAATAAAATCTTAAAAAAAAAATTTAAGACAATTTTTCAATTGTTCCAATAAGGTATCACCTGGTTCAAATGTACTTTCTATTATTTTTACTATTTTTTATTTTGAGAAAGAGAGTGTGTGCACACAAGCAGGAGGGGTGCGAGGGGGAAGGGTGGGACGAGGGGCAAAAGGAGAGGGAAAGAGAGACTCTTAAGCAGACTCCACACTCAGCATGGAGCCCACTGTAGGACTCAGTCTCACCACCCTGAGATCATGACCTCAGTCAAAATCAACAGAATTTTAAGAAACTGAGCCACCTCTCCAAAATTACCCAGTTTTTGGATTATATTAGCTACATCTTACATTTCGTTGATTATTTAGCCTTTGAAGTAGGATATGTGTTACTGCGTATCTTTTTTTCCCCTTCATCTTTGCACTGATTTCTCAAAAAGCAGATTTCCTTGTTTTGTTTTGTTTTGTTTTGTTTTTTTGTGAAACAAAAGTTTTGGAATACAAATGACCCAATATGCCTAACATATATTCATTTTTAACTTCTTCTACATATTCAAGCAATTATTTGACCTGATTCGACATAATCTGGAAATAGAACTTCTACTTCTTCTATTTGTTCCTAACATCTGGCTCTGAATTTAAATCGAGGGTTTCCTGGACTTGTCAATGTTCCTTTCTCCTTTCCATGGAGTGTTAACCATTTCATCTATTTGGGGGCCTTTGATTCTGTTTTGAAACAACATGATCACGGTGCAGCTGTAAGTGCTTAGATCCTCTGAAATCAGGATTTCTAATTTCATGGTCTTGTATGAGCCAAAGGAAAATAAATGATTAAGATTTACCTTTTTTTTCTCCCTTAATGATGACTTCTGTGAAAGAAGTAATGTCAGAGTCACACCTGCAACCTGTAATCCTTTAATGCTAGTTCTTTTCTTACAGAATTTCTGGTGTTCTTGTGTTTTAGCCTAATTTATCTTCTCTTTTCCTTTTGGAGCTTCATAGTTAATTTCATAGCTGACTTCATATTGCTTGAATTTGTTAGATTTCCTCCCTCTCCCCTTCCTTCCTTCCTTCCTTCCTTCCTTCCTTCCTTCCTTCCTTCCTTCCTTCCTTCCTCTCTGTTCCTCTTCCTTCCTTCCCTCCTTCCCCCCCCCCCAAAATGTCAGGCACACAGCCTGCCTGCATGGAGTATATAATGTAGTATAGAGAGCCTTGACTTTGGAGGCAGGATTCCAGTCCCAGCCTACTAATTCTGTGACCCATCAGAAAGTAACCCGTCATTAACATTTTTCATATCAGAGAGTCTGTGTAAGATTGGGCAGGATAATTTGTACCTTTTATTTCTGGCAGTACAGTTGGCTAGGTGACTCCAGGACACACAACACAACTACCTTGTGTAAAACGGGACAAGTAAACACCACTTTAAATGTATAACTGAGCTTGTGGGAAAGAGAAATCCCTAAAGTCGAAAACGAAGAAGGAATAAAGAGTAGGCTGGTAGACAGCATTGGCTGATCCGACGGCTTCCCTGAGGGAGTTTGCTGGCTTCTGAGGAGCTGGCAGTGGGAAGGTCATGTGGGGACAGGACTTAGAAGCCAGACAACTTCATAAAGTCATGTACTGGCTGGCTGTTCTTTGCCCCCGCAGATCCACTTTTCACACATCTCCACCCCGTATCACTGGGCTCCCTTCTCCTCTGGCTTCCAGCAGGCCTCAGCCAAAGAGGAAGAAGTTGGGAAGGAAGGAAAGAATGAGGCGAGGATATTTATTCTCCTGTTTCCCTCCCTATGCCATCCCTTTGAAGTGGCCGTGTCCCATCACTCCAGGCCCGGAGGCTTGCCCTATACAGCTCTCTCCCCTTGGCTCCCAGGAACCTCTCTCTCCTCTCATTCCTCAGCACCTGTGAGTGATCACAGCACAGGTGGTCAGTTTGCAGTTGCTGTGACTCCCATGTGCCCCCTATACCTTGGTAATCGATCCATGTGTGAAGAAATGCTCCTTAAACCTTTTCTAGCTAATTCTCATACAAACCAAGACTCTCAAAGAACGACTTTGAGAAAAGAGAAAAGTGAAAAGAGAATCCAGGGAAAATATACAACCAGCACAAAGAGAATACCTGCATGACTCAGCCTTGTAAGAAGTTGTAACCATGCTTTACACTGCCACTGTAGTCCAAAGGCAGCACATCTCCAGTATGTACAGAGAAAGTCCCGCCAAATGAGATCACAACCTTAAATGATAAAACACACCAGGAAAGAGTCTCGCAAAGGTGAGACCCGCAAAACAGACAGGATTTAACTCTCCAAGGGCCTTAGTTAGAAGCGTTCCCTGATAATGACTTAGAGGAAGTGTGTCTTCAATTATTAAAGACACTGATGAAGACTTGAAGACCTGAGACCAAAGAGAGGATGTAAAAAGGCCAAGCACACCTGGAGGAGAACTCGACGAAGTTCCAGAAAGGAAAAACGTATCATCATTAAAAATCAAACCAAATGGGCAGATCATACAAAAAAAGAGTAAAAAGGAAGGTGGATGGGGGGGAAATGCCAAGAATTCAACTGCGAAGGATTAAGATGCTGGAAATAGAAAAAGGGGGTTAAGACATGAAGACTAGAATGCAAAGGTCCAATATGTTGCTAACCAGAGTTTCTGAAAGAGAAAATAGAAAAAGGATCCAAGGGACACTGGGAGGGAGGGGGGATGAAGATCTTAAAAGCAACCAGGATAAATGAATGAACGAACGAACGAATGCAACCACAAAGAAAAGTCATTACCTACAGAAGAACTGCAATTAAAGTGGAAGCAGTTTCCTCCACGATGAAAACTGAAGGCAGCTGGGCAATGCAATAAAATGTGTAGCAGGTAACAAGCACTCAGTAAATGGGCAAGAACCCTTGCTGCACCTCTCAGTTGACAGCTTCCTCTTCATACGCTACACAAACGTATTTGTGTCTTTGCCACTCGATGCAATCCAGGGTTGGCATATTTCTTTTAATAGTAGTTTAGGGTTTTTTTTTTAAAGATTTTATTTATTTACTTGAGAGAGAGACAGGGAGGGAGAGAGCACAAGCGGGGGGAGCAGCAGAGGGAGAGGGAGAAGCAGGAGAAGCAGACTTGCCACTGAGTGGGGAGCCCGATGCGGGGCTTGATCCCAGTCCCTGGGGATCATGACCTGAGCTGAAGGCAGACGGTCAACCAACTGAGCCACCTGGGCGCCGCAGTAGTAGCCTAGCTTTTATCTGGGTGAACCTGTTGGTCTTAAGGAAATCTGCTTTACCCTTCCAACAAGGAGCTGGAGGTAAAAATGCAGAAATATTTTAGTGCTTATTGAAAAATGCAGTGGAAAAAAAAAAAAAAAAGAAAAAAGAAAAATGCAGTGGAGGGCAGCCCCGGTGGCCCAGCAATTTAGCGCCACCTTCAGCCCAGGGTGTAATCCTGGAGACCCAGGATAGAGTCCCATGTCAAGCTCCCTGCCTGGAGCCTGCTTCTCCTTCTGCCTGTGTCTCCACCTCTCTCTCTCTGTCATGAATAAATAAAAGTACTTTTTAAAAAAAAGAAAAAGAAAAATGCAATGAGAAAAAAAAATTGTGCAAAAGCTTCAGAGGCTACAAACAGAAATGAAGGGGTGTCTAAAATTGGTAGGAACCAAAAATTAATTAATTAATTAATTAATTAATTAAAATTGGTAGGAACCAGTGCCAGAAGGAAAAGAAAATACCACCTGGGACTTCTTGGCTGGAAAATAGGTAAAGGGTATGGACGGACAGTTGGAATAAGCAAACAGGAGAGAAAACAGGCAACTCTTTTAAGAGGTGAGAAAAACCCCACATGTTAAAACAAAATATAGAGTTGTCCACACCATGAGCAAAATGTCAAAGTGTGATTACAGCTGGTGCTATTAGTTTTGTGGTAAACTTGGGATAGTTAGATGTTTCTAGTGGCATAGAAATGTATACTTACATAATTAATGTAAAAAAAAAAATAAATTCAGTTCTGTAGTCACACTAGCCTGTTGTTTGGAGTGTGCAAAGCCACATGAAACTAGTGCCTCTCATACCGCCTAGCACAGCATCTGTCCATTATGCAGAGAGTTCGACTGAACTGGAGGGTGGAGGACAGACGGACACAGGAGTGGAAGTTTTTTGAAGGCGAACAGCTTCCACCATGCATGGTTATTTCAGCTTGTTCTCCAGTTACTCAAATGTGTCCAGTTCAGCCGTCGACCCTTCCACTCACACGTTACCCAACCTCCTCTTAAACACTTAGCGTCTTCAGACATATTTTTTGAATCTAATGGGTGTGAAATGATATTTCCCACTGCTTGAAATTTGCATTTTCCTGATTACTAATTAGGTCAAGTATTTTTTCATGCATTTATTAGCCCTTCCTATTTCCTCTTCTGGGAGTTTCCTATTTGGTTTTCTTTCTCCACGTTACCCTGCTGAAGTTCTTTAAAACAGGAACATGTTTATGAGATAGTGACAAGTTTAAAAAAAAAAAAAGGACGCGTTCTTATTCTTTGTTTTCTAAGTCTTCCTCTTGGCTCCATGTAGACGGAGTGATTATTTTTCTTTATCCCTGCTATTATTTTTATTTCACATTATTCCTTTTTGGTAGAACACTGTGTGCTTGACCTAAAAAAAAAAATCTGTGTGTGTGTGTGTGTGTGTGTGTGTGTGTGTGTGTGTGTGTAAAAGCAAGGCTAGAGTGGTGAGAGGAAAAAAAACAGCATTTCAAGATTTGTATCTTTAATTAGACTACATGTTTAAATTGCAAAGGAAACTGCCTTTCATAATTCAAGTGGAAGGAAATGAATTCACATATATTGCTTGGAGATTTCACATACCCACGGTGTGGAAATGAACTTCAGCACACACTAGCCCCAGTAGTGAGCATGGAAAAGAAGGGGCAGTCTTGGAAGAAGTGGAACAGCACTGCTCAAAAAAAAAAAAAAAAAAAAAAAACACACAAGACGAAGAGAAACAGTAGTGTGAAAACTGAGCATTAATTCCTGCTCGACCTGAACCCTTGGGGAAACAGGGCTGTGGTCCCCAGGACGTTTCAGGGTCACACTGGCGTCCAGCATGTGGAACCTTCCACACTAGTGAACGGTAGTCAAGTTCCCACGCAGACTTGTCCCCTATTGGTCCTTTCCCTCTCTCTTATTGTCAACCAGTCCCTTTTCTATTATTCTTTCATTTCCTGCTGAGATCAACTCTTCCAGTTGCCCTGCCCAGGCCTGCTGCACCCTGTTTCCCACCCCTGGTCCAAGCGCTCTTTGCAGCAGGTCTGGAGAGAAACAGGGAGGATTTTTACCCTTAACAAAGAGGGTCGGAGCCGTCCTTCATTCTGCTCAGGGAGCCTGCAGGCCCTGGGTGGTGCTGCGGCCTCGCATCCTCCAGGCAATTCTGGTCTGGGTGTCTGTGATGGATCCCTAGCATTTTAGTAGCATGAGCTGGCAGGTGCCTTTGCACATTCTCTTTCCTGCTTGCTTCCCAGTGAGCACCCCAGTAAGTGATTTGTTCAGAGTGGGGGGCAGAGAGAGAGCCTCAGAGTTTATCATGCCTGCCTTGCCCTTGCCCTTGCCCGGAACAGTGCCACCTTCCGGGGGCCTCACCACGTGGGGCTCTTCCTGAACTCTTGTTCTAATTTGTAAAGTGGGGGTTGCCCCTTTGCCTTTGATTTGCAGGAAGACGGCAGTTCGTTCGCAGGGTGTTATGACATGAGCTATAGGACAGGAAGCGAAGGAAGGCCACGATGAAATTCATAATACAAGATGTTTTTAACATCAGGGTAAAACCCGGCCCAGTAGAACCTGGAGTGCCAAGGAAATAGGATTTGCAACTTGAGTGCGCTCCCTCCAGGAAGCCTCTCAGCAGAATGTGCCAAGCAAGGCTTGACTTCCCAGAGTGGAGACTTGGGGGGGGGCGGGGCTTATTACTGCAGTCCCAGAACCTCCCATGGTCTTCCATCTGCTTGAGTTTGAGCTAAGGTGTGGGTTTGGATCTACTTCCTAAGATCTCCCCTAATGCATACCCTGAATGGGATCCAAAGACGTTTTTCTCTCCATGGCCCTGGAATGTACTGGGATGTTTCCTGAAGCTACTCTTTTGTGTAACAGGGTTAGATCTGCAGTTGTGTGTCATGATTTGGGGGCACTCGGTCGGGCCATCCGCTCTAAGTATCAGCATTCCCACTGGTGTGCTCATATCATTACTCCTTTCCTTTAGAGGCTGGCTGCCTTTCCCGAAGGGTATGGCTGTAAATAAGCTACCCCATTGCTTCACAAAGCTTGGCTCCTGAATCAGTTGGGAACTTATTAAAAATCAAATAACCAGGCCCCAGACCAGACCCGCTGAACTGGAAACTCTAGGGATGGGGCCCTGCGTTCTGTGGCTTAACAAGCCTTCCAGGTGATTCTGATGCTCATTAAAGTTTGGGGGCTCCCTACAGAAGCCTGTGAGCTCCAAGGTGACCTGTGCCCAGTGACCTGATGGAAGATATTGCAACTTTGAATTTCATAGCCTCCGTTTCCCATTTCTGTTTTTGTGCATTGCTGTATACCTGATATGTGTTATTGTATCTGTGATTTATTGGCAAACACATATTGTGTATTAGGGGTTCGTGTTGAACATTGTTGATAGGGACACCTGATGGACAAGGTTTGCAGACTACTTGTAGAACATTTAAAAACACTGCTGCTTTAAATCCAACTGAGCTATTAGCCACCAACAATGACCTACATTTGTGTTAATATATTTTTCTCCTCGGTTCTGAAATGCCTTGCACAAACTTTATAGGCCTCATTTCTCCCTTTGTGCAAAGAACCCTCACATTCCCAGGAAAGTGAGAAAAAGAGGCCTCTGTGTTGTATCCTGGACTCTTTTTGCCTGTCCTTGAACAAAAGAGAGAACAGTGGTGGCCCATGAACAGCATCAGTGGCACCTTCCCACATCCCCCTCAGCGCGTTCAGCAAATGTGCATGCAGGAAAGGGTACAAAGAGGTAGAGAGAGGACCCTGCGTCCAGTCCTTGCTATGCCCTCTTCCCACGCCCATTGCTCTGCTTAGATGGAAGAGCCCTTGGAGTCTGGGGGCAGGGGTGAGTACCCTGTTCTCGTTCCTCCCTCCCCCAGCCCAGCAAGCCTTCTGGGTTACACACTTAAGCCCCCTTGATCTTATGCTTCCTCAGCTACTCAGCAAACACTGCTGTGCACTTCAGATAAATGGAAGAATGGAGGAACCGGGGGTAGGGCTAACTTTTAAGCCATGGTAATTTAGGAGCTCAACAAAGAAAAAAAAAAAGATTATTTCGTTCCCAGCATAATATGCACCTAAAGTATGCTTTCCAAAACTGCATGGCATGAATGAACAAACGTATAAATATAGTTGAGTTCCGGGGCACTGAGTTCTAGTACTATTACATTACATAGCAGCTCAAAGCATAAATCCAGATTTGAGGCTTATCACTCTGCACTTACCCTTCATGTGACCTTGAGGCAGTTCCCTAACCTCTCTTAAGCCTCATTTCCTTCACTCTGTAAATTAAGGCTAAGGATACTAAGTCCTCCACAGACTCACTGTGATTTATTTTTTTTAAGATCTTATTTATTTATTCATGAGACACAGAGAGAGAGGCAGAGGCTCAGGCAGAGGGAGAAGCAGGCTCCCTGTGGGGAGCCCGAAGCAGGACTCGATCCCAGGACCCTGGGATCACGCCCTGAGCTGAAGGCAGATGCTCAACCACTGAGCCACCCAGGCGCCCCTCACCGTGAGATTTAAATGAGATGTAAGCATGATATCCGGCACATGATAAACTCCCAGCTAAGATGAGCCATGTCATATGTTGCTAAACTGAATCAGATGCCAGAAAATAGTAAAGCGGATCCCTACCAGGTCCTTGGCTGGCGAAGCTCACAAATCTTTTTTTTTTTTTTCTTTTTCCTAGTTAAGGCCAATGATCTTACATAATCTATGCTATTTTGAAAATCAGGAGTAATACCTTTATCGGAGAGACTGACCCAAACCTTCGTTAATCACCATCTCCTCCTGCCCATGTGTCTGTCTGCCTGCCTGGAAGGGCTATTTTTGCTCTGGAGCCGTAACTACTGGCAGAGGTGCCAAGTCCTTTCATTCCATTTCACCTAATAGTACATTATACTTCATCATTAAGAGACAAGGGGAAAATTAGATGTAGATCTCCACGCGGGAGCCATTGAGTTGAAAACTTGATGGCAGTAAAATGATACTGCATCAAGGAAGGAATAAAAGACTGCAAGTTTTCTATCACTGTTTAGAAAAATTAATTTGTCTCAGAGGAGACTTTATAGCACACTGTTATCCAATAAAAACACCAGAGGATAATCACAGAAGTTTCCCCGAACTCTGTAAAAAAAAAAGGACTCCAGGAAAATTAATATTTTCCTCTTTTCCCCCCAGATTTGCCCTTCATGAATAATGGGAAATCAAGAAATATTATTTGAATGATTACGTAAGAAGAACGCCTATAACAAAGGTGTAAGGATGTCAAGGCATTAAGAGCAGAATGACACTTCTCTTGTTCGTTTGTGCTTGTTATGATCACCTAATCCCCATATTTGATAATAATCACATAATTCCCATATATGACTTGACTTGAATATTTTCAGTGCTGTATGAAGTAGGTATCTCTATCCTAATTCAGTAACTCAGGCAGCAAGAACTTGACAAGTGTGCCCAGGGTCACAGTTAGAAGTCATGAAATCGAGATAGAAACCTCAAATCCCTTATGGCCTCATGTTCAGGAGGATGGAAAGTGGCCTTTATGTTCATCTCTTTTCCTTCTTAGAGAAAATGTGAATTTCTGCAGTAAACCAGACCCCTTGCTCCTGTGCTCACATTCCCACTGCTTTCCTTCACTCTTCTGAACACTTTGGAGTTACCAGCCTTGCCCCTCCGAGACCCTAGATCCATCCCAGGGACTCAGATACAGGATCAGCGTTGAATGTTCAGTTTGATGCTAGGGCTTTGGGACCCAGGAAAATGGATCAAACCTCCTGCTCCTGAGGATATCAGGCTGGAAGGATATAGAGCAAAATGGTAATAATGGTTACCTCTGGCATTGGTGTAAGCCATCTTTTCCTCTTTTTTCTTACCTGCAAAAAACGTCTACTCAGATGTTAATACTTTTATAGAATAGCTTGAAGGGGAAAAGCAGGGGCTGCAAGAAAAGAAACCATTAGGGAACTAATCTCTAACAGTGAAATGGAGCTGACAAAGGCAGAACCAGCAGTGTAACCGCAGCCTTCTGACTCCTTACACCCTAGAGGCACCATTTGTTCAAGCCAATTTGGGGAAATCTTTTTATTTTTTTAAGATTTTATTTATTTATTCATGAGAGACACAAAGACCGAGAGGCAGAGGGAGAAGCAGGCTCCATGCAGGGAGCCTGATGTGGGACTCGATCCCAGGTCTCCAGGATCAGGCCCGGGGCTGAAGGTGGCGCTAAACCACTGAGCCACCCGGGCTGCCCATGGGGAAATCTTTAATTGAGACCCTGCTATGTATCAGACAATCTGTTAAATGTTGAAAGTTATAGAGATAAATAAGACAAACTTTCTAGTGGAAAAATGATGAAATATGACATTGTTTTCCACATACACAGATACTTGTCTTTTCTGTCTGCATGAAGATTTTGCTTGTTTTTTGTTTTTGTTTTTTTGCAGAAACTTGCTATTACATCAATCTAGAAATGCACATGGCCATATTGGCATGAAATGTCATCTTTTGAGAGCTATGCAAAAAAAGCACAAATTATCATTGCATGCCAACAGAAAGACAGAATAACCCCCACAGAATCCTATTAGGTCTAATATTTAAAGAACCTCTAGGGCTGGGTAGGAGTCTGGAGCTGAAAAAGTAAACTGCAAAATGCTAAAAAAAAAAAAAGAAAAGAAAAAGAAAAAAGAAAGAAAAGAAAAGAAAAGAAAAAGAAGAAAGAAAGAAAGAAGAAAGAAAAGAAAGAAAGAAAGAAAGAAAGAAAGAAAAAGAAAAAGAAAGAAAGAAAGAAAGAAAGAAAGAAAGAAAGAAAGAAAGAAAGAAGAAAGAAAGAAAGAAAGAAAGAAAGAAAGAAAGAAAGAAAGAAAGAAAAAAAGAAAGAAATCAATCCTCATGCTTCTCAAAATCCTTCATGTAGGGGCACCTGGGTGGCTCAGTGGTTGAGCATCTGCCTTCAGCTCAGGACATGATTCCTGAGTCTGGGAATCGAGTCCTACATCGGGCTCCCCATGGGAAGCCTGCTTCTCCCTCTGCCTATGCTTCTGCCTCTCTCTGTGTCTCTCATGAATAAATAAATAAAATCTTTTTTAAAAATCCTCCATGTAAACAAAAGAATGAACCAGAGGGCCTAACCAAAGTTCTAGCACATAGCAGAAGCTCTGTGTCTCTGCTGTTGTTATGAATGTGGTAAACAGATGCCACAGATGCCATCTCTCTACCCTATTCCCGAACCCTCCCCAAAGAGCCTCCCTGGTTTAATCCTTTATTGAGGCTAAAACATAATAATAATTTCAGAAACCATATTTTGGACTCTCAGTGGTCGCCTGTCACCCTTCAGACCCTCACCCGAACCAGCTTCTCACATGTAGGAGGAAGCCGTTGGCACTGTCAACAATGGATGTGACAGTTACTCTCTAACTCTACGACTGCTCCATCACCATTCGTTATTCAAGTATTGATCAACATTTCATGCTGTTACCATTAAATGAGATGAGGATTTTATTTTTTTTGTAATTAAAAACTCTCTTTTGGATAAAGTGAATGAGTTAAATTTGCTCAGCCCAGTTATCTGAGGTTGTCTTAGAACCGTGTTATCGTTTCAGCCATATCGATGAAGCCTGTAGGTTTTTAGCTGCAGGGAAATATGACATCCCCTGAACTAATGACATGATTAAAAATGAAGGGCTAAATGCCATTTAGATAAACCAACAGTTCAATATACCGAGCCCTAAAATTCCAAGGGATAAAAGCGGGAATTAACTGCAAGCTGCAACTAATGACCTTGACTTTGAATATAATGAAAAGTAATGAGCTGAATTCTTTCCAGTATAACACATGATAATTGAATGATAATTGACCTTCTGCGATCATCTATCAGGTGAAAACAGTAAGCATTAGAGGATAAAAATCTTGATTTCCAATGCAAAACATATTTTCCAATTATAATGTGAAAACGTACATATACTCATTTAATTTAAATGTGTGTGTGTGCGTATATATATATATATATACATATATATATATGTGTATATATATATATGTATATATATATTTAAAATTAACCTGATCCTGGCTATTGTCAAGGGTTAGGGCTTTTTGGAAGCATGTCACCCTCTGCTGATCGTCATCCCAGCAGAGATTCAAGAATCCAGGCCTCAGACTCTATCAGCCTCAGGCCTCTCTCTGCTCACCTGTAAGAATCACAAGACCTGGGAGACCAGGACCTAAAGAGCTGTTTGCAGACCCCAGATGACTCCCAACCAAGGACCAGAAAGAGAGAAACATTGAGAGAATCAGAGAGGAAAAATGGACATTCCCAGAGATTCTCAAGTGAAAAAGGATAAAGGGTGGGGAATCAGGCCAAGACAGAAATAAGAAAGATATTTCATTTTGGAGAGTGAAGAAATACCGCTTTGTAAGTGTTAGCTTTCCCCTGATGGATAAACATGAGTCTCAAGTATCAAGCAAAGGAAGTCATAATGGGCAGCCCTTTAACTCCTTCGACCTCTAATGCCCCACGAAAGGCCCAGAAAGTCCCTTCAGAATCACCACAGAAGTCCCCACCTCTTCCCAACCCTTCCTTCCCAGTAATGCCTTAAATGCTAACATTTAAAATAAATAAAAGATGATTTATAATTCAATAGTAACATTTTGAGTCTTCATTACAAGTATCATAATGTCAGGAAACTGATGGCTATTGACCTTTGTTTTATGTGTTTAAATATAGTTTTTAATCTTTAAATGGGAAAAAATAAATAAATATAAATAAGGTGCTCGGTAATGTTACTTATCCACTCTCCCTTCTGGCTCTTGGGAAAAGGTCAAAGGTCCCGCCAGAGGGCAAACCGAAAGCCACGGGGAGATGAAGACCAGAGCAGGGCCCTAAGTCATAGAAGGTGCTGGCCCCTCTGGGCCGCAAAGCCTGGCGTACAGGTACCCAAAGAAACTACCCACAGGTAATGACTTCACTTTGCTGCTGAAAGTCAAGTTTCCTTTCTGACTGATCCTGAACAGCTGTGGGACAGAGTTTGATCCCAACTCGTGTTGAGTGATGAGGAAGCCCTGGAGCCCTGTGTGTGCAGTGACACACTGGCTCGTGGGGGGAGTCCCAGCACTTACTTCCTCAAAGACTCCGGGCGGAACCAAACTTGCTCTATGACTATGAAGATCACCAAAGAGACTGCCACCGAAAATACAAGTTTCATGAGAACTCACCGAAGAAAGTTTATGAGAAAAATGCAGACAATAGGAAGAGTCAACCGTTGCATATATAGAAAAAAATGCCTTGTTTCTGATCTTCTGATTTACTAGGATCCTTTAAAAAAAAAAAAAAAAAAAAAGAGGGGGAAACCCGGGTGGCTCAGTGGTTGACCATCTGCCTTTGGCCCAGGGTGTGATCCCGGGGCCCCTGGATCGAGTCCCGCATCGGGCTCCTGCAGGGATCCTGCTTCTCCCTCTTCCTGTGTCTCTGCCTCTCTCTCTGTGTCTCTCATGAATAAATAAATCAAATCTTTTAAAAATAAATAAATAAAAAAGATTTGATTTATTTATTTGAGAGAGAGAAAGAGCATGAGCGGGGAGAGGGATGCAGAGGAGAGAGAGAGAGGCAAGTAGAATCTCCAAAGCCGAGGCCCAATCCCAGGACCCCAAGGTCACGACCTGAGCCCAAGTCAGATGCCTAACAGACGGAGCCACCCGGGTGCCCCTCATTGGGCTCCTCTTTTTATTGCAGTGCTTATTTTGGTATAAAAGAGTGTAGCCATTTAGTAGATACCCAGCCCCTATTCTGTGTTTATGAACTTGGCTAGCTCCTGTAATTATGCTTAAGGATTTGAAACCTAAAATAACTGCACCACACGCACATGCACGCACACACACAAAGGCACACTCCCGCACATGCAATCTGTGCCTTCCCTGTCCTCTAACTATCCATTGATCACTCACACTATGCAGTCACCTTGAGCCGTCCCCTTCACGGAAGGCGGGACTCTGAATCTGTCACCACGTTTGACCCAGAACAAGGTTGGTTGTAAGTGGAATCCAGCTGAAAGGAAACCACTGGGGGGCAGGGGAGTGGGAGGACTCAGAGACGAGCTGGAGCCCAAGCCAGTGAATGTGCATCCTCCCCAGCTGTTTGCTCTAAAAACTAAAGCAAAGGAGATCATCCCCCTTCCCTCCAGGCTGTTTGGCTTCCTGAGTCTTTCCTTGCCATTTCCCCTCGTAGCCAGCAACAGGATTGAGTCTGAAGAGAGAACCTGGGATATCGCTGCTGCAAGCACAAGCTCTGGTTTCCATCTCCCGGAGCTGATGAACCCCAAGTGTTCATCTGTCATCACCCCAGTGTGTGAAATGCTGAGGGGTTATCAACGGGGTCACCTTTTCTTCCGCAGCCCAATGGCATATTTGTTTAAGCAAAGCCCATATTTGGGAACTGTAAGCAAATCAAGTGTGTTACAGAGTCACAGATAATTTTTAAGACCAAAGACTGACTACACTCAAGCATAAAGCTAAGTAAACACAACTCCGATGGGTTAGGATGGATTGCAGCCAACTTCTAACAAGCCTTCACAGCTCTTTCTTGTTTTCTCACACACGGTCGCATTTGCTCCTTGCAGGCCCCTTGGGGTACTCAATCAACGAATAGCTGTCACCCCTATTTCACAGCTGGGGAAACTGAGTCTCAGACAAGTTAACATGGTTTTCCTAGGATCACAGTTCTAAGCAGCAACGTCTATATTTAGAGCTGAGTTTTCTGACTCCAGACCCACTCTGCTCTTTTTATGTCTCGCTGCCCTCAGCTGAATCTACAAACCGTGACATTAGGGACAGACTTTCAAGACCACAGACATTTTGCTGGTTTGTCAAAAACTGGTAGCAGCTGCTTGGACACCAAAATCCAGCAAACTCGACCACAGAGCAGACAGGTGCAAGGCCAGAACAGTTCCTAACTAAAATCCTTAGTGTGTCCACCCCGGAACTTGACCTTACTAGTCATAAATCTTCTTGGTTGATGTGTTCAGTTGACGCCATGTAATTACTTGGAGAACCATAAATCCTGGGACAGCAAGTAAATACCCACCACCTAGATGCTACAATTAACATTCTACTATACTTGCTTTGCCGCATATCAAACTGTCCATCCGTCTATCCAATCAGCAATCCATATTATTTTTCTGAGGTTGCAGATATCAGTAAAGTTTATCCCTAAATAGTTTGGCTTGCATATCATTAATTAGAATTCAGTATTTGCCAATGGTTCTTATTTTTTTTAAGTAAACTTTGCATATAATCCAAAATACAAATCTTAAGTGTACCATCCAAGAAGTTTTGCCAAATGTATACACCCACACCCATGTAACTCAAACCTCTACCTAGATACGAAATATTACCCTAACCCCAGGAAGTTCCTTCTCCTCGTGCCCCTTCCCAAAAGCCCTCCTCACCATTATGTTAATCTTTATCATGGATGATTAGGTTTATCTCTTTGAGAACTTCATATAAAGGGGGTCATATAATATTTACTCTTTTGTGTAGGGTGTTTCTCAAGATCATGTGTTGGAGATTCATTCATGCTGTTTTGTGTATCAAGGCTTTACTCCTTTTAAATGTTGAGCATTACTCTACTGTAAGAATATACTAGTTTGCTTCACTTTCCTTTTGACAGACACCTGGGCTACTTGCAGTTTTCAGGTATTCTACGTGAAACTACTGTGAACAATCGTATAGAGATCTTCCTGTGAATATGTTTTCATTGCTCTTGTTAAACACCTAGAAATGAAACTGCCAGGTCCTTAAGTAGGTATGTGTTTAGTCTCATAAGAAACTTCCCAAACCCTTTTCAAAGCAGTTGGACTGTTTTACTTGCCATCAACAATGTCTGAGAGTCTCTGTTGCTCCACATCATCAGCAATATTTGGCATTTTCAGTCTTCTTCATTTTAGCCATTCTAGTGGGTGTTTATCATCATACTTTTTGAATTACCAAACAAGAATATCCACAGCGTCTATCCACACTTGCATTATTAAGGGGCATCTTCGGCTATTTTTAATTAATTAATTAATTAATTAATTAATTAATTAATTAATTTCAGCCTTTTGTTTATGAATATTTATATTGATATCCTCCTATCACTCTACCCATTCAGGCTTCTTAAGCCCTGTGGATTAAGACACTAAATCTTGATTCTCATCCTTCGGGAGTTGATTGAAAGACTCAGTATTTGATAGTTATTTAAATGATTTTGGCTTCAAAAAAAATGATTTTGGCTTCAACCTAAGCTCCAAGTCATCAAGCATCGTTGAAGTTCATCTTTGGGATGTTTTTCCATTAATCCTAAGACTTTCAAATGCATCAAAATGATCAGGTTAGCTCTTGACTTCTGCTCAATTGAAAAATAAGTAAATAAGCACAACCTACTCACTAACCTGTAAAATATCTTTGAGTTAAATGGGCACCACCACAGGGGTGACTCTCTCAGACCAAAACTTATTATTAGTAAGTCTGAATCCATTTAGAGCAAGCTTAAGTAATACATGGTAAAGTTATACCCAAGGTAAATGGCTTCCAGTTGTTGGAGGAAGTCATGGGCCTAATTCTTTCTTAATGCAAATTCTTCCTCAGGACTTCTAAATGATCCTTAGAAAATTTCAAGTTTTTATATTGCTGGTTTCTTGGCTTTTGCCGCATTCTCCTTGCTCTCACTTTATTGCTTGTTCATTATGAAAATAACCTTTGTGATCTTAATGCTGGTCAAAAATGTATGTCAGTCCACTGCATATAACATTAGATGTCATTATAACTCATCTGATATTCTTTTAATGAACTTTCAGTGGTCTGTAGCAGTAATGCTGCTTAGAGCTCCGAAGTGGGAGAAACAAATTGTACAAGTCCTGAAGCTAACATAACTTAGTCAAGGCAGCTCATGGAACACTACCATATATGATATATTAACTTTTCTACTGCTCTGAACTAGTCCCTTTCTTTCTTTGCACTTCTGTTTTCCAAGATATTAAAGGACACTCTGTGAGTATATGTAGGAAGTTTTGAGCTGGAAAATTTTATAATGCAACCTTAGTATCGATTAGTTTTTGTTAGGCAGATGATATTTCTGGTGGCACCGATTCCGTTCCTTCCCGTAACATCTAGAAAAGGGCAAAATGCTCCCACAGTTTTGAGAATGCCCCTGGTCACAGAGGCATTGGGGAGATGGCACCTGAGGGCATGTTATGAATTAGGCATTTTAATCTCTGTCCTGACTTGCCTTTTTCAGGGGCCCTAAATACACTGCTTTATCACTCACTGTCTAGCTGTAAGATAATAAAATATGCTGGTTCTTATGATATGTTAATAAGGTAATAATTTGTTTAAATTACATAAAATGTCACCTATATGTGAGTTTGCATATTTTTGGAACTACTAGGCACATATGATATGCTTCTGAAAATAACAAAACTCCATGGCTTGAAATGATATGACAGTGACTAATTGTCCCAAACATCAAATGTGCAATACGTACCCCAGGTTTATCATAGGTCCCTTTTTTTTTGTTTTTAATGTGCATATGTGCCACCAGAGCCAATGTTATACACAGGTGAAAAGAGGCAGCTATTTTGGGATGATATAGCAGCGCAGAAGAGACCTGCCTGCTTTACGATATTTTTCCTCTAGCCTGCCTTAGGGATAAGACACTATCTTCAAATTTTTCTATCAAAACCAATGTATCGGCAGGTAATATACCAGAGTCACCTTTTATTATATGAACCATTAATGTCCACTATTCCTCCAGAGTCTAGCAGAACCAGGGATGGAGCACACAGTTAGAGACATTTTGAAAGGCTGAAGAGGATATGAAGTAATGAGACACTGAGTCTGCGTGGTGGAGGGGTTGGAGAGGAACCCCAGGAGGGGGGAGGGCAGCTTGAGGGTGAAGGCACCTGTGGGAGGAAGCTCTGAGAGAAACTCTGGGATTTTTGCAAAAGATAACCCTTGTTTCCAATGTTGGCCTGGGGCTGGACCCAGGAGACAAAAGTGAGAAACTGGTGTTGTCTTTTATTTCCCAGAGAAAGCCAAATTTTGCATGTAAGCTCTTTTGAGGCACTTTGTTCTGACAGGAAAGACAATAACTTTGCAGGCATTGATAGTACTGAGGCAAAAAAAAAAAAAAATCGTGCATTTTCCCATGTTACATAAGCCAGATAGTTAAACTCTGGTTCATCTACTAAAGAAGTATGGAAAATGAAAATTGATTATCATTGTGAAGTGCTGCATAAATACAAATTCTTTTTACTGTGAGTCCAGAACTTAAATAAAAATCAAGTCATCATTCTTCTCTGATAATTGCCCCTAACATTTTGCCAGCGACCACTTTATACAGGAATCAAATCCAAATGCTGCATTATTTAATCAGATTTCATTGCATTCTAAATGAACGAGGATAGAAGTGAAGATAACACAGCAGGACACGTGACAGGGCTCACTTATAGGCTACTTCCATTTCTAATGCATCTCTGAATTTTATCCCTTTTATTTTGTTTGCCTTGTTCAACACATGCTATTTTAATGGCATATAAAGAGTTGTAAGGACAACTAGTCCCTTAATTAAAAAAAAAGTGATCACTCGGTGTTTTACCATGTTCCTCTTTATACATTTTTCAAAAGATTTTATTTATTTATTTGAGAGAGACAGAGAGAGCACAAGGGGGGAGGGGGGAGAGGGAGAAGCAAACTCCCCACTGAGCAAGGAGCCCGACATGGGACCCTGAGATCATGACCTGGGCTGAAGGCAGATGAATCACCAAGGCACCCCTCATTTATATATTTTATCATGGTCAGTAGAGAAAGGCTCAAGGACTTTAAATTTTAGAGCATAAGTTCAGCAATTGTCTAGCTTTAGATTGTTAAGCATAATTATTAGAGTTGTGTTACTCTTCTTTTTCATAAAATTTTTATGTTTCCATGAAAATCAGTTGGCCTTTTATAAATTAACCATAGCAAACAATAAAGGAATATCCTTCGGACTGAGACAAAAGACCATGATCAAAATAATTGAGATCTTGGCTCTCTAATCATATTATTCTAGGGCCTTAATATTAAAAAGCTCTCATAATTGGTAATTGAAAAGCTCTTCGTTAGTTTCTCTAAAAATAAGAGTTTTTCATCTCTTCTTGCAGACTAGGAGAGTCTTATGATTTAAATATATTTTGAAAATTTGTTTCAATGGTTAAATGGAAGATGTCTGATACACTCAGTTCCTTAAAACATTTATGATTTTAAGCTCCCAGCAGAAATCTGCTGCTGAAGAGGGAAAAAAAAATTAAGAGCTGTTAGTCAGAAAGACGCTTATGTAAGAACTATGACATTGGTCATTGCTATGAAAGCAGGAAGTCCTATATTTTAGAGTCAAGGCTTAAAGGAATCTTTATCAAGCATTTTCCCCCCTTGGAGCTGAGATAAATGGCTGAGGAGGGAAATCTTGAGAAATGCTCACGGCTTTTCTCCTTCGTTCTGTTACAGCCCGGAAGATGGTGAGATCCATCCAGAAATCTGTCGGCTTTATATCCAGCTGCAGTGCTGCTTAGAAATGTACACAACAGAAATGCTCAAATCCATATGTCTGCTGGGGTCTCTTCAGTTTCACCGAAAAGGTATCTGCCTTTAGTGTACCATCATAGACACCGAGGGATGTTAAACAAAGGCTTACCTTTTCCGTTGGCCTATAAGCACCCCATGTGCACACAATTAGGATGGATGTAAATGTTCAGGAAACATTTGATGCAAATTAACAAAAGAAGTCTACACCAGTACCGAGCGCCTAAGAACACTGATCATCTTGAACAGAAACTGTGGTAGAAACTGTTCTCAAATGTATTATTTTCCCACTTGTGAACATGACTTTGGTTACAATCAGCAGGGAGAGCAAAAATATACAACAATCTTACTAGGGGTAAATGCCATCCAAGACTGCTGCTATTTCCCTAAATGAATTTGGCTGCAAGAAGACAAATTACATATTATGTCTCAAAGATTTAAAAATAGGGGGAACTCAACCAACAATAGGGAGGCATATGAGTAACAGGAAAAACTCATTCCCTGACTTACACCATAAAGAAATACATTGGCTAAAACGGCTGAAATGTCCAGAGGTGGCGGTGACGGTTGTGTGGTTTGATGAGACTTTTGAATCGCATTCTGAATGTTAGCCCACCTTCTCCTGGGTGTTTGCCTTTACCCTCACACTGCTTTCCCCCACGTTAGCAAACTGATCCCAACAGTTCCAACAGATCCCAACAGTCATCACATCTGCATACTAAAAGATCCATAAAGAGAATTTCTCCCCACTAGAGACTAGAGAATGTCCTGAGCTTCATTCTGATTGGACCAGGTTGGATCATGGGTCTATACTCGAACCAATCACTCTAGCCAAATCAATTATATTGATTGATTTAGCTAATCAAGGCCCATTCCTGGAGCTAGAAGAGGAGTCCACTCTACCCAACCAGTGCCTGTTACATGATGGGACAGATGGCATGGAACAGATGCTGGGGAGGAAACCAGACATTTCTGTTAGTGGAGGATTCAAGCTATATTTTCTTTACTCATTCATTGCACAATAATTTATTGGAGATCTGAATGCAAACACTTGATGCGTGAGCTCAAAAGACTAGGATGATGTGTAAAAAGTAATCCTTGCCTGTGATTTTAAGTCCAGAAACAGTAACCCCTCGAATATTCAGGGAAAATCTTATAGAAAGGGTGGGGCTTGAGCTAGGTTGTGAAGATAAAGTTCAAGCAGGGAAGGAACAGCAGGACCTTGCAAGGGAAGAAGCAGTCCAAGTACAGATTTGAAATCACATGGGCATGGAATCGGGGGGATCTAAGCAGCATGACAAAGCACTTGTAAAAATCGAATCTTGTGTACACACGGGTATATGTCCAAGGCAGAACTAAAAATAGGATTATGCTACACTGCTCCAGAGAGAGAACATTTTCTTGAAACGTTGAGTATTTTTTTTCCTTCTCCTTCTAAAGGCAGACCTCTCAACAGCTTCCTTCTTTACTTCTGCTATTAATACAAATGAACATGTTTGGAGAGATTAGCTCCTAGACACTCCTGATGCCTGACCAGAAAATTGAATACTCAACGTACACCGATGCCATTCAAGCAAGGTGTCCCTGGCCCGATGTCTTCACTTATCCTGTCTGCTCAGTCTCTCTCTCTCTCTCTCTCTCTCTCTCATACACACACACACACACACACACACACACGTGCATTCTCACATAAACTCACATACAGAGTTATTCTCACTCTTTTTAATCATGATTGAACAGAACAAAATAGTTTTTTCCTGCAGTCTGTCTTGGCTGCTCTTAGAATATTTCATCTCATGGCCCTGTTGCCACTGGAATCTCCCAGGTTGATGGCACGTCCTTAACACCCAGGGTCCTCCACCTCCACTCTCGCTCTAACTCCTCTGTGTTTCGCCTGGTCTCCTGCCATCCACTCCTACTCTGTCTTTGCACAATTGGCTTTTGCAAGAAAGACTCTTCTCCGCTAGCTTGCCGTTGAGAAGTAAGCGGTAGAGACGGTAGAGACGTCTGGGTGGCTCACTCGGTTGAGCTTCCCACTCTTGATTTCAGCTCAGGTCGTGACCTCTGGGTCATGAGCTCAGGGTGGTGGGATCAAGCCCCTCAAGGAGCTCCACTCAGCACGGAGCCTGCTTGTCCCCCCTCCACCTCCATCTGTCCCCCACCCCGACTCATGCACTCTCTCTAAAATAAATAAATAAATCCCCCCTCAAAAAAAAGTAAAAAGGATTCTGTCATCCAGATTTTTTCCTTATTGTATTTGGTCTTGAGCACACAAGTAAAAACCACATCACCTCGTAACTGATCAGCTCATCTGGTCTTCACTGGCTCCTGTCTTCATTGTTAGTCTCTGATCCGCTTCCTTCTTTACCTCTTCTTTTAAAAGTAATACCCCTCTGCTCTCTGCTCTAGCACCTTGTCTTCTACGTACAACGCTGGAAAGAATCTGCCTGGTAATATCTTTGATTTCTCCCACATGTAGGATTAAGACTCCCCTTGGACATCTATTTTATTCTTCTAAAATCAGTATTACTTAAAGTGCAAATTCTTAGAAAATCTGCTTCAGGATTATCCAGGATGCTGAATAAACATGCAGGCTCATGGACTGTGCCCAGGACCCACTGAATCAGAATTTCTGGGGGCACTCCGGGTGATTCTGAAACACAGTGAAGATTGAGGGCTGTTGCTCTACCCTTAGAAACTAAAGGAAATCACCCCACTATAGGAATACAAATTAGAACTTTCAACTCCTCTCCTTGCCATTCTCTAGTCACCTAAGTATATGTTTTCCACTTTGTTCTCTGCTTTCCTCCTTATCACCCAAGGTCACTGATGAAAAGCAAATGCAAAAGTAGTAAGTATCTCTGAGGACCAAGAGCTGTGTGTGACCACTCACGCTTTCTCCGCCAGCCCTTGATATGACCGTTGAAATCAAGCTGTGGTTCTCAAAGTGTAGCCTCTGGACAGGCAGTACCAGCACCCCTTCTTAGAAATGCAAATTCTTGGGCCCCACCCCTAGACCTACTGAATCAGAAACTCCTCTCAATTTACTTTTTTGCTGCTTGACAAAAATTCAAAGAACAATTCATGGAGACATTTCTTCAACTGAGTATATTTGTAACCTTCTCTAATCACCATTTATCATCAGCAAACCATACTCTACTCTTTTCAAACGTGTATATACCATCTACCCTGACAAGCCTCCTCCTGTGCTTCCAGAAAACCTGTCTAAGAGCTGAGTGTTTTATGAATTGTTACCTCTGAGTACCCATAGAGGTAAGGCAATGAGGACATTTTTTTTTATTAGAGAGACAGCTTTTTTTTTTTAAGATTTTATTTATTTATTCATGAGAGACACACACAGAGAGAGAGAGAGAGAGAGAGAGAGGCAGAGACATATGCAGAGGGAGAAGCAGGCCCATGCAGGGAGCCCGACATGGGACTCGATCTTGGGTCCCCAAGATCACGCCCTGGGCCGAAGGCAGGTGCTCAGCCGCTGAGCCACCTGGGCTGCCCTAGAGAGACATCTTCAAGCTAGATGTAAAGAAAATAGTATTACTTAAAGTTAAAAAACGACATTGAAAATGGAAATAAGTCACTAAAAGTAGGCCCCAAGGAAAATGTCATTAAACCAGAGAAAACAAGGCACTAGAAAACATGTATGAAAATACACACTTGGGCAGCCCGGGTGGCTCAGCGGTTTAGCACCGCCTTCAGCCCAGGGCGTGATCCTGGAGACCCAGGATCGAGTCCTGCGTCGGGCTCCCTGCAGGGAGCCTGCTTCTGCCTCTGCCTGTGTCTCTGCCTCTCTCTCTGTGTGTCTCTCATGAATAAATAAATGAAAAATCTTAGAAAAAAAAGAAAGAAAAGAAAAAGAAAGGAAGGAAAAGAAAAGAAAGAAAGAATACACACTTAACAAACACCCTGAAAATTTCTGGGATACCAAGAAAATACTAGCTCTTGGGAGAGGGATGATTCCATTAAAGAAATCATTTTAAATTTTCCTGGTCTCAGTTTTGTATTGTACTTCTCCATTTCTTTATTCTCTCCATTAATTTCCTCATTACACCAAAGAGATTAACCCTGTAATTACTGTTTTCAACATTTGGCTTGTTTGTACTGTTCACTATCTTATAGTCCCACCATTTGGTTGGCATAGAAAATGTCAGCTGATGTCACTAGTTTTTGTTTTTTCTTTTTTTGGTATCATTGGAAACTGTAGAATAACCTGTGCTCAGAAGACTCCAGGTAATACACGATAAGTATATGACATCTACTTCTAACAATCTGGAAGGCCCTGGCTGAAAAGAATAGAAATACTTGACTCCAATGACCATTGACTGCCAGAAATGACTGGAAGAAACATGTCAAGGGGAGCCTGGCTGGCTCAGGCAGTAGAGCATGCATGTCGAGATCTCAGGGTTATAAGTCTGAGCCCCACTTTGGATGTAGAGATTACTTAAAAATAAAATCTTAAAAAAAAAAAAAAGGAGGAAATGTATCCACAGACCACAGCACAAGAGTACTTTAAGAATTGTACAAATTGGGATCCCTGGATGGCTCAGCAGTTTAGCGCCTGCTTTCTGCCCAGGGTGTGATCCTGGAGTCCTGGGATTGAGTCCCACATCGGGCTCCCTGCATGGAGCCTGCTTCTCCCTCTGCCTGTGTCTCTGCCTCTGTGTGTGTGTGTGTGTGTGTCTCTCATGAATAAATAAATAAAATCTTAAAAAAAAAAAAAAAAGAATTGGACAAATTAAGAGATGTAGCATGCACCTTGTCCTGGAAACATACAGTCCCTACTCCTGACAGCAGACATAGGGGAATCAGCAAGCCTAAGCAGTCTTACTGCATGAGAACAAGAAATGAGGAAGGGGTGAGGAAGAAGGCTCTGCCAATGTGACTAAGAAATGGAGTCAGGACGAGTGATTAAGGAAAAATATGTAAAGCCTTTATTTATCTTTTTACTTATTTTTAAAGATTTTATTTATTCATTTGAGAGAGATTGAGCATATGTGGGGAGGAGGAGCGAAGGGAGAGGGAGCAGGAAACATGACACAGGGCTCCATCCCGGGACCCTGAGATCATGACCTGAGCCAAAGGCAGACACTTAACCCACTGAGCCACCCAGACACCCAGTAAAGCCTTTAAATGAGCAACAGAGTGGAACCTGAAGTGTAGGTGTTTCTAGACTTCAAGGTGGTAGAGGCAGCAGCCTCTACATGGATCAAGAAACCAGTCCCCTTCCACCAGATATATACAAATCTGTCCACCAAGATTCAAGATGCCAGATAACATATTCTATATCCAAACCCAGTGGTATCTCTGGTGTGGCCTCAAGCAAGGGAAGTGGCCTGTTTAGAAGATGTCACTGAGTCCCTTCATTCAGGAAATCAATAGTCCTCAGAGTCTCAGGAATAGTGACTCCCCCCCTAGTCTGTGATGCTCCAAATATCTTTTTGCTTAGAATTGCTTTCTGGTATGTTTCTTCTAACATATGATAAAAAATGGTACTCGGATAACTTTTAGGTTAGCTCATTTCTTCTCGCTCTGTGTGAGTGTGACAGGCTGGCCATTCCCCTCTCTTTCACTACTGCTTTCCCATCAGAGAAAAGGAAGGAAATGTCCCCGAATCATCAAGTTTGGCTATATAGAAGAGTCTCCAGCCAATTTTTTTGTTGAGATTAGATACCGAAACCAAAATGTTTCACAGTTATGTGTACTTTTAATTGAGTTTCATTTCTCATTACCTCATGGCTACCACCAAAGTCCAGCAAGTACTATATATCACATTTAGTTTTACCATTGTATTGAGTAGGCATGACCTTACCCTTTGGAGAAAAAGGACACAGTCACTGCAGGAGCTAAGAGTATGGTTTCTTTCCGGGAAAAATAAGGCTCAAATCATTTTAAAGCTCCTTCGGTGAGCTTGAATTTAGTCCTGATGATTGTTTTCCTCTCCCAATTAAGCAAATTATAAGTATCCTTAGTCCTCAACAGTATCTCCAGTGGAGCTTCATGCCCTTTCCATGCACCATGCTTCTGCATTTTTGCTGTCTCATTAAGTCTCATTGGTACAGTCTACTTGGAAATCTTTTATAATTTACGAATCATGCTACTGCCAGAAAGAAGGAGAGGGAGGAGGAGGTAAAGGGGGAGAAGGAGGAGGAGAAGAAGAAAAACAGCAATAAAATGATTTGCTTTTTTCATGGCCAACAAAATTAAAATCAATTACAGTAATGTGAAGTAAAATCCAGATTTAATAAAGGCATTGGGTTGTACCATGTAGCGTGTGGTTCTAAAGACTTGTTTGTTTCAAGAAGATGACAGATGGGAATAATTTTAGTCATTTTGTAGTTTCATATTCTAACACTTAAAGTTGTAGATTGGACCACTGCTTGACAAAGTGTAATTTCTATGTTTATAGTACAGAATAGTTGCTCTCTCTTCTTCCCACTTAGTTAGGCAGGAAATACTTTCCCATAAGTGAGCCCATGTATTGCATTGACCATTGACCATCAGTCCCTGTTTCCTGCCTCCCAATAAAATGAGATTGCAGGTCTCATTCACTCTGTTGGCAGATAAAGTGGAGCCAGGTTACTAAGGGAATTGAATGATCCTGCTATTTTGACCATGGCTTTCCTCTCTCACATTCTCTTCCCATTCAACCTGTTTTGGTAACATTGCCATTCTGAAAGGAGCAGAGACAATAAAACATTCCAAGGCAGGTCCCCCTCATATGTGAACTTGAGCTTTCCATCTGTGTTTTTGTCTCACCTCTTTCTGTCAGTGACCCTCTCTGACTCTGCTCCACCTCTTGGACCCAGCTTACAGTAAAATCATCCCCAAGTCCTCAGAGGGTATAATGTAATTACAAAGGGAAGGGATGAGAGAAATGTTAAAGGCTGAAAAATCTTAATTCAAAATCTAGTGGAAGCTGAGAGCTCGAGATGCTATAATGAGAAATTAATGAACTGTTGTCCAGCAAAATACAGGATGCGCTCAAGACAAAGAATAGAATCTGAGCAGTAAAGACTCCAAAGTATTCAAGCATCCTATTAAGAAATGTAAAGGAAATGACCCACACCAATAAAAGAAACAAACAACATAAAAACAGAAATAGAATATAGCCACAAATAAAGACTTTATTTTCCAAAGTAATGAGGCAGCTGATACTAAAATAGAACAGCAGGTTAGAAGAAATGAAGCAGAATAAGTCTTAAAATAGATGATGATTCAAATTCTGAGGGGAAATATGCATTCATTCTTTGAACAAAAATTTATTGAGCAGCTATTGTATCTAAGGTGCTGCTCTAGGTGCTAGGGGACTCTAATGTTCAAGGCTGAAGAGATCCCTGTTATAATTGTGGAGTATATAATGAAGTACAGAGAAATAGTAAAAAAAAAAAAAAAAAAAAAAGGAAAGAAACAAAAGAAAAAAGTCAGATGTTGTATCAAAATCCCAAATACTAATAAATGCAATGTCAGTAATCTCACAATTAAAATAGAATGGGTTATATAGTAGATAGCGACTGAGTGGCCACCCTAGAAGGGATGGTCAAAGCTCTGTGAGGAGATAGCATTGAATCCAAGATTTGAATGACAAGAAGGGAACAACCTCCTAAAGACTGGTGTCTGATGCAAAGGAATCCAAGACTAGAACAAACTTATGCTGTTTGAAGAATATAAACATAACCACCTTCTGGAATCTGTAACTGGGGTCATCTACACCGTCTATCATTCTGTCTCCATGTCTTCAGATGCCCAACAGTGAGTAGGGCACCATATTAATCACCCTTTGTCAAAGTAGATGTCAGCCGAGGGCTAGGATGATAGGAGTAACAGTGGCTTCTACTTTCTGTGTACTTTTTACTACCAGGTGCTTTCTACTCACTATCTCATTTTATCCTTAACCATTATTTTCCCCAAAGCTGAAAGAGACAACTTGTCCAAGGTCACATAGCACATTAATCCCCCTGCAAAATTCTGATTATTCCACCACACCAGACCATTTCCCACTAAGCTACATTGGAAAAGGACATATCAAACGGAGAAATAAAAAATAGTAGTGTGACTGGCTGAAATTTTTCTACAGATTTGACTTATTTGATGATTAGCGTGCACATTTCAGATTACCACATTTAATGGCTAAAATCCATGATGTATTTGATTTCGTACCAAAATAACACAAAGCTAGAGAGCTACTTCTAAGATGGAAGGGAGACTTAACTCCATAGATCATTTAATGATTATAAAATATTTTACTTTGGGTGAAGAATTATGACAAAGAAATGAGTATATTTAGTAAAATGAAATAAAATGTAGCATTTGTGTGGTCCAAAGGGGGCCTGATTCAGCCATGATATCCATCATGGGAAAGTTGGAATTAATTAATTGTACAGTACGTATACGCTGTACATTGTTTTGCCCTACTTTAGGGGCCAGAAAATGAGCAGCAAAATTCTCATAGAGACCTCCTCCAAATGCATCTCCTTATCTGCTCTTGTCTCTTGCTGCAGGGGGCCCCTTGTGCATCTGCTTTCTCACACATGGAGCCCCCAAAATGACAGCCACTCTGGGGGCAGGGATGGGACTACAGTATCACAAGGAACACACAGAAGGGGGAAGGAGGATAGTTCTGTATCTCTTCTGAACTGGAAAATGTTTATTTTCCAAGTGTATGGGTAAAATGGAGCTCTGTTGATAACATTTTTATTTTCCACTATGTGTTTTTCGGCACTCTGAATATCTTCCTATCCCATTAGAGAAAAACCTTTGAAACTTGTTTTTAATACAGGTAAGCAACTAAATGAATTAACATAATTTATTTCTATGTAAATGACATGCTTTTTTAGAAACACAAGAGTAAAGTGGATTACCTCACAAACAGCCTCCAATGCCTCAGGTTTTTCTTTTTGTTTCCTGCAGCACATCTACCAGTTATAGAAATGCTTACCAGAGAGAAGAACTATCTAGATAAGGTTCCATACATGCATCTCATGTAAACTGTGTTCATCTTGCTCACAGTCCGAATGATGCTGTCGTGAAAGCCTTCCCTGGGGTAGCAGATAACGTGTCAAGAATACAAAGAACATAGGAAATTTGCCCCTATTATCAAGGAAATGATAGTGCAGTGGTATAATATTAGCTCAGAGAAGATTGGTTTGTTTAGTTTTGATTCCTAGGGAAATTTACGCAAATGGTTAAAATTGACATTGCTAGACACCAGAGGCCAAACTCAGGCCCTCCAAAGAGACACTGTCTATAGCAGTGCCACTGGTAGACTGATGATGGGCAGGAAAGCAAGAAAGAAAGGAAGGGAGAAAGGGAAAAGGAATAGAGGAAAATGTGGATAGAGAAGAAAAAGGGTGGGAGAAACAAGAAATCGGGAGAAGGAAAGTCAAAGTAGAGTGTGATAAAGAACCTCCCACTGTAAATAGAGGACCCCGGCTCCATCTGCCAGGGTCAGTGCCTAGGACTTCTGAGGTGATGGGTGCTCTGTGGAATTCTTGAGGCTGCCCACCCCCCTCACCCCGCATCAGATGTGTTTTTATTTCTCCCAAACAACTGGCCATTTCTCACGAATATAAGAATAACCAGCTTTGCGAACTGGTATGTGCTTCATGGTTGGTTTCCCTTAACTTTTCCTCAAACATGCCTATTATATTATCCATAAACAAGCTAAAAATACATGGAAATCCCAAAGGAGCTGAAGGCAAAAAGCTTTGCAAGGCCTTGAGGAAAGTGGCCAACTTTTTGATGTCCTAGTTCTTAAAAGTGATGAAGCCAGCTTAGTATGATTTCAAGGTACTCTACGGACTCTCTTCCCTACCTCCATCCCTTCCTTGAGCAAATATTTGTTCACTGAGGCCTGAAATTGATTTTTTAGGGGACAGAGTTTTTCATTTCATAATCAGAAATGATTTTAAATGCATATTCACTCTCTTGGGTAAAGTAAAACATTGACTTGAAGTTATCACTTGCAGGTTGGTTGATCCCTTTCCTGAGAGCAGGGCAGAAGGCCCACCTGATGGTAGAGAACTGGTACTCCATTCTAAGGACACCTGGTCAAAGCGGGGAAGCTAGGGATAAAGAACTCAGATTGGCCACTGTCCAGGTTTGTGGAGCACTCCTCCGCTGACTTGTTAATGTAGCTCAGAAGAAGGTCTATGAGCTGACCCTAATTTTTCCAGCCTCATGTTTCACCAGCAACCCCCACCTCACTTGCCCCCCCACACCTTGCCCTTCCACTCTCCAGGCATCTTGAACTACTTATAGGTACCTGAACTTGCACATTCTTTTCGGTTGCTCCTTTTCTGTGGAACATATTACCCATCTCACATCCATCCCTTTCATCTGGGTCATCTGGGTCATAACTGAGATGTGATTTACTACAGGAAACTTTTCCTGGCCCTCCAAGGCTGGGTTGATACACATCCCATACGTCCCCGAAGCATTTTCACAGCACAGATTTTAGCACCTTTTACATTGAGGGGTAGTTCCCTGGTTTCTTGTCTGTTGTCCTCTCAGATTTGATCTCCTTAAGTGTGTTCACCTCTGTATCCTCAGAATTTAGTATAGTGCCTAGCGCAAAGTTTCGATTAATAACTACTGAACGAATGAATCAACTGCTTTCATTCTGCATCTGTCACCAAAAGAGGAGGAGTGTAATTGGTGGAAAAGCTTGTGCAGAGATGTGACACTGAACTCATACATATATTTTCCCTGGTACTGAACATCCATTGAAATAGCAGAAGAAGATATAATGAAAAAAATAAATCCATATTAGTTCTTATATTTGTCAGGGTAGAGTATCTGTTACATGAAACAACACCAAACCTTGATGGATTGAACCATAAGAGTTCGTTATTTATCCACATCATACAATGCCAGAGCTGGGGTGGGTGAGCAGTGTTGCTCTTTCCATTATCTGCATCCATTCAATAGTCAGGATGAGAAAAGAAAGCAAAGGGAATCACATGGGAGGATTTTTAGGAGCCAATTTGGAAGAGGCATACATCACTCCTACTTGCAATCCATTGGCAGTAGCTCTGTCACGTGGCCCCTCCTAATTATAAGAGGAAAAGAAGAAAGGGGTCAGCGCAGTCTTCTATGCCCCCCACAAACAAGGAAGGATGCCTTCAACAAACCAGAAATCTCGAAGAATTTCTCAAAGCCACAAAGCTATTGGGATTGGATTGGTGGATATAAATGAAGAGAAGAAACCATAGCTGATGAGACACTCGAAAAGAAACAAAAGAAATTCAAGCAGGAGAAAATTACAGCAAAAGTAAAATCAATTCCAGAAATACTTTGAAGTTGGAATCAACAAATGCAAATCACAGGAAGGATTTCTAGAGCTGTTGTCAGGGAAATTAATGTTGGAAATTGCATTCAGAAAAAGCTGGGCTGCCCCACACTGAGCAACAGAGAACATCACTGCTCGCCCCAGGAGGACATCTGGTGTGATTGTCAGGACGGGGCAGCTAAGCAGAGCAGGGTGTGAAATAACTGCGCCTCCATAAAGACAGCCGTAGAAGAAAAAGAAAATGAGCACATTACTCCAGTGTTTTTGTCAGGCTAAACTGCTCAGTATAGCTCAGTGTAGTAGGAGTTTTAAATATGAAACTCTGAATAGACATGGGGCCCCAGAAAAACAGCCCAGGTCACTTATCACTGGAGATGAGTAGCACCCAGAAGACAAGCTTTGAAACACACATTTTGCCGCCACACATCCTGTCCCTTCTCCACAATAATCAGAAGGAGGACACTTTAATCAGAATGAGAAGCAAACAGAGATCCTCATAGATGAATCTAGATAGACATCCAGGGATGACAAATTAAAAAAGAAAAAAGGCAACACCCCAAAAGGGGATGCCAAACGCAACAAACAGCTAATATTTGAAGAACAAATATAAAGTAGAAACAGATGAAGAATTTGAAATATATGCGGTTGATATTCTCAGAGAAATTTAGGATTCTATCAAACCCATAAAACAATAATAGTCTGTAGCAAAAAGGAAACAGGGCAGCTGGGCTGCCTCAGCGGTTTGGCGCCGCCTTCAGCCCAGGGCGTGATCCTGGAGACCCGGGATTGAGTCTCACGTCAGGCTCCCTGCACGGAGCCTGCTTCTCCCTCTGCCTGTCTCTGTTTCTCATGAATAATTAAGATTTTAATTTAATCAAGATAATTACCTAATTTGTTGGGGGTAAAAATGTCATCAATCAAATAAAAACTAAATAGAGGGGTTCACTGGTGTTGGGAGATGTCCCACCAGTCTCTTGCATTTCTGTACATCTTGCACAGTGATGACTGCCCTTTGTTTTATACTGTCTTTTCAAGAATATTTACTTAGTGAATGCCATGGAAAAGAGAGAGTCTCTCTCCAGAGCAGGGCATACTGACTATTCAGTATAATGAAAATGTTTCCCTCGGGGGCAAAGGCAGACATGCTTAGAAAAGTCAGGATCCCTGAGCTCCAGGTTCCTCTGCTGTCACACAGCCCCTTGTTGTATAGGCAGTGATGTGGCCCTTTCTGTGTCTCCCTGTGGGACTTAGGACTCAAGAAACCACCATAAATGCTTATAGTCTGGCCACTGCTATTCTGTGAGTAATTAACCGGTTTTGTCTCTGACTTAGAAGTCTCAAGTCTTCTTCCAGGATCCATGAAACTGTGGCAGGCTAACTCACAGGTAGAGTAAAATCTCGGACCCTTCACAGTTCTCAACAAGTATTATAATGAATATACTGAGAGTGAACTATAAGATCAAGTCAAAGCATTCTCCCAGAATTCCACCCCCAAAATAAATGTGGGGTAAGTGGAGAAACATATAGGACGGTTCCACAGACTCCAATAAGAAATAGGAATTCTGAAAGAAAGAGAAGTAGATAATCAAGAAAAATAGAAAAACTTCTCCCAAACCTAAAAGAAAGAAATACTTAAATTGAAAATGCCATAACATCTCAGTGAATCACTCCACAGAGTACTTAGTGATTATGAAAGGAGAAGCGTACATCTGTAATGGCAGATCCCTTTCTCCCATTGGAATGAAAGCTTTGGGCAGAAAGCAAGCAATCAGTAATACTAAACTAACAATAATGGGACAAAGTGACTCATGTGCTTTCTTATGCCCTATGCTAAGAAGGAACCAATATCCCTTCTAGAATATGCTTGCCATAAAAGGTTTACTCTGAACCTAGACTGCAGATACAAGAAGACAAATCCAAACTGAAAGAGTATAAAACAACTAGCCTGAACTCTTCATTCAGAAATATTAATGACATAAAAGACAAAAAGGCAAGGGTGCTGTTCTAGATAAAAGGAGAATAAAGAAAAAGGATGACCAAATGCAGTGCACAATCTTTAACTGGAGACTTTGATTTAAGAAAAAGCTAGGAAAAAAAAAAACATGGTTGGAACAACTAGGGAAATGTGAATATAGACTATATATTCAATAATAGTATTATATCAAATAAATGATGGTATTATATCAAGTTGACTCATACTTAATCCAAGTTAAATATTTTTTTGGTGTGATTATTGTTCTGAGGTTATGTAGGAAAACATACTTGTTCTTTAGGAGATATATGCTGAAGTATTTAGAATAAAGTGCCATTAATGTCTGCAACTTACTCTTAAATAGATCATAAAAATTATATTTATATATATATAGTTTTATATAAAAATTACACATAATCCATATAATCTCTATATATGAAATTTATATACATACACATACCTATATAGAGCTACAGAGAGAGAAAGAAAAGAAAATATAGCTAAATGTTAACAGTTGGTAAAACCCAAATATCTGGGTATCCATTGTATTATTGCAGGTTTGCAGAAGGTTTGCAAATTCTCAAAATAATAAAGGTGAAATAATAGATTGTAGATGCCAGTCAAATGCCAGAAAAGATTAACACAAAGGGAAGCTATACCTACACATACTTAGGAGGCATCTCATAAATCAAAAATTTAAAGATAATACCATAAATTTTTTTCACAGAGCCATAAACAGTCTACATGCAAATCACTCTGTATATGGGTACTAAGATAAGGACATAGTATCTCCCAAGTTCTGAGAGAAATTTACTTTGAAGATAGAGTTCTATATCCAGCCAATTAAAATTTAAGTATGAGCACAGAGAGAGAAAGAGAGAGAGAAGAAGAAAAAGTATTTTCAGTTACATAAAGAGTAAGAAATTCTACATTCCACAGATATTCCTGAAATAATTAGTTGCAGATATGCTGCAACACAATGAAAACTGAATCCAGAAAAGCTGAAGATGTGGAACCCAAGAGATGGCATGCAAAGAAATCGGGAGCCATGAGCACATAGCATTAGAGATATGAAAGAGTTACAAGGAAAAAAAGACTCAAATTTATAAATTATTTAAAATGTATTTAGGTGACAAATGCATAAGCAAGATAATTTCTTCAAGAGATAAGTAAGTCCCGTGACGGCAATAATCAGACACTGTCCTGGGAAGGGACGCCCTGCATAAAATCACTGCTCTCCGTACATGAAAGCAATTACCTACATGCAGGGTGAACTCGACCCTGCAAATACTCTGGAACTGAAAACACTTTAAATTCATACTGATCCCTTCTGTCTTTTAAGATGTTTCAGCCAGAGAAGATATAGTATGACCAAGATTCTGCGGAGATTTTGTGAACTGATAGACAACACCAAACTGCAAGCCCAACATCCAAGGCTTTTTTTGTTGTTGTTGTTCATGTACATGAGCCAAGTTAGAACTAGCCACTGAAAAATAAGGAAAAGGAGGCTATGCCTTGGCATTACAAGTTCACAGGTGTGTTTCAGGAATATAGGAACAGTGATTTTACCTAGAAAAAGTTATAGAATGGTATTATAATATTTGTCTTATTAAGGAGAATTACTGCAGGGAGCAAGTTCAAACAAACTAATTGTAGATTGGATTCTATTTATGTCTTTTCATGTAAAAAGTATGTGTGTGTGTGTGTGTATGTGTGTGTAACATATGAGGGAGGTAGAGAGAGGACTCCAAGAAAGAGCATCACGCTCCCTTGTGTCCTCCCCTGTTCTCATTTGAATGACAGCTCTGACAGCAGGATAGGGGCTACGGTGGCTCCAAGCCAAGCAAAGCCCAAAGGCAGAGGATGGAGTCTGTTTCTGTATCTTCTTTCTCCCCCCTTTGCTGCCTAGAGCATACTGTGCTCCCGAATGCACTTCAACTCCCCAGGAGTACCGCGGGAGCATGTGTGCTTTCAGATGGCCCAATCCTTCAGAGTTTTGAGGAGCAGAGGGCTGTCTGGGGAGCCCCCCTTCTGCTTCTCTCGCAGACCTTGGCCCCCCTGCAGAACTGTATCCTAAGGCTGACCCGGCTCAGCGGGGGTGGGAGGTGGGGGGTGGTGGCAGATGGACTGTATTTGGTACACTCTCCCAGGAAGCCAGTGCAAATGCTTTTAGGAGGTCAGTGCCCTCCGACTGCGAAATGATAATATGCTAAATTACGTGCGTAATTAAATTTCACCCCAACAGCATACCATAAAATTGGAAAAGCCATTCCATCACCCAGGATCAATGTGCATAAAGTACACACAAAAGGACCAAAAGTTCTCATCAGTAAACTTGTGTTTGTGCTTTGGCTGAATAGTCAGAGGTCCATTTCTACTATAGGTTGATGAATGGTGCACAGTTAATTACCACTTAATTATTTGTCTCTTTTTCCTTGTGTTGCTGCCATATAGGTTAGAAGTGACAGGGATGAGATTTTATTTTTTTTTATTTTTTTAGGGATGAGATTTTTGTTAATCTCCCCCAGTCGAGCATCCAAGGGATATTCTTCCTATTAGATTTTACCATCCTATTCACAAGTGTTTTTGTTTTATTTCTTGTTTATATATTTTTTATTTTTTTAAAAGATTTTATTTATTTACTTGAGAGCAGAGAGAGGGAGAACACGAGTGGGGGGAGGAGGAGAGGGATAGGGAGAAGCAAACTTCTTGCTATTGTGGGGCTCGATCCTAGACCTTGAGATCATGACCTGAGCCAAAGGCAGATGCTTAATCGACTGAGCTACCCAGGTGCCCCTATGTTGTTTTTTTTAACCATGCAAAACACACATCAGGTTTAGAGAAACTGAGCTAAGAGGTAACCTGGTATAGCTGCTATCTCATGAATATTCAATGATATTGTGCTATAACAAATTCTTAACAACTAGTCTAGAGGTACATCAATGTACTACAAATAACACTGGGTAAAAAAGTAAAAGAAACAATCTAGCACCAAGCCCAGGATCTGATACTTAGCTGACAGTTGAGAAATATTTGTAAGTGAATAAATGAATAAGTCAGTGAATAAACAACTGATAAAACTCAGTTCTCCAGCTTCACAGGCCATTCCCATGATATGAGGACACACCATTGCAGATGACAAACGGTCAGGGCAGAATGACAGATGTTAACAGTGGGTATCTGGGCCATAGACTACTCTCCCATTTAATTTTTTGTGAGTTCATTGCTGAACCAATTTGAAGCTTTGTTTCTAGGAAGTGTTGATCTATTCCCTTGAGATTAGTAATGGTAAATACAAGTCTTAGTGGACTGGCAGTGCATTGCTGTGGATGGCTACCTAGTAAGCACATGGCACTTTAGGTGATAGCACTTTATGGTCTCAGCAGAGCAAGTCTGGACCTTGAGGCTGAACTATTTCCTCATAAAAGCATAAACTGAAGGAGGTTGGAAAGCCAAGGAAATGGAAGGCAAGTCCACAATCTCTCCTGTTTGCTATATACCAAGATACTACTACTATCCACATACACAGTCCCAAAATTTATATTTGTTTAAGGGATATGAATCTAAGATAGCTAGTGTCAGAGTCAGAGAGAAGGGCAGGAGCACCCATTCTTCCTGCTGGTCGTCACTTGCTCCTGGTCCTCTTAGTTGCCTCTGAATCAAAGAACCAAAAAGCAGCCTGATTTTACAAGCTGAACCACCCCCCCAAGCTAACCTGATCTACCTCACTAGGAATGGATAACAGAGCACCAAGTACTCCATCAAAGACTAAGCCCTTACTTTTAGCTTGATCTTAAGGTTCCATTGACCTCCAACTATCTTTCCCAGAATGTTGCGAAACATGCTACACACACACACACACACACACACACACACACACGTACATATATTTATATAGCTAGAGATAGAATAACATATTCATGTTATTCAGAAACAACTGAATTAATATTGTATCTAATAGTCAGAAATTTATTAGGGTTAATGGAGCCTATAACTCAAAGCGCGGACAATCCTTGCAATGATATCTTGGCTATAGAACTTGAATTTATGATTTCTTGTCCTTTTCTCTTTACCAACACCCCCTCTCACCGCCCCCAACTCAGGAAAGGAGCCTGGCGGGGGAACCAAGAGTTTGGATTGCAAAATTGAGGAGAGTACCGAAACACCTGCTCTAGAGGACTCCTCATCATCCCCTGTAGATATTCAGCAACATTCCTGGCAGGTTTCCACAGACATTGAGAACACTGAAAGGTAAGTGGGAAGTTACCCTAAATAGGCTGCCAGTATTCCTCCAGTTAGTACTCTTAGGGGCTGTGAAAGTTGAGATTTTTCTCTTTCAGATTCAGCTTTTGTCTTCAAGATTCAGGTTTCAGAAATCTCAGAAAACTGAGGTAACAGAAGGTAGAGAGTCCGAATCCTACAGTAGAATGATAGCAGAATTTCCCGCAGTCACAGGCTCCCAGGCCTCTTTTTATCCTATACTACCACACTGTGTCTCCATGGAAATGAAAACAGTGTGCTTCCTTGGGAAGGAAGACCGTTGAATCTAGATACCATCACAGCTCACCCCCTGGGCCGGGTACCAAAATTTCCATTTATCTAAAGAAGAGGAATCCACGATCATGCAAAGATGCTGAAAGTAGCTTCCTGGATTTCAGGTGTAGGGAATGGCCTGCTGAACTGCTAGTCAGGAACTAAGCATTCTGTCCATTTGACAGACAGCTGTTCCTAGAGCTCCCTTCTCAAACTTTCCCAGAATGTAGCTGATGGCTGCTTAGTGGTCAAAGTGAGCTAATGCATTTGTCTTAACAAGCAGTAGAGGGAGTTTCCTTCTTAAGAAGAAAAGATTCTACAGTGATTAAATTTCATTTGGGGAAAGGAAGCAATAATAATATAATAGTAAGTGCCATGGCTCATCTAGATGCTAAAAATGCCATTCTGTGAGGCTGGAGGATGAGGCCCTTGTTTATTGGCCTCCACAGTGATATCATGTCCTTTGCTACTAATGTCCCCAGAGCTGACACAAAGCAGTTGAATGAATACTGGGCAATTCCACTGAGGGCTTTGTGTGGAGTTGAATCATTGACAAGATAATGAACATTTTATTTTTTTTTATTTTTAGAAATGTAACACACAATGGCATTTATAGCCATTGTGGTTCTACTTTCATATTGTAATATAATTCTAAAGCTAATTACTGAATTTCTGTGTTTATAGAAAATTGAACCATGTGGTAATTATGTGCTATTAATAAAACTTGGATTTTGTATAAGCTTGGAAATCTAACAATTCAAACAATAAAGCTGTTTGGCACGGTCTGATACAGCTATAGACAAATGGTGAGGGAATGATTTATCTTAATTTATGAAATAGAAAATGCTTTGCTCCATTCCCAGGAAGAAATATCTGCCAGAGTGCCATGATCAGGGCATAATCCATCAGAAAAGACATTTTCCCTTACAGAAACCTTGCACAGCAACTACCTAAGTCTTCTGAGTTTATAAGAAAGCCAGCTATGGCTGGGAATAAAAATAAGAGAGAGTGCAGTTGGGTTCAAGATAGTGGCATAAAAAGATGTGAACTTACTCTGTCCTATGGATCCAACAAATACACAATTATAACTTCCTCTGAAAAAGACCAAAAAATTGGATGCATGGAGCCTCCACAACAAAGGACAAGAAATACAGCACTGAAATGGGTACAAGAGGCAAAGACACTGCCTTGCCAAAAAAGACTACACCATAAGTGCTGTGACCCATAATCAGGAGGGACCTCAAAAAGTATATAACTTTTCCTAAGAAGTGGGGGGGCCTGTGCTCCACATCAGGCTTCTAACCTTTAGGCCCTGCATGAGAGATACAAGTCCCCTAAATGCCAGGCTTTAAAAGCCAATGAAGAGTACATCCAGGATAACTATAAAACTCAAGAGACTAGAGAACCCACTCTTATGGACTCATGCACAGATTCACTTGCCCTGGGACCCAGCACAAAAACACTAATTTGAAAAGTGCCTAGATCATAAATGAAGGAAACCAATCTACTAATCCTAAAGCACCTGACAGAGAGACAGGAAAATGTTGGGACTTTATCCAGAGACAGAGACATTGGTGGCCACTATATATGTGACCTCTTCCTACCCTGCTAAGTTTAGTGTCAGTGGGCACCATTTTGGAACTATCTCTCTAACCTGTTAGAGCTGGCAGGCATGCCCAGGTGAAAATCCCACTCACCATCAGAGCAAAAGCACATGTCACAGCCAGGCCAAGAGCCAATCCCACCCACCCCCATACCACAGATATAACCCTGGTACAGCATATGGGTATGTGCAGCCCATCAGAGAATAATCCTTGAGTACCTAGTTCTGGTGATCAGAGGGGATTGCATATCTGGGCTCCACATGACCTCTCCTGCCCAAAGACATTCTTCAAGGCTGGAAGAGGTAGTTGATTTGACTATTACATACAAACAAACACAGAGAATAAGACCAAATGTTTCAACAAAACATTATGTTTCAAACAAACAAACAATAATAATAACAACAACAACAAAAAGACAAAACAGCAGAAAAAAATATTGATGAAAAAGACATAAGCAGCCCACCTGATAAGGAGTTTAAAGTCATGGTCATAAAGATGCTCAATGAACTCAGAAGAATGGATGAACATGGAGATCCTCAACAAAGAGATAGAAAATATAAGAAAGTTCCATAGAGTAGTTACAGAGCTGAAGAATACCATAACTGATCTAAAAAGCATAAAAGTATACTAAAGGGGTTCAAGAGCAGACTGGATAAAGCCAAAAATCTCATCAACAAGCTAGAAGAGAAAGCAACAGAAGTCATCTGGGCAGGAGAACACAAAGTAAAAAGAATTGTAAAAACTGAAGATAATTTAAGGGACCTCTGAGATATCAAGTGGAATAATGCTTATATAATAGAGGCTCCAGAAAGAGAAGAGAGAAAAAAAAAGGCCAGAAAACTTATAGAAAGAAACCAGAAACTTGAAGAGATAATAGTTGAAAACTTTTCTAATCTGGGCAAGGAATCTAGATTTAAGAAATAGAGAGTCCTGAATAAAAAGAACTCAAAGAGATCCACAAGACATATTATAATTAAAATGGTAATTATAATTATAATTAAAATGGTAAATTATAATTAAAATGGTAAAAGTTAAAGATAAGAGAGAATCTTAAAAACAGCACAAGAAACCCCATAAGTATGCCAGCAGATTTGTCAGCAGAAACCTTGCAAGCCAGGAGAGAGTAGCTGAAAGGAAAGTGCTGAAAGGAAGAAAACTCACCAAGAATTCTCAGCAAGTTGGGGCACCTGGGTGGCTCAGTCAGTTAAACCTTGGCCTTCGGCTCAGGTCATGATCCCAGCATCCTGGGATCAAGCACCATATCGGGCTCCCTGCTCAGCCAGGAGCCTGCTTCTCCCTTTCCCTCTGCTGCTCCCTCTGCTTGTGGTCTCTGGGTCATTCTCTCTCTCTTTGTCAAATAAATAAATAAAGTCTTAAAAAAAAAAGAATTCTCAGCAAGTTATCAAAGTTATCATTCAAAGTTGAGGGAGAGGTCTCCTGAGTGGCTCAGTCTGTTGAGTGTCTGATGCTTGATCTCAGGTCAGGTGACCTTGGGGTCACAGGTTCAGACCTCACAGTGGGCTCTGTGCCCAGCATGGAGCCCACTTAAAAAAAAAAATTTGAAGGAGAGATTCAGAGTTTTCCAGACAAGCAAGGGGTACCTGGGTGGCTCAGCTGGTGAAGCATCTGCCTTCAGCTCAGGTCATGATCTCAGGGTCCTAGGATTGAGCCCCGAATTGGGCTCCCTGCTCGATGGGGAGCCTGCTTCTCTTTCACCTTCTGCCTCTCCCCCTGCTCGTGCTTTCTCTCTCAAATAAGTAAATTAAATATTTTTAATAAAATAGTTTTTAAAAAAGAGTTTTCCAGATAAGCAAGAGCTATAAGGAGCTCATCACCACTAACCCAGAATCACAGTAAGTGTTAAAGGAACTTTTCTAAACTGAAAAGAAATAACACTAATTAATAACAAAGAAATATATACAAAATCCTACCAGAAAAGGTAAATATGTAGTGAAAGTAGTGAATCAGTCACTTTCTAAGCAACTATGAAGGTTAAAAGACAAAAATAGTACAGCTAACTGAAGCTACAAGACTTAAAGTGTAATTAAATTAAAAGATGTAGCGGCAGCCCAGTGGCTCAGTGGTTTAGCACTGCTTTCAGCCCAGGGCCTGATCTTGGAGACTCAGGATCAAGTCCCAGGTCAGGCTCCCTGCATGGAGCCTGCTTCTCCCTCCGCCTGTCTCTGTCTCTGTCTCTGTCTCTCTCTCTCCTCTCTGTGTGTCTCATGAATAAGTAAATAAAATCTTTAAAAATTAATTAATGAATTAAAAGATGTAAAATGGGATATCAAAAATATAAAATAGCAGGAGGTAGAAGAAATGTAAAGTTTTGGAATGTTGCTAGTAATTCAAAATAGGCCATTTTATACATAGGAACTTATTTGTGAACTTTATGGTAAGCCACAAAGCAAAAACTTACCATAAAAACACAAAAGAAAATGAGAAAATCTAAACAAAACACTAAAGAGAGCCATGAAACCACAGGGTAGGAGAGAAAGAAGAAAGGAACGGACAGGAAGTACAAAACCAGCCAGAAAACAATTAACAAAATGGCAATAAGTACTTACCTATCAAAGCCTACTTTAAATGTAAAGGAACAAAACTCTCCAATCAAAAGACATAGAGTGACTGAAGGGATAAATAAAAATAGGATCCATCTGCAGGCTACCAACAAGAGACTCACTTCAGGACACACAGAGACTGAAAGAGAAGGGAAGAAAGATATTTCATGCAAATGGAAATGAAAATAAATCTGCTGTAGGTATATCCATAGCACACAAAATAGACTTTAAAGCAAAGATTGTGATAACGGGGGGGGGGGGGGGGGGGGTGCATCTGGCTGAGTCAGTAGGTAGAGCATGGTGACTGTTGAACTTGGAGTCATGAATCCAAGCTAAGCCCCATGTTGGGGGTAGAGTCTATGTAAAACATAGACTATGATAATAGACAAAGAAGGGCATTACATAATGTAAAAGGGTTAATCCAACAAAAAGATATAACGCTTTTAACTATATATATGCCCATCAAAGGAGCACCCAGATATATAAAACCAAGATTGACGAACCTAAAAGAAGAAACTGACAGCAGTGTACTGATGGTTAGAGGACTTTAACATCCCACTTACATCAATGAATAGATCATGCAAATCCAAAATTAATAAGGAAACATTGACCCTAAATGACACACTAGATGAGATGCACGTAATAAATATATACAGACACTCCATCCAAAAGTAACGGAATATACATTCTTTTCGAGTGTACATGGAACACTCTCTAAGACAGATCACATGTTAGGCCACAAAACAAGTCTCAGTAAATTCAGGAAGATTGAAATCATATCAAGTATCTTTCCTTACTATCATAGTATGAAACTAGAAATCAGTTACAAAAAGAAAGATGGTAAAACCACAAAAAGATGGGTGTTTGTGTGTGTGTGTGTGTGTGTGTGTGTGTGTGAGTGCACGCACACCCTAATGGAATACTGCTTGGTTGCGACTTGGAAGAACATGGATGGATCATGAAGGTATTATGATAAGTGAAATAAGTGACACAGAGAAAGACAAATACCATGGGATCCCTCTGGTCTGTGGAATCTACAAAAACAAAGCAAACAAAACAACTCACAGATACAAAAGAACAGATTAGCGGTTATAGAGGGGAAGGGTGGGGGATAGAGGGAGGCAAAATGGTTGGAAGGGGTCAATTGTAGGGTGTTGGAGCCTAACTGCACCTGCAGAAGTAATCACTTTGTAGTACGTACAGATGGCAATTTGTAATGTTGGACACCTGAAACTTCAATAATGTTCGATACCAATTTTACCTCAATTAAAAAAAGAAACGGGAGAGTATAACCCATAGTTTCGAAGTTCAGCCCTCAAGTCCAGATTCAGGTTCAAAGGAGGTGGGAATGGCTGAAATAAGTAGGCTCAGGAGCCCAGGTCTGGTAAGGCTGCTTCCTGAGTTCTCCCTCTCTGCCCTAACACATCAGGGCGCCTAACACTGGGTGGGTCACCCAGGAGGGCTTCTTAAAAACATTGATTCCCGAGCCCCCATCCCCATAAACCAGCTGTATCAGGCTCTCAGGGGGTGGGGTCTTGGCACATGGTGATTCTCCTTGGAGCACCAGGACTGAGAATCGGTGCTTTCTGGGGAGACTCTGCCTCAGTCTCACATTCTGCACTCCCAGCCGGTTCCCACGGTCGGCCCGCCCACCTCCCATCCCATCTGCCCCTGAGGATTTTACAGGAAATCAGAATATGCCCCTTGAGCTCCTCGATGTGGGGCCCTGCCTTCCTAGTCCCCCCTCCCCTCCCTCTTTCACCTTCTCTCTCTAGAAATACCTTTTGGGCCTTATAGACATCTGTGCCCCACAGACATATCCTCATACTTATGGGAAAGGATTCTGATTTTTTTATGTTTATTTCTACACCTGACCCACAAAGCTGCTTTCTTCTCCTTTTCCAGTTATTCCTTTTTTTTTTTTAGATTTTTTTTAAAGATTTTATTTATTTATTCATGAGAGACACAGAGAGAGAAGCAGAGACATAGACAGAGGGAGAAGCAGGCTTCCTACAGGAAGCCTGATGCAGGGCTCGATCCCAGGCCCCCAGGATCACAACCTGAGCCAAAGACGGATGTTCAACTACTCAGCCACCCAGGTGCCCTCTCCAATTAGCTATTCCTGAAAAAGAGTTCCTTTTTACATATTAGCCGGTGCTTAAGGAGAGATGCTGTGGGGTCCCGGGCCTCCCCTAGAACAAGTGTTCCTCAAACCATACTCAAGAGAACAGTTGTATATCAAGAAACAGACTGGGGCAGGGGCGCCCGGCTGGCTCAGCTGGTCGAGCGTACAACTCTTAATCTTATGATTGTGAATTCAAGCCCCACATTGGGTGTGGAGCCTATAAAAGAATTTTGTAAAGAAATACCGCAAGGAACTGAAGGATTTCATATGGAAAATTAAATGATGATTCTTGTTCTTCATAGAGCAAAAGAAAAACAAGTTAGTGAATAAAATTTCCTCAACTTTCAGATGATCCTCCCCCAAAAGTCTTTCTTAAATCCTCAGCACCTGCTGCTGTTGCGTCCCTATCCTAGAGCTAACTGAAAAAGACGTATCTGATTTTTGCTCTTGTAAATGAAATCTACCACGATGTCCCATGATTTCAAGAGCACTAACTCCAATGGATGAGTTACATGGAGAGAACTCAACATGGGGAGAACTACTGCCCCAAGGACTTGAAAAGTCCAACTGACCCCTACCCCAAACTAGAAGCCCTTGGAATGGCTTCCTGCTCCATGGTTTGGTGATTTGGGGGTCACACATACTCTTAAGATGCGAGCGTGGCGATGTTGGAGGTACGCAGTGGCTTACCTACATGCGAGGTGCTAGGGGCAGGTCCTTCTGTCCCAGGTGCTTCTCTCTCCCTCTCTCTCTCTTTCTCTGTCTTCCACAATGTCTCTCCTGCCATTGTGAAGAGCTCTTCTCTGAAGGTTTTAGAATTTCAGTCTCCCATCAGTCCAAGTCAATTTAATGAATGTTGAGCCTTGTGAATCCCTAACTCCTGTGGGACATTGAATTTCAGTCACGGGACTGGGACAGTAGCAAGTGAACCTGTACAACCACAGCAGCCATCTGACCTGAAAGTCTGAGAGCAGCGTCATCCAGCCTCAGCTTGGCCCCGAGGACCCCTGTTACTCTACTTGCATGTCCTTGACCTCCCTCTCATAAAGCTGCAATACTGTCCTTGTCACCAGAGACTCTTCTGACCCCAGCCAGGTCCAATTGAAGGCAGGGACGAGGGCTCCCACAGCAGAATGCCCCGTGGAAATGTTTGCCAGAGTCGCTCTCACTCCCACAGCCATCAGTCTCAGATTTTTTTTTCTTGTAAAAGCAAAATAAATTCAATATTTGCCTACTGGAAACTAGAGCTAGTACAATTAAGCACAGACTCTCGTCTCCCGATTGTCTCATAGAACAGACTGTTTGGGATTGCATTTCAAAAACTTACAGCTGATTTTTTTTTTTTCTTTTTATCACTTTTGCAGAGACATGCGAGAAATGAAAAACCTTTTAAGCAAACTCAGGGAAACTATGCCTTTACCATTGAAAAATCAAGGTAAGTCTTGTCGTTTCTCTTTGAGGCACAGGATGTTTTTAACGTGATAGCCTTGGGACCTGTTTCTTGAGATATTACAAATTTGTTTTACACAAACGATGGAAGGCACTGAGTATACACTCTTCTCTGCTCAAGAAGATACGATGATGAAAATGGAGCCCCTCAGGTGAACACAGTTGTGCTCTGAGTAGAGCAGAGACACACTCTGACCCTCAAACAGAGGCCTTCCCCACTGGCTTCCCCCGTCAAGAGCAGGTGTCCTCAGGTGGGGCAAACAAAAGAACTGGAGACTTGGCTCTTGTCTTTAAGAAGTTTACAGCCTAGAGGAGGACACTTGAGAAATATCCAAAGGGGGGGGTGCCTGGGTAACTTCGTCAGTCAAGTGTCTGACTCTTGGTTGCTGACCAGATCATCATTTCGGGGTCCTCAGATCAAGCCCTACCTCAGGTTCAGTGCTCAGGGTGGAGTCGGCTTGAAATTCTCTCTGCGGGGGCTCTCTCTCTTTCTCAATAAGTATATAAAATCTTTAGAAAAGAAAAAAAGAAAGAAAAAGAAAAGAAATAGGAAGGGGGAAAGAAAGGAAAGGAAAGGAAAGGAAAGGAAAGGAAAGGAAAGGAAAGGAAAGGAAAGGAAAGGAAAGGAAAGGAAAGGAAAGGAAAGGAAAGGAAAGGAAGAAGGAAAGAGGAAGGAAGGAAGGAAGGAAGGAAGGAAGGAAGGAAGGAAGGAAGGAAAAGATAGAAAGAAAAATTTCCATAGAAAGACCTCTGCCATCTAGATGTTTATTTAGTATTCTAAAAGAAGTACTAATAATTAACATATATTGAGGTCTTACGGCCTCCCACTGTGATGTCTGCACCCAATTCCAACGTGCAGGAGTGGTTTTCCACACCACCAATCTGTGGACACGGGCACTGAATTCTGAGATGACCTGGATGCAGCTGCAGATCCCCCGAGCTAAGGGCTACGAGACTGCCCTCTCCCACCACTTGAGATGTACGGGTTGGAAGTTCCAAGGACCCCCTCTACGCACCAGGTTAATCTGCTAGAGCGACTCACAGAACTCAGAGAAGCATGTTATGTGCTAGATCACCAGTTATTATAAAAGGAGGTAACTCAGCAACAGCCAGAAGTCAGATGCAAGGGGAGGGCGTGGGGAAGGACAAGGAGATGCCATCCCTCCCCCAGCGCACCACGCTGCTCAGGTCTCCATGCGTGCCCAACACGGCAGCTCTCCGGGCCTGTCCTTTGTTGGTTTTTATGGAGGCTTCGTTACACAGGCATGAGTGATTACATCCCTGGTTATTGGTGATCGAACTCAATCTTCGGTTCCTCCTCTTCCCCAGCCCTTCGGGTGGGAATGAAAGTTCCAGCCCTCTAATCACACAGTCGGTTCTCCTAGCAACCAGCCCCCATCCTTAGGTGGGTTTTGAAAGTAACCTATTAACATAACAAAAGACACCTTTACTGCTGTCATCACTTAGGAAATTCCAGGGATTTTAGAAGCTTTGTGCCAGGAATGAGATGGAAGCCAAAAAAAAAAAAAATATATATATATATACATATATATATATATATATATATATATATATATATATCACATATGCCTTACCATAAATCACAATATCACTACCACTACCCTCAATACTTTATGTGTATTAACCTCTTTAATTCTAGTAACATCTCTGGGGGAAATGCTATTCATGTCTCCCAATTTACAAGAAACTGAGGCAAAGGGAGATGAGCTAACTTAGCCAAGGTCACAAGGACTGTGGGATGTGATCCCAGAGCCTCTGGGAATATGCACTGTGACACAGAAATGGGGAGATATTTTCCCTAGGATGTAACTTGCATGACAGAAGGGCCTCTACATGCTTCTGTCCCCAGAGCAATGCCTAGAACATAGTAGAATAACAGCCAGCATACATGATAAATGTGGGCCCCGGGAGCAGACTAACTGGCTTGAACCCTGGGTATTAGCGCTGTGGGCACCTTGCAGGGGTTTCAGGAAGCAGATGCGGTGTGGTGAGGAGAGAGGCCTCTGCCCACAGCATGGCAGATTGTTGCTAGAAACACGCCTGGTGGTGGGGACCGGGGACTTTGGATGAAGGCAACCCTCGGGTTCCAATGCTGACTCTGCCACTTACCAACTTTGTGCCATGGAGCAAGCAGCTTCACTTCCAGCCATCTCAAATTCCTCATCCCTGAAAAGGAGAGAATAGCATCACTTACTCCAGGGGGCCATTGGGGGGGTTAAATGAAGCACCGCAGGTCTTGGGTCTTCTCCCAACGTCTCAGAGAGCAGACGCTGGACTGAGGCTCTACTGTGATTACTGCTGGTGGTACCAGTATTCTTTACCAGCAGGCCCGCCCGGCTTGGCTCAGGAAGATGCCCCGTCCTCACCAAACAGAACCACCCCTGCTACTGCTCATTGGCCTTGAGCCTGCAGTTCAGAACATTGGTCCCTGGGACTTGGGGGTGGAGTTCAGGTCTGAAGCTATCCTCAGTTTCTTCATATGTTTGGCAAGTACCCCTGGTCGACAGCGGGGAGGCCCCACAATCCACTGCCCAGGAGGACAACTGCCAGGGCCCTCACACTGAACGGTACATGGGCCATGTGGTCTCTATTTTAAATCAAACCCTCCAGAACATTCCCTCTACATCTCATGGAAATACATCCGACAGTTCCCGAAACACGCAGTAATGGAAAAACAGAAATTTCATTTTATTTACTTAGGGCATTTTTATCATCCTGAAGACTAGACATATTTTGTATGACTTTGTATCACTTTTATCAACAGAAAAAAAAAGTAGAATTTTAAATATATTTTCAATATAATAATAGTAATAAATGATTGATACTGTGAGGAAAAGCATGTATTATTCCCTTTTCACAAATAAATGTGAATAATACAAATAAATGACACTCGGGATTTATTTGCTGGGTTTTTTTTTAAGGTTTTATTTATTTATTCATGAGAGAAAGACAGAGACATAAGCAGAAGGAGAAGCAGGCTCCCTGCAGGGAGCCCGATGCAGGGCTCAATCCCAGGACCCCGGGATCATGACATGAGCTGAAGGCAGACACTCAACCACCAAGCCACCCAGGTGCCCTGATACTCAGGATTTAAACCTTAAATCTGTTTAGAACCTGAAAAGGAACAAGCTAGGAGATTCAGGGACCTGTTCAAGAGATATTAAGGCAGTAGGATTTTGAAGAACAATTAAAAAAAATTGAGGTGAAGACTTCAATTCACGTAAAGCCTTCTTCACCTAGGGGAAAAATGGGCCCCTTGGCATGTGATGCCACAGCTCTTGTTCTTGAAGTTTCCTGGGGACTCATAGCATGATGTCACTATGAGCTGACCAGGAGAGAAAGGGGGATATAAGTCTGAACCGGAGGGTCTGAGAAGGCCCAAGAGAAGGAGAGCAGGCCCTCTTGGGTCCCTCTGGGAACATTCTTTAGCAGATGCATATGGCACCATTTTAATGAACAAATCGGCCAGATTCCTGTGTCTGACTCTGTGTACCAGGATAGGGCGCAGGAGCTTTCCCGTGACCTTCCTGGAATCCTTTAGCAGCTGCTCTGTTTATTATATGGGTGTAGGTGAACATATGCAAGAAACAGTACACGGTGAAATGTGGAAAAATATATTCCAGGCCTTTTCTCCAGGACCTTATTGTCAAAACATCTTTGTAACTGGATGAAAACCATTATAGAAAGCCATCTGGTTTTCTTCTGGCTTCTTCTTTCCTTTCTCTTTTTATTCCATGTGTGTTTGAAGCAGAGAGACAAAAAGGGAAAAGATGCCACTCCTGGGTCCCTGTGTTCCTACCTCCAACCCTGACCATGTGAAAATCCCACCAGGCGGGCTCTGGGGATCCTACCCTGGAAGCGCCCAGATGTCAGTGTTCTCGGGGCCTCACTCTCCTCCTCACCTCGGAAACTTCCATGTTTATTTTAGCATTTAAAGATTCAATTGTGTCTTCCCCCTTTCCCACCACAGTCACCCCTTGAGTTGACAACTCAAGTGTGTTTTAAATTGCTTTTCGGTGACAAATGAAGGGAGGCAGCCAAGAGCAGGAGTTTTAATGGTTCGTGATGATGCCCTCGTTTTAGGCAGGGCCTTTTCTTTCCCATCCTTCCCGTTTAAGGCTGGAGATAAAGGCATGAAAGAAAAGTGAGCTGCCCTCTTTCTAAGTCAGCCCCACAGCAGGCTCCTGACCATGTCCAGGTCTCCTGGCTCTCAGCCCGCTCTTCTTTCCACTGCTCCAGCGCCTCTCCTGTCCTACATTCTGGGTCACTGGCAGTGCTGTAGGGAGCTTCATTAATTATGATAGTCTTGCTGTGTCAAATGGATTACAAATGGAACCACCTGTGGGGAGCCCACAAGGTGACTGACAAAGGCTAAAAGGAGACCGAAAGTGAAGGACAAGCATCTTCTAGATGTTTGTTGTAATCAAACAAAACAAGTTGGCAGGAAAAAAAACTCAGCCTGAAAGGCAGTTTCACCTTTTCCAGAATTCTGACTTAATGAAGGCTAGGGGGTGTGTCTGTGCATTCATTCACTCTTGCCTAGAATCTGGTTGTTGATACCAGAATCTGTTGGTCAGAATCAGTCTGAAGCGGATCAGCTGGGAATTGAATCTGTTCTAGAATGGGTCCGCTCCTAGAGCCGGGCTTCTCCAGACTAAACTGGATCTAGAAACAGTTGCCCCAGGTTCATATTGGGTCCACTCCAGTCTGGACCTCCCGTATCCACTCTAGCCATGTCATGCAGAAGCGTTTGCTCTCTGGCTGAAGACCGTTAGGCAGTTATGCCACCCGGTTGCCTACAGATGACCTCTTAGGTCCTTTCACCAGGGACTCCCATAAAGACTTGTGTGCTTCAATGTGGGGTCTGAATGTCACTCTGAGTAGTTTTTACACTGGCAGCCCCATATCCTCGGTAATCTCAGCCACTTGCCATCCAGGATTCAGTATGCCATATGTACTTCCCCTCTCTCCTCCAATTAATTCACACGTCACCGATCACATAGCACTTTCTCAATGCATTACTCTGGGTTCAGTCCCTACTCACAAATGTTACATGCCTACTCATTGCCTGCTAGAGGAAGAACTCATTACCCTAGCATCTGGTGTACCCGCCATCATCGAACATGTGATGGTAACCTATAATGTGCCAAGTTCTGTGTCCGGGGCTGGGGATATGTATCCTTCTAGAGGCTCTCTAGTGCAACAGAAGAGATTGGGTGAGAATCACCTGGAAAGCCTTCCCAAATGACGTGCTTCCCATCATAGAGATTGAGATAATGTTTTGGGGGTAGGGCATGTGATTTCTGGAAACACCTCACACACACACATGCACTATTGGACAAAGAACTAGTGCTTAGAATATAACAGTGCCATAATAGCTAGACACAGGTCATTCCAAGGACATATGGGATTCTCACCTAGCTCGATGTGAGTTGTAAGAGGTCGGAGTATGGGATGGGGAAGAGGGCTGTTGGTTATCGAGAATTGCTTTTTGGAAAGAGAGGAGAGATGTCTGAGGATGAATGAGAGTTAGCCAAAGAAAGAAATGGAAAAAAGGATAAAGAAAAAAGAGGTGTGGGGGGGGAGGGGAATCCAGAGCCTAGGTAGAAGATTCTGGATCTTGAAGGTAGATGAGGAAATGAAAGGGGAGGGCATTTTGATGAACTACAAGCACTTCATTAGTTGGGAAAGTGGCTAGAAAAGAGCCATGAAAGATTTAAAAAGTGGGTGGGCCTATATCGTGAAGGCCCCTATAATCCACGTTGAGGTTTGGACTTTATCCTGAAGCCATTGGAGGGATCCAGTTAGGAGGCAGGTGCAAAAATCCAGGTGAGGAACGCCTCAGGTGTGCCCAAGAAGCGGGGGAGTGAGGGGGCAGGCAGAGAAGAGGACATGAACAGCTAATGGGTTGCATAAGACAAAAGACAGAGTCAAGGAAGAAGCCCAGGTTCACAGTTGGACAGAAGGGTGGACGCTGGCGTCTGCTAAGTTGGAGAGAACAGAGGAGGAGCAGTAGAGAGAGAGGACGGTGATGTTTTGGAGATGAAAGAACTCCAAGAGTGGGGCTCGGTGGTGAAGAGCGGGTGTACACGTCTTAGGCTGATGTGAGACGTGGGAGCTGGGAGGTTGGAAACACATATTTAAGCATCTCCGCATAAATGGTAGTTGAAACCTTAAGAACAATCGGCACCAGCCAAGGAGTGTGTGCATAGACACACGCCCTGAATGCCACAATTTAGGTTTTGAGAGGAAAGAACTGAGGTTTCTAAAGGGGACTGAGAAGAAAATCGGAAGAATGTTATGAAATAAAGTTGCAAGCTAAGCTTGAAGGAGGGATTGTCATTTGTCCAAGAAGGGAGGACTTTTCAGGAAAAAGAAAAGGCACGTATAAAGGCAGAGGGCAAGAGAAGGCATGGCCACATTTAGGGAATTCTACCTCTGCTATTCCACCCTTCAGTCCACCCTTCATTCCTGACTGGACTGTTTACTTGAACCCACATTCAAGTTGCCTCTAACCTCCATGACTTTGTTCACACTGTTCTCTCCATCCAGAAAAATCCGTCTCCCCCTTCATCAGATGTCCAAGTTCTCCTCAACCCTTGTGGCCCAGAGCCAATACCAAGACCTCCATGATTTTCCATGATCATTTTCTTCCTTCTCTGCTTGGGAGACAATTCCCGTCTTAGGAGTTGCCATAGTGTTGTGTATCTGTGTCACTCTTACGGCATTTCTGATGATGTGTCATGGTTACTCAAGCAAACATCCTTGACACCAAGAACCACCTTCATTTTAGGCCCCCTCGGGTATGATCCCCAGCACCCAACATGGAGCCTGCACCTAGCAGCCTTTGACTCATGCAGGGCTTCTCAGAGCGTGGCCTCAGGACCAGCAACATCAGCTTTTCTGGGAACTTGTAAGAAAGATCTAAGTTGATCTTGCCCATTGATCCAGCAATTCTGGAGGGAGGGCCAGCAGTCTCTACTTCGGCACACGCTCAGATGATGCTTAATGCAACTAATGTTTGAGAACCAGTGGGTGATGGTCTCCTTTCTTTTTTCTGGAAGAGAAATTTGCAACTACCATTATATCATGAGCACTTCTCTTGGTTCTTTTTTTTTTTTAATATTTTATTTATTCATGAGAGACATGAGAGAGAGGCAGAGACACAGGCAGAGGGAGAAGCAGGCTCCATGCAGGGAGCCTGATGTGGGACTCGATCCTGGGACTCCGGGATCACACCCTGAGCCAAAGGCAGATACCCAACTGCTGAGCCACCCAGGCATCCCACTTCTCTTGGTTCTATCTGAGAACATAGCATTAAACTCAAATGTTCAATTATTTGAAAACTTCATATTTTTATGTCCTTCTGTTTCTTAACATAGCATCTATACAAGAAATCTTGTATTAGCAAAGGAAATTTGAGCAAAAATTGAGAAATGGTATCACTGTGCCCTAGGAGGTTCCAGTGTCCCTGGCTTTGGTAATACCCAGGAATTAAGCTTCGAATGACCAAGGTTTGAACTTGCCGATGGCTGAATTGCGTAGTCTCCTTTTCTTCCGCTTATCTCCTCTCCTTTCCTCCCTCCCTTTCCCTTTCTCCACTTTTCATTTTCAGATCTAAAACTGTCCTTGGTTACAGCTGTCTCAGAGCATGCCCTTTGGAGAAAAGATGCTATAAAAGTCTCAAACATGTACAATAAAAATCAAAGGTTTTCCAGCAAGGTCAGGTGGATTAGCCCAGAAAGCTGAGAATGAGCGGGGAAACGTTCCATTTTGTTCCCAGGCTTTTGGCAGCCTGTAATTTCAGAGACAGGATTTCAATCAATGTGGAAAGACATCTTTCCTTGGAGTTGAATCCACTCCAGACCATTCCAGGCGTATTGACTGCTGGTGGATTTCAGCATTTACTGTCCGTGTCGGCTTCCTAGGGTGTAGAAAGCTGCTCTGAATTTCTGCCAAGGATTTTGGAGTTTTTGTGTCACCTCAGCCCTAGGTGATGTTCAGACAAGCTCCAGGAGAGGCAAAGGTGTCACAAATGCTCCACAAGGATGCCCCAAGCCAGCAGTTGTCCTACAGGCAGCCTGTCCTCTGCTGAGCATCTGAGCACTTTCTCATCAATTCTAACACTTCTATTCATGTGAGTGCTGTGTGTGCGTGCACGTGCGTGTATATATAGCACTCACAAGTGAATGTATGTGTGTATATCTATCGAACTATATATAGGCAGGTAGATATGAAAAGAAGCTGAGTGAGGAGAATTTCAATAGCACAAAAGGCCTTTTGATTCACTGTAATGAATGCACAGATACAAAGGTCAGTCTTGATACGAATCTCATAATACCTGTGAATAATACCTGTGTGCTTTGAATACAAAAAGAAGAGGATACGGGAGCAACCGTGCCCCCGCAGCACGCACACACACACACACACACACACACACACACACAGTTTCTCTGTAAATACAACATGCAGTTGACATTTCCGCATGTAGTGGGAACAATACACATCCATGTTGCATTTTATAATATGTAAATACCCATTAGGTCACTCCCCAGATCTCTTAAGGGTTTGCAGCAAGGGAAGGATATATGCGGGCATTTGGGAAATAGATCTTCCAAGTCTTAAATGGAAATAAGGAGACTTTTCCTCCCTATAAATATCTTCATAGTTTTGAGGATTCTGTTCGAGCAACCACTGAATTCCTGGTGAACCTGTGTTTCAGGAAGCATAGCCAGTATACAAAGAGATACCAAAAAATGAAATTCTTTACTCTTCACAGTCTGCTGTAGCTTTGCCATCTCCAAGTAGGTTAAGTTTGTTGATCATTTGGTGGTCAAAGAAGTAAGAGTCCTAAAACTCATGAGAAAAGGGGGTTATCATTTCTTTCTGTTCTAAATAGACCATGAATCATCTCTGAGAGATTCTCCTGAGAAATGAGGCTCACATACAGTGTTTGACATTGCTTTCAGAGTCTTCACTATTTGGGGCAAGTTTAACTATACAAGGGAGAGGTCCTATTTTTAGACTCAAAATGTTGACATCCAGAATATAGTGAAATTCTTTTCACCACGGAAAGGACAAGGAGCATCCGTTTTTTTCTCCCCATTGGCGGAATATGAATCTTAAGAGAGAAAATTCATCCATGGAGACTGGGAGAGTACACCGTGTTTGATTCATTTGGTGTCCTCAGCTGGGGCACCTGTTTTCTTCCTTGACTCTGACTCGCTACTTTGGTTCCATCTAAATGTATAGCATAGGGCGCCATTCCAAGGAACCAGTGAGTGATGCTAATTTACAAATAAGTATGACACACGGCAGCCTTTGGGGAAGGGGAGGGAAAGCCCAGGCACTTGGATGACCCACTGCACCGAAGAGGACTGGAAAGCCCAAACTTCTTGTGCTCTTGATAGTTTACTGAGTGTCCAGGCTCAGTAACCAAGAAAAGTCTACCCTCATCTCCAAACTCATTTTTTTATGGAAGCGAGGCACATTTTTCACTTTATCTACCCCCTCATCCAGTTCCTGATTCTGGACTCTTTCCCAAGGTCCTATATCCTCAAGGTTCGTATGGGGAAAGGAAGGAACCCCCTTGGCTCTGCTCTGGGAAGATAATGCAACTGATCCTGGCCAAGCTTAGGTACATAAACAGCTGCCAGAGCCAACCAACTATTAGGTGGCCCCTAGCTCCATTCCAATCATGTCCTAGTGCTGCCCACACTGGCAGTTTCCAAGTCATGTCCTTGTGGTCCCTGTCCAACCCCGGGGACCAGACTGCCTGTTCTGCTGCAAGAGGCTAGGCCTACCCACCCTCTCTTTTGGTTTGTACCATTTCTTCAAAACCAGTTCACTAAACTGAATTTGGTTTACCAGTTTCTTCCCTCCTCTACTTGTCATCGTGCTAAAACTTTCAACATCAAAACTTACCAATTTAACACTGGGCCATCTTCCCGGGATGCCCTTGTGTACAGAAATCTATAGAAATCGCTAGCCAAAGACTCAACAAGGAAGAGTTGAGAAACCTCTTTCAGAGGCATGAAGTAGGCGCGTGGAACCACATTCTTTTACAATGGTAAAGAAAAATAGTTAACAATAGCTCTATTTGCTGAATGCTTCCTCTGTGCTAGGCACCTAGGATACCAGCCAAGCTTCATGTTTTTCACAGAGTATTTCATATAATCTTCATCTAAGGTAAGTATTAGTAAACCCTAGTTTACATTTGGGAAAACTGAAGCGTAGCAAGCTTCAATTTACACGTTCAAAGTCACAGAGCTAGGAGATAGCAGAGGTGGGTTTAGAAAAGAGGCCAACTTTACCCCAAAGCATGGGCTCTTTCTAAAAAGCTATATTTCCCCCAACTCAGAAAGGGCCTCCAAGCAGCTTGCTTGTTTGATTCTAATTGGTTCTCAACTGCAGTCTATATGCCCCCACTACTACCACCACCACTAAACAACGAACGTTCGTCCCCATGTGGGGACATTTCTGGTTGTCACAACTGGTGGGGCAGCATTACCATCATCTAGAGAGTAAGTAGGGCCAGGGAATGCTGCTAAACCCGCTATGGTGCCCGGAACAGCCCACACAGCAAAGAATTATCTGGTCCTAAATGGCAATAATGCTGAAGTCAAGAAACCTTGATCTTAAAAAGGTGGATTTTAAAAGCCAATTCATAAAACCCAGGTTACTGTGTCTGTAATTCGCTCATATGTACATTCTGTTCCATCACAGATGACAGCAGCCTTCTAAATCTAACTCCCTACCCCCTGGTTAGAAGACGGAAGAGAAGGTTCTTTGGGCTGTGTTGTCTGGTCTCAAGCTAGGCAGCTCCTCCTGGAAACCCACGATCGTGAAGACCTGAAAATATCACAGAACCTGAGGACCTCCAGACAGCTGAACCATAATTATTGGTTTTTGACTATGTTTTCTATGCTTCCTTATTACTTTTATTCGCTTCCCCCTACCCTTTTAAATGATTTTACATTTGAAAGCAGCTGCTGTCAAGGGGAAAAAAAAAAAAGATTCGAAAAGCAGGCTGTTTTTAAAAGGATTTTTAAAGCTGACATTGTGCATGTCTGCTCCAAACCATACCATGACAGATGCAAGAATTATGGTTTTTAAATTATTTAAAGGTTTTTTTAAATGTACTATACAGAGAAAAATTATTTCATGTATAATAGTATATCTTTAGCTCTTGCTGATCTCATGTGAACAATTTATCATATATGAAAGTCTTTAAACATAGAAACCTATCTAAAACTGCAAAACTGTGTTCAAAAATCCAATCAATATTATTAGAAATATTATAATCAAACATACACCACCTCACCTATTGCTTTGTCTGCACTCATTTACATTTAGTCTTCCATTCTGTCAGAATCCAAGAGCTTCTACATAAAGATATCTTAATTTATAATGCAACAAAAACCATATATGAGAAGTATTTAAATTTTTGTAAATACACAATAATCCTAAGACCTTCGTACAATGCATATGGGCAACTAATTTCCTTTTGATCCAATGGTGTCTTTTTCAGCTTCTTGGAGAATGAAGTAATCCAGTTAGAAAATGGTGTAGTAACATATACAATTACCCTCAAATGTAAAATTGAATATTATCACATTTTGTTCTAATTGAAATCTGAAGCATGATGTCTGCACATCAGCATAGTGTTAAATCTTATAGGGCATGCTGGAATTAGCTCAGATCGTAAAACTATTTAACATTTTACGTTAATAAAATCTTTTTAGTTACGCTAAGCTTGTCTCATTTTAGATGACTATGCAGATATGACTTTTCCAATGTGTACTTGGTGTCTTGTCTTATGCTTAGAATCTTGAAAGCAGGACACATTAAGCAATACTATATTTTAGAAAGGAGGAAGCCACACGCTTTGTTTTTCTGCGCACAGCTTTGTTATGATCTTCCTCACTAAACTTGTAACATGGTACAAATTGTGTTATATTTTCCCCTGTTCTTCCTTGGCCCTTTACCCAAACAGAATTTCCCATGAGTTGAGAGAATCAGGCCTTTGGACTTCTTTTCTTGCTTTCTAAAATCTGAGAAATCCTAAAGTCAGACAAGAGGCACCAGTGTCTAGTACAATAAAAGGATGAACTAGATGCCTATAAGTGGTTTATCCAAGATGCATCGTTAATCCCAACCCTATACTTTCTCAGTACTTATGTGCACAGGCATTTATATGTCCAATACTATGGCCCAACAATAAGTACATTAAAGCTGTTAGCGTTAGTGAAGATGGAGATTAGGTTTATTTGAGCTACCAGAATAATTCTTTTATTAGACTGACCTATACAAAATTGCTGGTATTTGACTGTTTTGACCCACAAAAATGGCAATTTCATATGGTTCAACCTAATATCTGATGTTGTGAAAATTATACTTGGAATTGTCTTCTAGCTTTTGTGATTGAAAGCAAAAGGCTTAGAGGGTTGGAAGAGACCTCAAAAGGCTACGCAGTTCTCTACATGATACCAGCTGGTTTTTGGCCTTATTCTTGGAGTCCAGAGTTGTGTTTCAATGAACTGGTAATTCATGCATGGTTATAGGAATGCATATAAAGAGTTATCCTTGAAAGTTTTATGAGAAAATCACAACTTTCTAAATCAAATATTGGTAAAACAGTTGTTGGAATATGCTATTTAAAGACTCTTAGAATGAATACCCCTTTGCAAAGCAGGTAACCACTCCTAGATTTATCTTGTCTGCAAACCCTGATTTCATAAATCAGGTTTGACTAAAGTTTAATATCTTTTTTGAATATGGTTCATTTTCATCCCACGTGGTTAATTCACTTAGGGCCCGTTGTTTTAGAAATTACAAAATATCCCAATTGGGCATACTCTCAGCTCCCATCTTTGCCTTCACCCACCTTTCCACTCTATGGAACCCTTAGCTTCAATCTAGTTCCTTTTAATTCATGCAAAGTTATTAACTGATAAACCCAACCTTGATGTTCAGCACGTTCCTCTAAATGCTTGACCTAAATCACTTCTGCTTGGTTAATTTGTGCTCACTCTCGCCTTAGTCTCGGTATGAAAGGAACACTTACCTCCTGTGCCACTGTCCTTTGTACAACTGAAGACTGTTAATAAATTCAGGTCTCACCTCCAGGTCTAGGAGGGCTGTAGTAGCTATTCATGGAGATGGGAATTTGTCTAATTCCCCAGCTAGGCTTTCCATATCTAAGGTAAATAAATTCAGCCACCTTATCTTTTATTCATAGTGCCTGTTTCCCAGACTTTGATTGGTTTTGTAGTTCCTGTGGACACACTCCAAGATTTATAGATCTTCTTTCACTAGCCGGTCCTAAAATTAAATTCAGTGCTCCAAGTCATGATGACCTACACTGACTCATAATGGCAATAGATAGCTCACCATTTCCCATTAGATATGCCAATGCATCTCTTTAGGAGCTGACCCGACTCTCCTCTCACCTACCAAAGGACTTTCTCAGGTGTAGTCCATGAGATAGAGGTCTACTGTCTTGGCTTCCTTCTGGTAATTTGCTCTCAGATTAGCAATAACATTGAGCTGCTCTCTAGAAGCAAGGAGAGAACACTGAACCCATTCTGTTGCATGTGCTCACATGCTAAAAACAGAAAAGGATGTCAAATTTTCCTGGCACACCCTCACCATGTAACCATTATAATTTTAATATCCCATGTTGATGCATCGTTGTTGTTTTTTTTCCAGATTACAGAGGCAATATATGTTCTTTGTGGGAAATCGGAAACATACCACCAAGTATAAAGAAAGTAAAAATCACCTGAATCCCACCACAATCATATTGTTTAAAACCACATTTCCAGGCTTTAAATCAGTCAGTGGCTGGGCTCAAAGACACTCATGGATAAGGTATGTGCACGAATGCCCACAAGGCCAAGTTATCACTCTAAAATACTGATGTTTTGCACGCCTATAGGAACAGAGTGACTGCAGACTTCTGGTTGTGCTATTGATCAAGGGTACAAAGAAGGCTTTAGAAGTAGCACAGCCCTGATGCCTCCTCTAATGAAAGCTCTTAGGGAAATTCTAAAATCCAGATCATTTTGTTCCTCGGTGCTCCTCCAATGGTTGGATATTTGCTGTGTGGCAATACTGCCACCTACTGAATGCTGAGCTTTAGCATAAGAAGAGACCATAAATGCAAAGAGTATGAAAGCATCTTGTTTATTTTAGACAGGAAAAAAAGGAGGGGGACCAGGTAACAGTATCCCATATGGAATTCAGATTCTGGAAGTCTCAAAGTTGAAAGGATTAAGGATATCATCCAGACTAACGTCCCATGCCACACGCATATACCTAATTAAGCACTATCATTTCTTTGTGTTCTAAAACGTCACCAAATGCGAAATGCTCAGCTTTCAGATCACAATAGATAGGATGAGGAAAAACCAATGATGCTATTGGCCCATAATAAATCATGATAATTAGGTATAAAGATCAGAAATAAACCCAAGAACATAGAGGAATTAAGTGCGTTATAAAGATGGCATTTCAAATCTTCGAGTAAAGTTGGATTACTAAATAATTTGGGATGATTGGTTTGGCCATATGTTGGAGGAAATACTAGATCTATACCTCATAATTTCCATCAAAATAAATTCTAGGTGAAGTACAGATTTAGATGTTAAAGCACATAAATATGTAAAAGGACTAGTAGGCAATACTGACAAATATTTGTGTAATTTTACTATGGAAAAGAAGCCTTTCTAAGCATGACAACAAAGGACGAAATAAAAATGAAAAAGATGGATGGATTAGACCAATTAAAATGTGGAATGCCTATACAGTAAAAAATAACAAACCAAATTAAGAGAAAACAAAATTTGAAATATATGCAACAATGAGCATCGATCCCTAGTATATATCAAGAGCTTAAGCTCCATTACCCTTGGGAAGTTTCTAAGATCTACAACCTTCCCAACCAAGTCTTTGCATTTCATTGCTTCCTCATTGTACTTATTAAATTATTACTTATTTGTCTGTTTATATCCACTAAGCTGGAAGTTCAAGAAAGCAGCAACCATGTCTATTTCGCTTACTGTTATATTCTTGATACTTAATCCAGTGCTAGACACAAAGCAAATACTGAAAATATATTTATTGTGTGAGTGAATAATGAATGCATGAGTAAACAACATTTTATGATCAAAAAGAATCAAACTTTCCAGTAGAATATTGAGCCAAGGACATAAACTGGCAGTGTACTATAAATTAATGAACAAATAATAAATATGAAAATATTTAACTAGTAATCAAAAATGCAAATTATTACAATATACTCCTTTTTATGTATCAGAAAGACAAAGGGTATAAAGAATTATTGTTCCCAGGGACAACAAGGAAGTATGGAAATGAACATTCTCTTACAGAGTCAACAACAGTGTAAATTGATTCTGGAAAAATATTTTGGCAGTATATTTTTTGTGTATGCCAAATACTTCCATGTTAGGGAAATTCTCCTCAAAAAAAAGTCAAGAAAAATGAACTAAGATACATTCATTCATTATTCAAAAAATATATCCAAGAAAGGATGTTTCTAGGAGCATTATTTGGAGGAATGGAAAAAACATGAGCCTACAATATAGGGTTGGTTAAATATGGTATATCCTTTCAATGGAATACTGTGCACCAATTAAGAATAAGCACTAGATGTATATTTATTGAAGTAAACAGCTATATTGTTAAATAAAAATGTAAGTTACAGAAGAACATGATATGTTCCCATTTTAAAAATAGACATACACAGTGTGCATTACAGCATCTGAAAGGATATTTGCTGAAATGCTAACAGCATCTATCTCTGGGAGGTGAGATTTGGAGCAATTATATTTTCTTTTTTGCATATCTGTAATTTCTGATTTTTCCACAATGAGCATGTAGTATCTGTGTAATTTTTTCAGGGAATAAACAACAATGTTCACGACATATATTAAATGAAAAAACATGTTATAAAACCGTATGTATAGTATGACACAATATTTGTAAAAAAAAGAAAATTATATATAAATATATCTACGTATGTATATATATATATGCATAAGAAGCTAGAAGGACATACACTAAAATGTTAATAGTAGTTATTTATGGGTAGTGGGATTATGGGTGATTATTTTTTCTTTTTGCTTTTCTGTGTTTTCTAATTTTTCTACAATGAATATGTATTCCTTGTGTAATAAAAACTAATAATAAAAGTTGAAAAAAAATGAAAAAGTGAGACATCGTGAAACCACTTGCTCTCATCCTCCCCACCAACCCCCTCGACTTACTCCTCATCGTCAACGCGTGGGCAGTGTTTCCAGAGAGGAAACACCAGAGCACCGTAACTTTGGAAGATAGAATAAAGATCCAGACAAGGGGGGGGGGGGGAGGAAAGAAGAGAAGAAAGAAAGTACAAATTAAGTGAAGATGAATCAACAGTGGAAGGATTAAAGCAGGCTTTGGAACGTATTCCCTGACAATAGCAGTGAGTCTCTAAATTTAACTCAGTTTTCCTGATAGCTATAACAAGTAAAACAAAAACAAAAACCAAAAACATGGAGCTAAATAGGTTTGTTTTCTAATGAAAGGAATTCTATACATGTCTGGAGAGACATCTAGAAATTCAGTTCTGACAGGAAGGTATCCCAAGAAGTTTTTCAAGAGGTGAACTATTGAAATCCAGCTGGTTGTCCAGAGCTGTGCAGTAGAACCTGAAGGAACACAGGCTTTTATCTGAATCTCAGACCTGCCACAACCAAGTATATAACCATGGCTAGCAGTTCCCACACCCATTCTCTCCTTCTTCCCCTTAGAAACAGAGACTTCAAATTTTGGCAAACGCTGGCCACCTAAAGACTCCACTCTCTCTTAGGTTCTCTTGGTTTTGGATGTGGCTAGGTAAGTGAATTTTGGCCGATAGGATATGAGTAAAATTGTGTAATTTCCAAGTAAATGTATGTCCCTAAATTTTAGGCCCCTAAATTAGGGAGCATGCATTTCCATGCTCATCCTCTCATCCCACTAAGCTGCAATGAGAACATGTGAGTGGGAGCTGAAACATGAGTATTGGACCCAGAGATGGACACCACATGAAGACAGCAAAGTGCCTTAGCAGGTCTGAATCACCTGTCTCCATATTGTTACCTGGTTAGTTAATTAATTAATAACTTCTATTTCATTTAAGGCATTAATAACAAGAATCTTAGTAAAGGAAAACCTGCTTACTAAATTAATTTACTTCTGTAAGCTTTAGTTTCCTTAGTAAAGTGGGGATAATAATGTTAATGTCACAAAATGGTCAACCAAATAATGCTCAGTGTTCAATTACTTGCTTAGAACTAAAGCTTCTTCATGAGAAAAATCCAACAAATGAAACACTACATGATACTGGGCCACAGAACAGTGGACAAAGAGAAATCTTTTAAATAAACAGCCTTTTTAAATCAAATGGTCAACTGACTTCCACACGGAAAACAATTAAACTTCACCCCTACCTCATTCCAAGTTGATTACTGATCTAAAGGTAAAAGGAAAGCAATAAAGCTTCCAGAAGATAATATAGAAAAATATCTTCATGCCCACAGAGTTGTGAAATGGTTCCTAACAAGTCACAAACCACTTTGAAAACAGTTGGACGTTGTCTACTATTATAGGTCTTATGTGTACCCTGTGACCCCATACTTTCATTCCTAGGTAGAAGCACAACAGATAAGTACGTGTACATTCAAAGACAGGTAAAATAATACCCATGGTGGCATTATTTGTAATAACCAAAACCCACTAACATTTCAAAGATCTATCAACAGGAGAAAAGTAAATTGTGTTATATTGAGACCACTGAATACCAGTAAAAAAGAAATGAACAGTAAAAAATAAATGAACTCCATTATAGCTACATATAACCAGATAAAAGAACAAAACCATTATAATGATGAACAAAAAGTAGGTGTAAAAAAAAAAAAAAGTGTGTATTGCCATTAGCAACCAACATTCCCAACAGGTGAGAGAGATGGATGCTGTGGCTCAGTCAAACACACGCTGGCAGGTACCACAGCACCTCCTACAGTTCACCCCTGTACTGCTCAGATCCACTTGCTTCTCACGTTGCTTCACTCCACCCAGATATAGCTTCTTCTGGATTCTGTTATCACAATTCGCTATACAAAAAGAGGGCCAGTGGGATGAACCACAGCTTCCTCTTATTCCATGCAAGATTCCCTTCAGGGAATCTTGAAGTCAGGCACTTCTGAGCTGCCTGATAGAGTGATCCAGACCCTCATTCCCAAGGGGTCTGAGGCCCTGGTTACCCTGCCCTAAGTACACTGTAATTACTATCCTTGCCCGCTTACAGTTAAACCTGTCATAACAGGAGATGACCCGGTGGGTCATATGAGCACCAAACATACTCCTCTGGGCCCTCATCATGTTGCAATAACTCTCTCTGTTCATGATGATCAGAGGTGATAACCTCTGTCAGTATGTTAACTCTTACTTGCCTACTAGTTTTCTGGCCTTAGGAACCTAAAGTCACCATTGTAGCAGCGGTACACCAAAGCTTAGAGGGACTCTTATTTTCTCCACTCTACAACCCAGACCTCTAGACACACAGATTCTAGACCCCTACATAGAAAGCACAAATTCCTCAGTGGATCGTGAGAACCACTCCTACTCTCACCCCTTGACTTTTGGACTCATGACTTTAGAACCATGTAATGACCGTTGATGGACGTAAGGAGTAGAGTGCATCCTGTAGGTTGTACCATCCCGATGTTACAGGGCATCCTGTCCCTTAAGAGACCAGATCACCACTCCATTAGGATGGCAGCTTCTGCTTGATGGAGTATGTGTAAGAAAAAGCAGATCCCACAGTCTTCACTGATGCACCTGCTTTGCTAAAAAGTGGGGCCCTTGGTCTTAGGCAGTCTTATATAGGATCCCTGTCTTGGTAGATCAGACACTTTTGTGAGTCCCTGAATATTGGTGCTGGCTAAGACGCTGCAGACAATAATGACAAACTCCTATCCACAAAGCAGGTAAATCCCAGTCAGGGTGGATGTCTCCACTTGTCACCAGATGGCAGTTTGTTCTCCCAAATGAGTGGTATATATCGAGGGCATTGTGTCAATCTCTGCTGTCCAGGGACTTGACACTTAACAGCAGCTATAAATACATTTCGCTGAAAAAAGCTCATGTTAGTTTCTCATTGTTGCTGTTATAACAAATTACCACAAAGTTAGTGGCTTAAAATAACACAAATCTATCACTTCCATTTCTAGAGGTCAAAAATCAGTTTCACCGGTTTAGAGTCAAGAGGTCAGCAAATCTGTGTTCCTTCTGGAGGCTGCAGGGGAAAATCTCTTTCCTTTTCTTTTCCAGCTTCTAGGGGCTTCCCTCACTTCTGGGTTCTTGGCCCCATTTCTCATCTTCAAATCATCAAAGCAGCAGCATAGCTTCAATGTTCTCTCTTGCTTGCTCTCTCGCCCTCTCTCCTTCTCCCATCTTCACATATCCTTCATACTCTCTCTGCCTCCCTCTTAGAGGGAACATGTTGTTTTGTTGGGCTCTCCTAGATAAACCAGGGTAATTTTCCCATTTGAAGATTCTTAACCCAATCAGATCAGAAATTCCTTTTTGCCAAGTAACATATTTACAGGTTCCAGGGATTAGGATGTGAACATCTCTGGGGGACCATTATTCTGTCCAATACAAAGCCAGTGCTGTTGGACCCGTTTACAGCTTCCATCTCTGCCAAAGAGCTGCATTTTGAATGGTCTGTCTCTGCTGCAGATAACATGGACTTGCTGTAGAACTCCAAGGGTCTGGGCTGGGTTAGGACTCTTATTGGAGTTTGCCAGTGTCCATATCATCCTTTTATACCTAGATACCCCTAGTACTATGGCCTCTGCCAAATGATATGGCCCAAGTGACTACTTATGCTAAAGCCCAAACCTGCTGCAGAGGCCCCTCTTGCTCTGGGATTAACTTAAAATTAGTACTCCCATTACTACCCAAAGGTAAGTCAGAGCTTTACCTCATGTGTGAAATATTCTGCATGCCAACCCTTAAGAGGCTGCCCAAACTTAATGTCTCTATCTTAGTGGTAGGAGATGCAAGGGACAAAAACTTGTTTTTGCTTTGGAGGACAGGTCACAGCATTTCCCAGATCACTTGACTCCTAAAAACTACACAGATGTAGCAGGCCCCTTCATCTCTGTAAGGTTTATCTCCTGTCCCCTGGTGTTTGTGTTTCTTACCAAGGCATTCAGAGTACTCGCCATTTCATGCTTGCTATGTCCAGGTAACACGATATCATCAACTTGGTGGGCAAATGTGATGTTCTCTAGAAAGAACACTCAGATCAATAGGATTGGACTCTGCTGTTGTGAACCTTGGTGAGGTCATCTAGGGGTATACAAGCCTACTTCCAAACGGTCATCTAAGAACATAGAGTTATGCTAAGCTCTCCGTACCAAAATACTGAATGATGAAAGCAAATATTATGCAATGAAGACATGGCGTGCTATAGACATGTGCGATCTACTAGGGGTGGTGAAGTCTGGTTCCAAAAGGTCATCTGAGAGTGTAGAGTGGGGCTATACCCATATACACAGCTGCTAAGTAATCATATTACACAATGAGTACATAGTGTTCCATTTTCTGTGTTCTCATTGTTAGATAAAAGCCCATAACAATTTGGCATAATTTCTAATAGCATGTATGCATTTACTGGTTGAGAAACTCAGCCGGGGCTTTTAGGGATCTCATCTCCACCTGCTTCCATAAAACCTCTGCTGGGAACACTTAAGGATAGTTAATGTGTTGCAGGGAAGATGAAAGTAGCAACTCTTATGGGAGACCCACGACATCTCTAGAATCTTGATGCTCTTCAAACTTCTTATCTTGATCATCTTTGAATTTCTTATAAATTTTCTGTCCATAAAGCACAGTCACTGGGGATCTTTGGAACCATGTTAAAGTCTCATGACATGTTCTTGAGGCTGCATTAATCTGTTCTAGTACAGGTAGATGTCACAATGAGCACAGCAGCTGTTATGGGGGCTTCCTGGATAAGCCTATGGTAGTGCCCTTAATCTGCCATTATCCATCCAGTGTTTGTAGAGGCCAAACCGGTAATTAAAATGGCAGATATGATAAGAACCACACAACCTCTGAATTTCTTTCATCATCTTTGATTTGCAATAACAATTTTGATTAAATACTTATAGTAGCCTTTCCTCTGTATATCTGTATGTGATGGTATTGCCAACCACAAAGTATATCCATAACATATGTTTAGGAACTAGAGAAAAGATTGCTGGATGGGTCCATGGGTATGGCTGACCCATTGTAAGGCAGATACAGGCCAGGACTCCATTTATGACCTTACCTCTATTCATCTTTCCTCTGACAGGTCTGGATCCCTGGGTAGCTGTGTCAACTCAGACCCTCAAAAGACCCAGATATTTCCTTTTCCCATGGTTTGGTTATCTGTCTGAATGGCTACAGGACCCTTTGGGGAAGGACTATAAGAATCACTACTATATAAACTTGGCAAGTTTTGCAGGGTTTGTCTTAATATCTGTGCAGCTTCTCCTTCCATAGACAGGTTTGGGTTTGACTGTTTCAGGTCTGGAAACTGAGTAAGAGATTGTCACTTTCCTTTGGGGAGGCTATGTCAGTCTTCTGCTTGTCTATTCTTGAGCCCTTCAAATTATACATATATTTATAAACATATTTATATACATAAATATATATAGTGAAATTGTATATATAAATACACATTTTTATCTGTATTAATACCCTGCCCACTTGTCGTATGCTAGGATCCCATGATCATCATTATTAGCCATCTCCAAAGATCCCTGCGGACCCCATTCTGATCTTGCTGCCCATGACAGCAATTATGCTCACCTTACTTCTGATGGTTATGTGCTCTCAGCTAGCCTTTTCCAATCCAGGATCCTATCATGCCCATTGCTACTAGAAGGTCTGTTCAATAACAGTATCTTAACTATAAGCCTGGCCTATAAAGGATGCACACCATTGAGCTCCTTATTGACATGGTTGTTCCCTTCATCAGCACTTTCCTTATTGCCTTGGAAATAAAGGGTCCATGGGTCCTCCCAAAGAACAGAGTCAGCTGTTGGATTTTCCGATCTACTAGGGAATCCATATCAGTAAATTCCTTCCTCTATACTGTGCCATGAGAGCTTTGGTATCCCAACTTTATTTAATGAGTTCATCATTTTTCTCAAGCTTCAAGTGCCTGAACAGCAGCACATTTAAACCTCCTTCCAGAGCCCTTACCAAAGTGTTAAATCCTATCTCATGAGTGTCTTCATAACCATCTTTTATATCTGTCATCCCTGATCTAGTACCCTTTGGGCCACTCCTGGGCATGCTTTCCTGGTTTCTGCTGGTACACGGAGTCAGCACCTTCGATGTATAATCCATTACCCCCCTTCCTAGGCCCAACACTTGCCTATTGTACATCTGATCCTTATAACTGATTTTTGAGCCAGAAAAGGAAATGAAAGCAGATCTTGAGAAAAACCAGCATTGTCTCATAAGGCCCTTGTCCCATTTGAAGGGTCTATATGGTCTTTAAAAAGATGGAACAAGGACTCTATCTTCCACAAGGTAGAGTGGGCTATGTCTTCAGGCCTAGAGGGTTCGGGAAAATCTAGGGATCTAAGATGCTCTCATGAAAATATTCAGAGCTTCCCTCTCCAGATCTCCATCTCTATCAGGGCCTTAACTCTGATACTGAGAATTTAGCCTGCTCTGAAATGCTGCCACTCTTAACAATTAAGTCTAATATCTGGTTTTCAGTGATGTCTGCCCTCCAGCTCCAGGAGATGACAGCCTCTTTAAATTCCTTCCCAAAGGCCCGCCGACTCTCAAACTTTGCTTAAAATTGTTGACTGATTACCCTGAGCCCCTTGTTTTCTCTCATCAATGACTACCCATTTCTACAGCTCCCTAATTGTAGCTCTCCCATGTAGAGCCATCACATGTGAGCCAGAGCATCCCCTCCATTCTGTATCCCCTCCAAATTCACCAGAGGTGACTGTCCTAGCAATTGCACTGCTAGAACATGCCAGGGCTCACTGCTCCACCTGCCATCATGGCTGGAGACCTCACCGCCCTCTGTCTAGTGAGGAATACCATCCTCAGGGTCAGCTTCCTAAGACTGCTTTAGTATCTACCATCTTAGGGTTAGTTTCATAGATGCAGGTCCTAAGATAAGGATTTGTGTGCATTTGATTTTTTTTTTTTTTTGAAAGAATGCTTTTTGGGAGAGAAGGAAGCAGGATAGGAAAGAGGAAAGAGCTGAGCAAAGTTGTCTCAGGTAAAATCTAAGCTATCAGGGGCAGGAGAGGAAGAGTCTGCAGCATGAACTGTATTGCCAGGTATGTCACACACGTGGCTATCTTTTTAATCAACAAAACAATCATATCTCTACCCTGGGCTTTCCTCAGCATATTTTACTTGCTAATTGGCAACTCCCATCGTCCCATCAACATCAAGGTTGAGACTACTTAAAAGATTTCACTATGTATTCCTCTAAGATCTTTGAGCTCTGTTCTCATCGATATCTATTAGGGGAAAATAATCCAAAAGCAATAAGTTAATAGATATCAAAATATGCCACTATGGAGTTAACAATTTTCCAGTGCTTGGGTCTCAGCTGTTACTTTTGACTCTGTACAAGAAACTTTTATATGAAGGATATCTTTCACAGAACTCCACAAGGTTACACCCTCCGTTATATTACTCGATATAGGACACTGTAGCCAGGAGAAGAGTGCTCTGCATTTTCTACCGGTTTTTATTCTAGTTCTTGTATGACTCCAGAAGCACACGTATTGCTCATTCTATGTGACCCTGGGTTACTTTGCTTCAGTTACTCCATCCGAAAGGTGGAATAATACACCTAAGGAAAAATCATCACAACCATCTACTGCACTACAGGAAAGAGAGAAAAAAGAAACTTAACATCATGCAGGAAAGCTTTGTCAGGCTGAATTTGTTCCAATCTAATTTCACTTTTTAAAATCTTCACTCTCCTACTAAAACTTTATCCTCTAAAACAGTAAATTGTATGTCTCTGAAGCTTTCATTTTTGTCCCTTATTCATATCAGAACTCATCATCCATATGGATAAGCCCCAAGTTAGGGTAGAGTGGGGCCAGCATTCACATTACTCCAAATGCTCAGAACCCCAACTAAGGCACCTGATTCAGGCTTGCTCCTTCCACCTCCTTCAGCAGCCCACTGTACTTAAAGCTTCCCCTCCCTCAAATTAGAAATCACTTCTGTGTTTCACTTTCTCATAGATTAGAAAAGGATTCATATGTACCCATGAGTTTCTAGAACACTGGTACAAGTGCATACTTTAAATTGTGATCAAGTAGAAATTTTACTTTTGCTATGGTGAGCCTGTCACTGAGCTGAGATCATGAGACTTTTTTTTTTAAGATTTTATTGATTTATTTATGAGAAACAGAGAGAGAGAGGCAGAGACACAGGCAAAGGGAAAAGCAGGCTCCCTGGGGGGAGCCCAATACGGGGCTTGATCCCAGAACCAGGGATCACGACCTGAGCCAAAGGCAGATGCCCAACCACTGAGCTGCCCAGGTGCCCCAAGTGAACAGTTCTACCAAAAAGGGTTACATTGATGATTAAGGGCAACCTGGCAAATTGTTCAAAATGTATTCTGCAAAAAAAAAGTCTAATGCTAAGACCTGTGGTGTGCTCCTTATACACTTACCCTAAAATGAAGCCATTAGTCAACAAATACTACTCATAGTCAGTTTAACTATTAATTCTTTTTTTTTAAAGATTTTATTTATTAGAGACACAGAGAGAGAGAGGCAGAGACACAGGCAGAGGGAGAAGCAGGCTCCATGCAGGGAGCCCCATGCAGGAATCGATCCCCAGTCTCCAGGATCACACCCTGGGCTGAAGGCAGCGCTAAACCGCTGAGCCACCCAGGCTGCCCTAACTATTCATTCTTAACAGCAGACAAACAAAGTTCGTTGGACATATAAAGAATAGTCTAACATGAAAGAGAAAGACTATCATCAAACAAATCAAAAATATTGATAATGGGGCACTTGGGTGGTTCAGTTCATTGAGCATCTGACTTGATTTTTGCCTCAGGATATGGTCTTAGGGTCATGAAATCAAAGCCTGTGTGGGCTTATGCTGGGCATGAACTCTACTTAAGATTCTCTCTCTCTCCCTCTGTTCCTGCTCTCCCCCACTCCCATGTGTATGTGTGCTCTCTCTCTCTCTCTCAAATAAAAAAATAAATACATACAAAATTTTAAAACAAAAACACAGATGTTCCTAATTATACTCAAATAAATTTTAAAATACATTCCAGCCCCATCAAACAAGCACAGGATATTTGGGAAAAGGAACAATGAAAACAGAGCTAATAAAAACTCCAATCTACTGCTGAAATAAAAATTCAAAAGAATTATTGAACAGAACACTAGCCAATCAAACACAACAAAATAGATAAGAGATAATACAGGCCAAGTGGGGATTGTCCCAGGAATACATGACTGGTTTGTTAAAAATCAATCAATGTTACTTCCCGTATCAAGAAACCAAAAAAGGAAAACCATGTGAAAATCTTAATAAATGGGGTGCAAGGCAAAGCACGTGATAAAATTCAACGTCTACTTATGATTTTTTTTAAAGGACTCTCAGCAAACTAGGAATTAAGCAACACCTCCACAAAAGGAACATACTGGACATCAACAAAAACCCACAGCTACCATTATTCACACATAAGACTAAATGCTTTCTCCTGAAGAAGAGAAACAGGTAAGGACACCTACTCTCACCATGCTTATTCATACATCATGAATAAGAACTTACAATACAAAATGGAAAATAACAAATGGTGACTAGAATGTGACCATGAAGATAGTGCTGATGGGCATGTAAAATGGTTCAAGCTGCCTTAGCGGCATGGCAGTTCATCAGAAGGCTAGATATAGAGTTACCATATGACCCAACAATTTCACTCCCAGGTATGTCCCCAACGAAATGAAGGCAACATCCACCCTAAATCTGTATGTACAAACATTCATAGCAGCGTTATTCCTAAGAGCCAACAAGTAGAAAAAAAAAAAAAACAGCATCAGTCATTTGATAAAGGGATAAATAAAATTTAGTATATCCATACAATGAAATACGATGTGTCAATCAAAAGGAAGGAAGTACTGATGCGAGCTACAACATCGATGAACCTTGAAAGTACTCGAAGGGAAAGAACCCAGTCACAACAGACCATATTTTGTACGGCTCCATGACAGAGACTAGATTTCTGGTTGCCTAGGATAAGGGGGTTGGAAGGGAAATGGGGAGTGACTACTAATGGGTTTGGGGTTTCTTTTGGGGTGAGGTAGGCAATGGGGTTTCTTTTGAGAGATGCAGGCATCCCCCTTCCCCCCACCGCCCTGCCCAAGACAGACGTGGCTGGGCTCTGCTAACACTTGGCTTCTATGACTCTTGTTTTCCTAAGCTTAGAAGGATGATTAACCTCACCAATGAGGAATACATCCTCTCTCATGGCTGGTCAGACCTTCGACGGAGTCATAACTGAGTCGGGCAGACCTGGGAATAATTCTGCTCTTTAAGGTGACATTGCGTTTCTGTGCTGTAACTTATTTGTGAGCCAATACTATCGTTTAATTCTTAGAGGGAAATTTTACTTCCAAAGTCCTTAGGGGAATTTTCCTTTTCATTTCCTTGTACCATTTACAAAGTGGCAACAGGGGGGATATGCAATCATTCACTAAATTATTTTTTAATGGAATATTGAAGATGAATTGTCATAAGCCACAAATATGACCCCCAAACGAGGCAGCCTGTTATAGCTGAGAGCGCTAAACTCTAAGTCAGAGTTCCTGGGATTCAACTCCAATTCCACCAGCTGAATGGATTTGGCAACTCTCTATCCATCACCCATCATCCCTGTAGAGACAATAAATACCTGTTCTGTCCTGGTCTGGAGACAGAACTATTATAAGAGATCCGTAAGTTATAAAATTCTGTACAAATTTAGCAGCCCAGTGGTAAGAGAATTTTATCAAGCAGCTGGGGAAAGTATGACTATTCTATGGGATATTTTGATAACTTCACCACACATTCTGTGCATGCCACCCCTGAGCACTGCCTGCCTGCAAGCAGCTCACCATGCAAGAGGCAGACAAGCCCTGAGAAGGACAGTGCACTGTTAGCAGGAAGCAAGCACTCATATAATTAGAGTCAACCTGCCTTGTGGGGGAGAGGAGCTACTTTGCAGCTCTAAGCAGGAGCATTCGATATTCTCCTTTTACCCCTCCAGATCTAACTCCATGTTTCCCCAACCCACTCTATGCCCCAGGAGGACAACCCATGTGAATTCCATCAGTGGGATCCCTTGGCTTTTGGCTTCCAAATGTGTTGTGCCAAAGGGAAGCCCTGGCAGGAGGGGAGGAAAGAGAAAAGAGAATAAAGTCAGAGTGTCACCCTGACTCTGTCCCTTCAGAATCCCAATGGACGGGCTAAATCCCTTGATTGAATTTCTCAAATCCTGACAGAGGGCCCTTCTCATACTGCTTTCTCTCCAGGTTCTGCTCCATAGGGGTGGTAATCGCATCCTCGTATCCCTATCGTTACTAGCCTGGGGGCCCCACACTATCTCTTGTGGTTTTCCTATACCCTGTCCACACTTTATAAGAACTTTCATTAAACTCTCCTCAAACCAACCATATGTTTCCCACAGCTACACAGTCACCTTGTATCTTACATCCTAGAGTTGATACAGATACGCTGAGGCTCTCATACTCAAGGCAGCACAAAACACTCACTCTTTCCAACAAATATTCACTGAGAGACAACCTTGCCAGGCCTTAGGGAATAGAGCAGTGAATAACAAGAATAAATCCTCTCCCTCCAACCATAGATGGTTGATTAGGGAAGCCTTCCTTGAAGAGATGACATTGAGATAGAATTCAGGACAACATGAAAAGCCAAACGTGCAAGGATTTTTAGGAAGAAATTTCCAGGCAGAGAGACAAACAGGAATAATGATTCTCGGCCAGAAACAAGACTGATCTTTGCAGGGATGGATATAAATCCATGTGGGTATAAATTCATGGATATAAATCCATCAAGATCCATTGGCAAGAGCAAACTATATAGCAAGAGTGGCAGAGAGACAAATTACAAGAGTGTTTAAAATAGCTGAGGTAAGGGATAATGGTGGCCTAGACCAATTTGATGACAATGAGAGCTGCGGAGAAGTAGCAATACTCAGGAAGTATCTCAATTTGCTTGTGAATTGGATGCAGAGGGAAAAAAGAACAGAGGATGCTGTGAAAATTTTTGGTCTCAGTGACTTGGGTGCCATTTACTGAGTTGTAGAAAACTGGGTTTTTATAGGCTTTTGCAGCTTAGGATGGCCATGAAGAAATAAGAATCTGAGTGTCTACTCAAGGCCCAAATTGAGTTACTGAGAAGGCAGTTGAGTATGAGCCTGGCTGTTACAAAAGTGATGAGAATTCAACACCCATTTGCGTGAGTCACCCACACAGGGGACTAGGTAAGACTATCCTAGAGAACAGGGTGAGCCAAGAGCATCGGCTGGGGTATAAAGCTCGGGAAAAAGAGGAAGAGCTAGCAAAGAAGAAAAGGCACCAGTAAAAAAGAAGGAAAATTTTGACAGGTGATGGATGTTCAGGACTCATGTAAGACTGAGAGCTAGATCACCTAGTAAAAGTTAGTTCAAGAAAAATCAATTGTACTAGACGTTGCTGACAAGTGGAATGGGAGAAAGCCAAAAATTAAATCATGGAGTTTGCCAACATGGAGGATGTTGATGATTTCAACAATGAATGGTAGAAACAGAAGTAGGTTAATGAGAAAATTGAAGGTTATAGAATGGAGACAGCCAGCACAAATAACTATTTGAAGGAATTTTGCTGAGGAGGAGCAGCTGGAGGTGAAGGTGGCATCAAAGAGGGGCTGTTATTAAGACAGAAGATATTAGAGCATGTTTGTATGCTGACGGGACTTATCTAGCACAGAGAGAAAAGCTGATCAGGTAGGAAAGAGGGGAGGTAAATGAAGGAAAAAGGCTTTGAGGAGATTCAACAATGACCCACTCTGTAAGCAGAGGAGTTGGCCACTCATAGGACCTCAGACGTCCTAAATTCTTGGTTCTAAATTCCAGTGTATATTAGAATCCCTTGAGAATTTAAAAAAAGAATGTCCCACATCAGATTAAAGAATTCAGAATCTCTAGGAGTGGGATTTGGGCATCAGGATTTCAAACTTCTATGTAGAAGGATATTTGAGCGGCTCAGTCAGTCGAGCATCTGACTCTTGGTTTCAGCTCAGGGTCATGATCTCAGGGTCATAAGATAGAGCCCTCCATCGGGCTCCTCATTCACCACGGAGCCTGCTTGGTATTCTTTCCCTTTCTCTGTCCCTCTGCCCCTCCCTCCACTCGCACGTGCATTCTCTCTCTCAAATAAATAAAATCTTTTTTTAAAGAAATCTATATATAGCCCCTGTTGATAACTACCGAAGCACTGAACCAGCAGAGACAGATTGAGTACAAATGCGGGTAGTTGAATCAACTTGGTTGAAAGATGAGGCAATTCTCTGATAGCTTCTATTTTAACCGACAAAATATAAAACAAGATCTGAGCAGAGAGGGTGTCGTGGGATTGAAGAGAAGGTTAAAGTAGGAAATAATTTAAGGAAATAGGAAAGCAAGTCTACTAAAAAATATATATATGCATATAATATATATACATAATATATACATACATAATATATATTAAATATATAATAGGTTTGCAAAGATTTGCAGAGAGCTCACTTGAGATCTGTGGTGATAAATATAATGTGAGACTAAGTTAGCACAGCTGTGTTTCTTCTCTAGCCACAGCCATCCGGATACAGGCAGGGAGTAGGTGGACATATTCTTTGGTGACATCAGAAGCAGTTGCCATCACTTGACTCCTGATTAAAGTTAAAAAATAGGAGTGAGTTATCTTTGGAGATGTCCTACCTCCCTCCATCCTGATTCCCAACATTAAGATGCTCCAGGCTGACCTAACCCCTACCATCAGCCACCTGAGCGTTGTAAAAGAGGACCCAATAAACCCAAATGGAATTCTGATTGGTGGAAAGGCTGAGGGCGAGGAAAGGAGATTTTAACAGTGCCCCCACTGAGGCAAAATTTACAGCAGGTCCAAACGGGTAAACCTTATGCGTACTGCTTGATAACTTTGCCTATTTAAACACCAATATGTGATCACTGCTAGATCAAGACATAACAGCATTCCCCTCCTGCCAACACTCATATTCCCAGGATGAGAGGCTCCAAGGATGATTCTCTGATTTCCACCCTCAACCCAGAAAGAGCCCAGGGTCAGAAAGGAAGAGGACCTGACATGTTCATTCATTTGCTCATCCCTTCTTCCACTCACCCACAGATAAACAGATGATACATACACACGGTGGCACCTGGATGTCTGTTGTCTCTCCTTAATGCCAGAGACTGCCTATCTCCTCTTCCTGGGCACCTTCCGGAGCTGAAACCTACTCCTCTTCCTGTTGCTAAATCCCAAGTTGATCTCGGGGCGGCACACAGGAAGGCATCTGCAAGGACTGACTTCTAATGCTCTTTCCAGCTTTAACAGCTCATCATTCCAGGGGACCAGCCTCATCCATAAGGCACAGCTGTGTGACAGGTGTTTGTCATTGTTAACTCAATTCCTTAGGATTGATCTAGTAGAAAAAAAAGAAAAAAAGCCTTCAAGCTCTATACCGGTGATCACAATCACTGTTGTTGACACATTTAAAACATAACTATAGGAGATCCCTGGGTGGCTCAGTGGTTTAGCACCTGCCTTTGGCCTGGGGCTGATCCTGGAGTCATGGGATCAAGTCCTACATCGAGCTCCTGCATGGAGCCTGCTTTTCCCTCTGCCTCTCTCCCTTTGTGTCTCTCATGAATAAATAAATAAAATCTTTTTTAAAACAAAAAAATAAAACATAACTATATTTCTTTTGAAAAACGTTTGCCTCAACTACACAAATGTAGTTCAAAGCATGTCCCAAAGATGGCAGTACAATTATACTCTATGATCCACAGTAACTTCAAATATTTTTGGAGATATGGGATTTTCAGTACTGAAACATGTTGGGGGGGGGGAATCATGAGCGATGGGAAAAACATGGAATTTTTGTGGTCTCTGATTCTGTGACTGCTACAGGAACAAGTCTGCGAATAAATGACACCACACTCTGCAAAGTACTTTGAAATATGCAAAACACTATCACACACCTGATTTCACTTAATACTCACCACAAACCCGAATGATTATTGTTTTAATACATATCATGAGAGTCAAAGATTAATGATGCCTAATTTAAGGTCACTCGGGTAGTAAAAGCAGTAGAACCAGTTTCCCAAAGACCAGAACTCTTTTCCACACACCTCCACTTAGCAAAAAGCAAAGATCGACAGGTCCGTCATTTCCTTTAAATATTGGGGGTTATTATGATCCAGCAGAAACTTGGTGTTAAAATCATAGAATTTGGAGGTGAGGTTGTTTAATAAGTAGAGTGACCAACTCTGGTTGGCTTGGGGCTTTATCTGTTTCAGTACTGAAAGTCCCACATCTTGGGAGCATCCTCACCCCCAAGCCAACGAGGATAGTTGGTGATGGGCACCCAGAGTCACCTTGTGCACCGGTTAACTGACAGGTGTCCAAGAGTTCTCCTAAAGCTCTGCCAAGTGGTACCCAGCACAGTGCCTTGTACTTTACACTAGTCAATTAATATTTATGAAATTTTAATTCAGTGTTGTGTTTTCTTTGGTAAAAAAAAATTTTTTTTCCTACTGTTTCCTAGATAGGAGTTCCTAGATTGGAGTTTTCCAACTGTGGATTGAGTTTTCCTAGATAGGAGTTCCTAGATTGGAGTTCCTCTTGTTGACTGTAGACTCATCAGCTCAGCCCATCGGGCATTATTTGCAATCCTGTTCCCATCTCATCTCAGCTTAGTCCAGACTTCCTTGAAGTCTTAATATTCTGTACTGAGGCAGGTTTTGAGGGGGGCAGGAAAGTACAGGAGCTGAAAGTTAACATGCATGGAAGAGAGGGACTTTGCTCTACTAGACTCCACACTAACACAACATAAAGCAAAACCAATTTCTTTCACCTTTCAGATATGAAAGCAGTTCATCAATGTTGAATGCACGATACACGAATGGCCAGTCGTTTATTACCCGTGAAACTACGGATATGTGAAGACGAGCATGTCCCTGAGAACATCAAAACAGTCAGTGTCTCAGGACTTGAAGTTTTCTTTCTCCTCCCTAGTAAGTGAAGTTCTCAGGCAGGAGGTTGGTCTGTCATTATAGCCCCTCGAGAAGGGAGGAGGGGAGTGAGAAAGCCCCCTTAGGAAGAAGGATGTGATGGCCTGTCACAAGCCAGGGAGAAGTGGCAATCTGGCCCCAGTCAGTGTCCAGGAGGTCATGGAGAAGAAGACAGAAGTAGAGAAAGCAAGGCTTGACCTCGGATTTCTGGGCTGATGTTACAGAGAAGGCAGGCTGAGAAGAAAGCTGCTGACCTCCCAGAGATACCTCAGGACCCCTGTGTCATACAAGGCCAGAGGCCACAATTAGGTGAGGCCCTTTAGCAACTCAAGGTAGCTGCTTACAGTAAAGTTCCTGCTTACAGGAAGGGCTATGGGATGACATGGTCTTGGGGGGTGCTATCCAATCTTTCTCAGCTCCTGGTGGAATAGAAATTTGCTAGCAGCTCCCATGTGGCCTGTAATGTTGCCCACAGGAGTTGGTGGAGCTGGCTGGTCAGCTTGCTGAGGTCATTCTACACTGACAATCACGTCTCCAGGACCATGACCCAGAGAGAGAACCAATCAAACAGGATTCACAGCCGGATCTTAGGGAGAATATGCAGGATCGCCAGCAGCCGAGGTGGGAGTCTGAGTCAACATGCTAGACTATTTTTTTTTAAGATTTTATTTATTTATTAGAGAGAGAGAGAGAGAGAGAGAGGCAGAGACACAGGCAGAGGGAGAAGCAGGCTCCATGCAGGGAACCCAACATGGGACTCGATCCCGGGTCTCCAGGATCACACACTGGGCTGAAGATGGCTCTAAACCGCTGTGTCACCCGGGCTACCCAACATGCTAGACTATTCTAAGAGAAATTAGACAAGTTCTCCAGCAACTGCAGCAGACCCCAGCAACAGGAGCCAGCAGGGAGAGCAGGGACAAGATGAACAGGGAGCATTCCACCCACAGGAGCACAACAGTCCCTTCCACTTCCCCTGTTTCCACAAGAACACAGTAAGGCCATGACCCAGAAGCCATTGTTCTCGGGGACAGGATGGGGCAAAATTATCTTTTGATCAATTGCTGTTCAGTGAATTGATATGAAAGGATGGGATGAGGAACTGTGGAAGAATAAAAATTTACTGCAAAGGAAGCCGATGAAATCAGAATATAAAGATAAATGCTTAATTTATATTTCCTTGGCTCATACTACCCAGTAGGGTAGGAGTAAAGGGGGGGAGTGCTTATGATGAAGACTGGATTTGTTGTTCACGAGTAACATTTTCTTTGCATTTTTTAATAGAATGAGTAAATAAGCCATTCTGTTGTTGTAGTTAATACAGTGCAGTTTTCAGTGTATTGATAATTCAGCAAATCGCTCTTTCGATGGATTAGTCAATCAGCTAATTGCTAGTCCAGAAATCACAATGTGGCAAACTGGTACACAGCAAGTTGGTTTTTTAAGCAAAATTATCTTTTTATAAATTGCTATTCAGTGAATTGATCTGTTTCAGCCCACTGGTAAGGAAATAAAGAGAATCCCCACTCTCATGATGTTTATTTTGACTCTATATTGTCTTAGCAACTCGGAGTTTGCACTAGTTGAAAACACTTGAAGACACTGAGATTGCTTCCATATCAGCACCTGCACCCTCACCATTTTGGCATAAACATGAAATCCGATGAACCAGGCATGACCAGCCCCAAGTCTGGTGTGAGAGGCTCTCCAAAATATGGGTGGAGCCTTTCCAGAATCATTCCAGACATAATCAAATTGCAAAAGAGGAAAGAAGGGAAATGGGGGGAGGAGGGAAGGTGGTCTGCTCCGGATAACCCTGAAGCAAACTGCACTGTGCTGTGAACATCCACAGGAAGAGTACGGTGCTTTCGCGGGGGGGTGGGGGAGGGGGGCCTGCATGCCTGTGCTCACTTTGAGATAATCTTCTCCACCTCAAACCACTTTGTAGCTCCACACCACCCAGAATTCTTTCCTGTGGCTAAATGTTGTTAGTGCGTGTCATGCAACAATTTTTCTAAGGTCCCCTCTGTGTGAGTTGAAACTTATATGTCCCTGGGGGCATCTGTAGTAAGACATCCTTGCAATCAAAAGCATCCCAACGTCATATTCCACAGTGTGGAAGGCAAGCGCTACCTGCCTGATGGGCTCGATCTAGCTCTCTCCACACAACTCAACACAGGCACTGGTGAACTTGGGGTCTTCAGGGTCTCCCAGACACCACATAGCACTTCAGCCCTGTGTCCTGCTCTCCACTGTCCCACATTGCCCACCTCAATGGCTCTTTTTTCAAGGCTCTCCGATTGTAACAACTGCAGGACACCTTCCATCAGCTACCTCAGGCCACACTGGTCTCCCCAAAATGGGGAGCACTGCCTGCCTGCCTGTATCACTCATTTTGGCTCTCAAATTCCATACAGCTCATATCTTCCTTACTCCATGCATGCGTCATTCCAAACACTATAAGCCTCTTGAATGAAGGTGTTGTGTCTCATATATCAGAACCTCACTCTGTGATGAGGACAACCACATACAGTCTAATAAGGGCTTATGGAAGTGAATGGAACTTTCAATTGCAACTTAAACACTATGCTCTGATTTAGAAATAATTTTGCTTGCTCATATGCTCAAAATAGACACCATACCGTCATCTAGTAGAAAGAATGCTTTCAGAAAGATTTTTGTAATGATGGGGAAAGATGGCATTCAAAAATGGAACTGAATTGGTTCTTTGCAAAACAACTTTGGAACATAATATCCTTACCAACGTGTTGAAAAAGGATACAGACCTAGTATATATAGATATTTCAGAGCCAGGCGGGGGGCACAAATGTAGGATCCAAGTGAGATAATAGAGACAGGGACTGAGTAATTCACTGTTATTAATAGAGAAAAAACTTACAGAATGCAAGACAAGGAAGTAAAGCAATTATCTTCATGTCTCAACAGGTCATAATGGGAATATGAGGTATTTTTAGAGTGACTGTAATACTGGGGTAGAATGAATAAGGCGTGCATACTAATAAACAAAATGACTTTTAATAAAGGGCTCATACACTGGTCTCTAAGTATGAAGTCTATTAAAGTCTCCCTAAATAAATTTAAAATTGTTTTGTTACTGTAGTTTATGCATATCTCGAGACTGTATCTAGTACTACAAATACCACATGACAGTTGCCAGAGGGGAGGTTGGTGAGGAGATGGGTAGATGAGAGAAGGGGAGAGGAAGATACAGGTCTCCAGTTATGGAAGTAACTGGAATAAGTCATGGGAATAAAAGGCAGAGCGTAAGAAATAGAGTCACTGATACTGTAATAGCTACGTGATGGGACAGACGGTGTGACACTTGTGGTGAACATGGCACACTGTACAAACCTGTCAAATCACTCAGTTGTATTCCTGAAACTAACGTAACACTGTGTGTCAACTGTACTCACGTAAAAAAATATATGTATGTTTGCTTCTGGGCGTTAATATATCTCCTTTATGTCCTATGCAACTGGTAGATCTTTGAGATATTGAATTTTCATTTGGGAACATCATCCACAAGTGTGGGGAAATTGCAGTTAAAAAGCAAATGAAGGGCAGCCCCCGGGGCTCAGCGGTTTAGCGCCGCCTTTGGCCCAGGGTGGGATCCTGGAGACCCGGGATCAAGTCCCACGTCAGGCTCCCTGCATGGAGCCTGCTTCTCCCTCTGCCTGTGTCTCTGCCTCTTTCTCTCTCTCTCTCTCTCTCTCTCTCTCAATAAAATCTTAAATAAATAAATAAATAAATAAATAAATAAATAAATAAATAAATTTTTAAAAAGCAAATGGAATAAAGTCTCATGAATCATTTTCAAGATGTAAATAACCACTGACCATAGGAAATGTGCCATTTTCATATTTGTTTCTCTCCCTTCACTGAGTGCGGTGCTAGTCACGTACCAGGGTAATCAATGGGTGTCGAATGAACGCACCTTGCATTATGTGTCTGCTGCATAATTCTCCGTGTGCCCTTCCAGATTACTCTCCACTGTTATCCACGCTGTTGACTTCCAGTTGGCTCAGGCAGTGGGAGGCCTTTCCAGGAGATCTGAGGGTGTGAAGAGAAAAGGGGTCACCAGGTATTTACTCCATCAGCTCTTTCCCTCCTTCTCCTCTCTGCCGGGTCCCGGGTTGGCAGGGGCTGTGCTCCCGCCACCCAAGTCCACCGCTCTTGCTGGGCAGCCCCTTTCCCATAGCCTCAGCTCTTGCCAGATGCTAGCAGCCACTCCCTGTCCTTGTCCCTTTACACCTATGGGGAGGTGACAGCTTCCTGCTCTTCTTAGCCCCATACCATCACCACCTCCCCTTAACCCACACCTTTGCAAATAGTCCCTTCTTTCAATTTCTCTTTGGATTCTTCTGCTTGATTCCTCTCCTATCTCCAGCTCCACCTTGACAGGTGCAACATGTTCCCAAAGTACTTAATCCATCCAATTCAATGCATCTTTGGAGTATGCGGCCTTGTACAAGGTAATGTGGGAGAAACAAAGATTCAGTCTTGCCCATGAGGAACAGGCATGCAAGAAGACGTACAAATAGTCGTATATTCAACATATGAATCAATTTGATTCCTCATAGATGTAATATATTAAAATAGAATAATTGGCAACCCCGGAGAAAGCAAACAACTTTTAAATTTTCTCTTTTCCCACATTAGTCCTAAAGGGCTCTTCAAGAGAGAGTGGGTATATACATTGGCCTTATCCTTTGTCGTAACTGAGCCTGATTACCTTAATAAACATGTTTCTGGACCTAGGACTCATCTCAACACCTATCTGATATGCACTTAAGACCCTGGAAGGTTGAAGTGGGGCTGGCCATGTGCTATATAGCAAAGACCCAGCTCCTTTACTATTTAGGAATGCATAATTTTTTTTTTTGCTAAAAAGCAGAGAATATCCAAGAATTTATAAAATTAGAGACTCTCAGGACCAAGGGAAAGAAAATTCATTTTTCTGATACTGTCCCATTTGGTCTACCCTCCTCAGCTTTAATATGTGAACCATAATGTTGCTTTGTTGGGACAAGAATTGAACTTGTTGATCAGAATTTTTAAAATTTACAATCGGCAGTAAGGCTTACCAGTGAAGGACAGCTGGGGCGTCTGAGTGGCTCACTTGGTCAAGCGTCCAACTCTTTTTTTGGGGCCAAGTCATGATCTCATGGGTCATGAAATCAAGCCCCACGTCCAGCCCCCAAGCTTCGTGGGGAGTCTACTTGAGATTCTCTCTCTCTGTCCCTCCCCCAACTCATGTATGCTCTCTCTCTCTTTCTCTCTAAAATAAATAAATAAATCTTAAAAAAATAAAGGCAGACTAGTTGGGTTGCCTGTTAGTTCTGCTGCTCCCTTAGACAAGCTATTTAGCATCTCTGTGCTTCAGTTCACTTATCTGGAAAATGAGGATAGGAATAGTACTTATAGGATCATAATGAAAATGAAATGAATTGCCATGAGCAAAGAGCTTGTGTGTGGCTCATTCTATACAAGTATTAACTGTTGTTCTTGTATTTTTTGGAGCTTATGTCATTATGAAATCCTTTGTCTGAATTAGACATGGCCTGGTACATGGACTGATTTTCTTGATGTGAAGAATTCCATATGGCCAGTAAAACTCTCAAAAATTTGCCAGCTAAATGTCTCTGTCTTGAATTATTATTTCCCAAGATGAGTCCTGCTTGCATATAACGTTAAAAACAGAGCGAGATTTAACATTAACTTAAGAACTCTCCAAACTCTAAGATACAGAGGGCTCAAAGGAGGAAGAAATCATCACTGATTGGGAACAGGTCAATAGACACTCCATGAAGGTGGGTTTTTGAGATGGAACATGAAAAAAATCAGTAGCACTTGGAGGAGGAGGAAAGAAAGGTACATGGCTTTCCTCTTAGGAAACCATTTTTAGTTACCAGGTTCTATTTGTCTTTTGTTTATTCCAGGGTACTCTTTCTAAAAGCACTTAATCTTCCCAGGGACAGCACTAAGAGGCTCTGATATTGTCTACTCTGGGGGGAAAAAAAGAGGGAGAGATAGAGAGAGAAAGAAGGACAGCCAAATACAGGTTATGTAACCATGTTACAAATGCTTTGTGTTCCTCTTTGCCAGAATGTCATTAAAGACTGAGTTCACAATACTTAGGTACCGATTAGGGGATGTGAGTGTGTGTGTGTGTGTGTGTAATCTAGATGCTAGTCCTTCTCTCCTTGCTTCCAAGCCATTTTATTCTAATTTATTTGGGGGAATGAGGGTTTGTCTTGTACCTGTCCTGAGTCAAGGCCATTCCACAGCTGCTTCCCCCTGCCTGCTAGTGTCCCCCCAGGTCATCACTTGCTCTGCTGCCAATTGCCACCAAGACACGTGAACAGATGTTGCTCCCCACTGTAGGTGTCAGCAAAGGGGACTGGATTTTCACTGCCCTGACTTTTTATTTCCCTCTTCACCAACCTACAAGTTTTTTTGTGGCAAATTAAATGTATTCTGATGATTTAGAGTTCTAGGAAGCTAACTTCACAGCAGCACGACTTCAAACTGAGAATTTGATGTCCTTGGTCTCACATGTCTTGGCTACTCTGCTATTGGGAAGTTCCTTCCTTCTGTTTTACTGCCAAGTCTTTCTCTCTCCTTCTCCTCCCTGGATCCTCAACCCTCCCAGATTCACCCGACTATAAAATCTTTGTTGATTCTTACGCAGATCAATTTATCTTTTTGTTTCATCATCCTCTTCCAAAGCATGCCCTCAGAGTCTCTCCTTTTACCCTCAAACAGCCCATGGAGACATTTTCCTAAACAAAGCCATTAAGAGGACTTGGGCACCAAGTGCTAAGTGGTAAACATATATGATGTATTGGAGAGGATTCTCATGGAAGGAAAGTATAACGGGTCATCCAGGATCATTATTCCTCCACTGCTGTGCCAGCAAATCTAGACAGCAGCACAATGGAATACCACCTTCACTTAGTCAGATTAAATCCTAGATGAGTGTCTAACTGGGCTGCCTAGAAATAGAAATGAGATGGAGATTTCCATGCAAGTGCTTTGTGGAGAATGCCCTCAGGGAACGCTAAGGAAGAATGGGGACAGCAGGATAGGGTTAGGGAAAAGGCCAAGATATGTAGGGGTTCAGTGCAAATCTAGCCCTAGCCTGATCCCTCAGGGGACTCTGGAGCCAGAGTAACACCACAGAGTTTTCCTAATTTTTTTTTTTATTTATTTATGATAGTGAGAGAGAGAGAGAGAGAGAGAGGCAGAGACACAGGCAGAGGGAGAAGCAGGCTCCATGCACCGGGAGCCCGACGTGGGACTCGATCCCGGGTCTCCAGGATCGCGCCCTGGGCCAAAGGCAGGCACCAAACCGCTGCGCCACCCAGGGATCACAAGTTATCCTAATTTGAGATGAGGGTTCCAGGCTGTTATATCCATGTGTCAGCCAGACATTGTGAGCCACCCTTGAGGAGAGAGTGTAACCTCTCAAACATTTCCTGATGAGGTGGCCCTTCTTGGCAAAAGGCAGGTCTCAGAAGGGTGTCCCTGTGAGCTGTTGTTAGCTGCTAACATGTAAAGCAGCAGAGGGGTGGGTGAACCAGTCTGATGAAGGGGGTGAGGGAGACATCTATCACATAGATTACACAGTAACAGCATCTACTGCAATGTCCAACCCCTCACAGCAGACCTCTGGCCAGCTCTGGAGCTGACTGAAGCAGCCACTGGGGAGGGCCAGACCCAGGGGAAGATCAAACCCACCAAACTACACTCTGCTGGTCACCTTCTTGTGCATATTTTCCCTTCCCTAATCGAGCTCAGAATTTCCACCCTTCCATATCCTTGGTATTTCATATCTTACTTTGACTATGACTCATCAACCATAAACATTCTTAAAATTTAGGACATGGTCTGTTTCCACAGTAGATCCTGCTACATACAGTTGAGCTACCAATTTCTGGTAGATAACATAGCTAGATGCATGTGTGAGGTTTACACGGGAGGAGGTACTGCTGGGTTCCCCTTGGTTGGATTGCCTGCAGACAGATCTAAATCTTAGTGAGAGAGTCACAGATCCACAAGAATTGTATCACTCTTGCAAAAGAAGATGCTGTATTCATTTAATACGTTATATTGCAGTTTTTCTAAGCAAATATTTGGCAAAGTCTCATCGGTTTGATAACCACAGATAAAGTAACCCAAAACTCAGTTCTCTATAACAAAAAAGAATGGAAAAAAAATATGGGCACAAGTATATGATGTAGGACTAAAGCTGGGATTTGTCAGTTCCCAAGAACAAACTAAGTCTGCCAAAGAAAGAAGAGCATTTCAAGGACTCAGAGACGTCACAGACCCTAAGGACAGGCAATGGCACAGAGGGCTGCTGTATCAGAAGCTATTTCTTGGCAATGGTGACATCCCCTTCATCCCTCTTTCAGGGCAGGGTGGCTCAGTGGTTTAGCACTGCCTTCAGCCCAGGGCTTGATCCTGGAGACCCGGGATTGAGTCCCACGTCAGGCTTCCTGCATGGGGCCTGCTTCTCCCTCTGCCTGTGTCTCTGCTTCTCTCTCTCTCTCTCTCTCTCATGAATAAATAAATAAAATCTTTAAAAAATGTAATTTCAAAATAATGAGAGGCACAGTAAATTAGAGTAAAGAAACATCTCCAAGAGACAGAGTATTTGCCCACCAGAAAAAGTGGGAATGTCACTGAAGTCTTTAAAAGGGCTATTGGTGACTGTTCAATTAGTAAAACTTTAAGAATATCTTCAGGAGTTACACTTTTTAGTCTTCATGTAAATTCCAGTTCACTGACATACAGTGTGATATTAGTTGCAGGTGTACAGTATAGTGATTCAATAATTCCGAACATCACCCGATGCTTGTTGAAAGTGCTCTCCATGAGTTACTTTTTTATTTATCTTTGGGTTTTTTTGTTTTTATTGAAATTCGATCTGCCAACATATAGTATAACACCCAGTGCGTGAGTTACTTTTTAACTTCTAGAATGGAAAACATTCTATTCATGTCTCTTCACTTAAAATACAATCTATTTTTGTAAATATTCTGTGGGTTCTTAAAAAGGATGTGTATTCTCCGTAAGATGCAAGGTTTTCTACACATCTAATAGTTCTTGTGGCGTTTTTTGGTATCAATCCTTAGTTTGTCTGCTTGGCCTTTCAGTTTCTAAGTATCTGTTAAAATTTGCATTCAGTTGTTGATTTACCTATTTTTTTTTCCTATAGTTCTGGCAGTTGTTGTATTTTAAGGCTGTTGAAGGATGCATATAGTTTTAATGGTCATATTTTATGATCCTATATTTTATTTTCCAGGATATAATACTTTTTTGTCACATATATTCTTTTGCCCACGTTCTGCTTTCTCAGTTATTACCATTGCCACATAAGTTGCAATGCCACATAAGTTCCACATCCTGTTGTTTAATACTTCTCTGATATATGTCTCTTTTTATCTTAAACATTTTTTTTAAGATTTTATTTATTTATTCATGAGAGACACAGAAAGAGAGAGAGAGAGAAAGAGAGAGGCTGAGAAACAGGTAGAGAGAGAAGCAGGCTCCATGCAGGGAGCCCAATGTGGGACTCGATCCTGGGTCTCCTGGACCAGGCCACGGGCCAAAGGCAGCACTAAACTGCTGAGCCACCCAGGCTGCCCTCTTAAACATTTTATTGACTTTTTGTCTTAAATATGGCTCCTAATAGAGAAGATACTGTTGAATTTTGTTTAGGTCCAATCCAAATTTATCTGTTGAACCGTTTGCATTTTCGTTTGATATATTAGGGCTTGTTTCTGTCTTCTTATTTTGTTCTATCATTAACCATCCTTCCTTTTTGTTCCTTTTTTCTCCTTTGCTGCTTCCATTAGGGAGTTCGAGTGATTTTTCTTCGTCTCATAGTTCTATTTATTATATATTTTCTTGGTGGCTGTCCTTTAATACCCACACTCAATTTATTTACACTGTTGCTTTTTTTATTTTATTAATATCTATAACTTAATGCTAATAGGAAAAGTAATGTAACACACTGCCATGTCCCTGTAGGGCTCCCCATTTAACCCCCCACTTATCATGTTGATAATACCTAGGATTTTTATTTTTGCCTATTACAGATAAAAGAGTTTTCATTTTCTTTATTCCTGACTTTTAAAAATAAAAATATTGACTTTAAAAAGATTTTCTACCACGCATACTTATCTCTTGTTGTAGAGTCTAGACTTCTCTTTCTCTACAAGTGTTTTCAAAGTTTGTGGCGTATGTCTTCTGAGGTATGTATGCATGAATATATTTTTATTAAATTTTCAAATTTGGTTGAAAATTTGGCTGGGTATAAATTTCTAGTTTTGAGGGTTTTTTTTTTCTTTTAGTTCTTCAAATACTTTACATTATTGCCTTTTTGCATCTCATGTTGCTGATGAGAAACATGTGACTGTTATTTCTTTTTGATGATCTGTTCTTTCTCTGGGAAAGCTTTCATAGACTGATATTCTTTTAATCTGCTTAGTGGGTCTAGATTTTTCCTTATTTCTCTTTTTTCATCTGAAATGTTTTATCTTTTTTTCTTTAATTTTTGGAAATTTAGCCCTAATTATTTCTTTAAATATTTCCTCCTCTTTAATTTTTCCTTTCCTTTGGGATCTCCCATTTCCTAAATGTTGGCCCTGCCTTCTAAATTTCTTAGTGTTTCCTTTCCTGCTTTATTTCTTCATCATTTCTTGCTTTCTGGGAGAGATCCAATTTTCCACTTCACTATCTTGTTCCTTAGCTCTGTATCTCTGTATCTATCCCATGCTAATTTTATATTCTCAGGGCTTCTATTCCAACATTTCTAACTCAGACAGTGAACATTGTCCAATTTTGGGTCACTGTTTTAGATAGTTGAATTCATCATCTGTTAGCCTTTTTGGCATTTGAGCTCATGTTCTCCTGTGGTGTCGGCTAATCCCTCTAATAATGTGCACCAGTGAACCCCCCGAGTCAGGCTGTCTGTCATCTGTGTCAGTCCAGGTATGCTGAGGGAACAGAAGAAAAGGTGAGTCAAGGATGGAGAGTCACAGGCGCAATAGAACCGCTGACAGTCCCTTGCCCTGGCCCCCAAGCCATGAAATTTAGGGAAGGGCAACACTGGGAATAGACTAGCTTCAAGTCATAGCCCTAAGGGTTTGGAAGAGCAATGGGGAAAGAACAACGCTGTCCTGCTTTCATTAACACCATACTTCACTTGCTGCCCTGATCTCATTCCTAGCACACCAGAGTCAGAGGTGATTATTCCAAGCTAATAAATCAAAAGAGAGGAAAGAGTAGAACTTAAAGAGCTTTATTCAAATCCATGCCCCACCTTTTGTCACATGCAGCAGCCCAGGCTGAGCCACCCAATTTCTCCTCCTCTTTTAGGACAGACTGCAGTCTTTCCAGGGAGGGAGGGGGTTTTCACTATTATTGTTGGAGGTGCTGCCCCAGGAATCCATACCTTCCTCTTCCACAATTACTGCAGAATTGCTTTTGAAGGGTAGCAGCCTGCAATGCATGCTGGTCTACCCTCTTGGCAGAGAGCAGAAACAGAGACATTTTACTCGCTCTTGACCTATAGGGGACCCAGCATTTTGAACCCAATGTAGGGTTGCAAGATACTGAAGCAATCTGAACAGCCACTATTTTGATTCTTCACCAGCAATATGTTTAATCATTACACATTTTTCTAATTCATACATCTCACTGGTTGATGAGAATTTCTTTGTTCACTAATAAAGCTAAAAGTTTTTCCAATAGGTCTATTGAGTCCCTGGATTTCTTTTCATGAGAATTTGACTATTTATGGCATTTGCTGTTCTTTTTCAAGCTTAGTTTCTTATTTATTCAGTCTTCTGTGATTTATTTTGATTTATGACTTATTATTTACAGATTTATTTTGACACTCAGGATTTCTAAAAGTATATTATGAAAAGACCTTATAGGATGATAAGAGTGATAGCAGATCTGCTAATACCACAGGAATGGCATTCTTCAAGAGCTGTCTATAAAATAAAGATTATAACATTTCTGGTTTTCTATGTCCAAAGTTATTATTCGTATGCACTCAAATGTGTCATTATTTTCCTTTATTATTTTATCTATTGTTTCTAAGCCTATAATTATAAGAATAACTCTTTGCAATCCTCATAAATTAATCCTCCATTAAATTATATTTCATTCTGATCTCTAAGCTTTAGTATTTTATTAGCCAATCCTTTAACCCATCTGAAATGCATTTGGGGCATGAGAAAAAAAGAGCTTAAAATGCAAACATTACAAATTGACTTTCTAAATGGACTCTCCTCTTCTTTTTATTCGGTTAAATTATTACTACTGTAGATGGCATAAGACCATGAATCCAGGCATTGCAAAGAAGATAAATATTCTGTTGTCAAAAAAAAAGATTGCTCAGCCAAAAGAGAATAATGACAGAGAGGAAACTCATAAAATGTTCTTATTGAGAGACTGGGTTTTATTTTGCTGTTCTGAGAGCTTGATGGTTGGGGGAAGGGCTGCAAAAGGAAATGGAGAGAGCTGGCTGATTTTAACTCTTTATCTAAGGCAAAATTGCCTGACTAACACAGGCCCAACTTTGAACAGCTCCAGCTGGCCACCGCCTAGCCTAGAACACAGTTTTAGGGAAAAACTGAATGATGACTCCACTTTGCTAAACTGATATTCTTTTATTTCCTAAATAAACACAGTACCTATATGATTCATGTCTTTTTTTTTTCTGTTTACCTCTGATTTCAGTATTAATGAATTTATAATATGTACACTTATATTCTTTGATGACCATATCACTTACAGGTTATACTCAGCTCTTTTCACCTTACGGAGACCTGTCACACACCTTGCCCCCCACATGCTCATCTTTGGTTTCCAGGCCGTCTTTAAAGGAAACCAAAGAAAAGTCCTATGTTCACTTTTTACTAATTGTCCGGAATAATAAGATATGCATGACAGAAATGTTCCCAGCACCCTTCCTGTGTGCTTTCTCCCTGAGGAAATAATTTGCTTTATTGAATTTATACAGTTCTTACCTTCAACCTAGTGGAAGGTGTTTATCAAGCGGCTTGCAGGATTCATGCCTGGATAATTATGCTGCTTGAGCATAATGATTGTCAAATTACTTGAACTAAGTCAGTTTCCTTCTTTGTGCCTTAATGTTTTCATTGACAATGGTTCGTAGCTCCTATCTGTTTGAGGATTCAGTTATTCAAAATAGATCTGTATGAATGCTTGAGGATCACAGATGAATGGGATTTCACAATTGCAAAGGAAAGGTTAGAAAAGGGACAAGAGAAAACCTACAGTTATTTTTAACCGATCCGCCCTAATGGCAACAGCGGCTGCTAATTCTTAAAGTGACATTATCTGGCTTGCTTTATGCGGAGTTTTTACTGATGTTGGTTTTTGTCATTGTTGTCGCAGTCGTTGTTGTTGTTGTTGTTAATACCACGGTGTCTAACATATCTAAGTACTCCTTAAATAAATGAATTGATGAAATCCAGCAACTCAAATTCTATCCTCCAAAATTAACTAAAGCTATATGGCAGCCTAAAATCAAGCATTTACAGTGACTAATTTGGAGAAAGTACATTAAATCGTTAGACAGATGGGGCCATGCCTCATTGGAAAAAATGTAATACTATTTTACGACTTTAAAAGCTAATCCCATGAGAAAGTAATTAAGAACAGCTCTGTGGTACTTTATTTTGGCCTGTTTTCTTATTCTATTAGAAACAGCTGATTAATATTCCTATTAGAAAAAAATAATAATATTCCTATTAGATGTGTGCAGTTCAGAGGCCCTGGGGCGGCTCAGTTGGGTTAAGCTTCTGCCTTTTGGCTCAGGTTATGATCTCAGGGTCTTGGGATCGAGCCCCATGTTGGGCTCCACACTCAGCAGGGAGTCTGCTTCTCCCTCTCCCTCTGCTTCTCCCCCCTGCTTGTGCTCCCTCACGCTTTCTCTCAAATAAATAAAATCTTTACAAAAATAAAGATGTGTGTAATTCAGATTAAATTTTTTAAACCCCACATTTCCTATTTCAAGTTCCTTCTATCATGATGTGAGATCTGGTTCCTCCTGGTTTTTACTACTCAGCATTAGGATACTGCTTTTGGTTGGGTATGACCCATGAGAAGCACCCATACTAGGAGGCTAGGTTCTCATGGAAATTCTCTCATGAGATTAGCTGTCCTGTTCCTACCCCATGGCCACCCTGAGGAAAGAGGTTCACTGTGGGCAGATTGTCAAGCGGGTGAGGGGTGAAAGGAGGGTGGGAAAAGCGAGTGCAGCCTGAGGGTAGCAGGACACTGGGCATCTGTCAGGTGTTATGGGGAGGGAAGAAAGAATGAAAAATGAAACAGGAAGCCCAAAAGGTTAGGGACAAACTTAATTGCACTCTTCAGGTTCAAACAACCCATCAGGCAAGTCAACCAACATTTATGGAGTGCCTGCTGTATGTGGGCACTCTGCCTTTCTCCATGCAGGTTTGTCAGTGTCAAAGACACAGCTTCTTCCTGCCTTGAGGGAGTTTATAATACAGAAGAGGAGACAAGAGGAAGATCTAATGGTGACAATAGAAGGTAGAAGAAGATAAAGATCATGAGTTCAGTCATCCTTGAATTCCTCGGTTCCCAATTTCTCTTAAAACTACTCTAAAAGGGCTCTTAGCCGTACGACTCCTCCAAAACTGCTTTCATAAAGTTGCCAGTGACCAAATGCTGAATCTAATAGCCAGTTCCTTGACTATACCTGATTTAGCAGCAGCATTTGTCAGAATTCATCATTCTTCCTGAAATATTGTCAGCCCTCGCCCCTCAGGACAACCTCTCTCGGGTTTCATCCTCTCTCTCTCTCTCTCTCTCTGGTCTCTGTTGCTATCCTTTGTTGGCTCATTGTCTTCCCTGAGATTTCTTTAGATTGGAGGGTCCCAGATTTGGTTGTCAATCTTCTCCTCAGTGTCTACACTCACCCCTTCAAGGATTGCATTTGGGCTCACGATTCTGCTACAGCTTCCTTGCCAAGTCCTAAGTATATATCTCCAACTTAGACATCTTCTCTAAACTTGAGGTTCATATACCCAAAGGGTCCTCGAAACTCTCACTTGAATGCCTAATAAATGTCTTATATTCAACTTGTCCAAACCCGAACTCCTGATCTCCCCATGACCTCCAAAACCTACTTAACCCACAACTCTGTGCTTCTCAGGTAATGGCAACTCTATCCTCTCAACTGTTCAGGCTAAAACCTTGGAGTCATCCATGGTTCCCCTCCTTCTGTCATATCCTATACACAATCTTTTGGGAAATCCTGTCAACTGTAGATTTAAGAAAGAAAATTCATAGGTCAGATCATGTTCAGAACCCTGCAATGACTTTCCTTTTCACTTAGCATGAAAGCCAAAGTTCTTGCAAAGGACTGAAGGACCCCCAGCAATTTTAGCTCCTTTACTACTTATTGCTCACTCTGCCCTAGACACGCTACCCCCTGCTCTTTCCCCTTCACACCAGGAATTCTCAGGGCCTTTGCATCAGCCATGCCTTGGCCTGGAACATTCTTTCCCCTAACTATCTGCATGACTAATGCTCTCATGTCACCACTGCAATGGGACCTAACCTGACCACCTTATTTAATACCACAAAATTATGCACCCCCCGTTTTTTTCATACATTTTCATTATTAATGTTTTAATTCTCATTTTCATTTTTCCATAGCAATTCTCACTTTCTAATGTACTATAATATTTACGTTTCAATATGTTGATTGTCTATCTCTCTCTGATCGAATCTGAGCTCATGATGGAAGGGATCTTCATCTTCTTTATTCACTGATATACCTCAAGCACCTAAGACATTGCCTGGCCTGTTGTATGTGCTGACAAAAATGTATTGAATTGAAATTGAATTCATCGTACATCCATTTGGCAAATATACAGAATCAACTATGTGCCAGGCACTGTGCTAGAGGCTTGATACTCAGCCATAAATAAGGTAGATTTCCCTCATGTTCATGGAACTCACAGGACAGCAGGGATCATAGACTCTGAGCAAGTAATTGCAATGTGATGATTGATGTGACTGAGAAGCAGAGAGCATTACGAGAACACGTACTGGAAATCTCACTGAGGCTTAGGAAGCAGAAAAAGCCTCCCTAAGGAAAATACTCAAGTTCAAACCTGAATAAAATATGAGTGGGAAATAGCTACTGGGAAGGCCGAGGAGCGAATTCTAGACTGAGAAAACAGATTGTGATAGTATCGACGAACACACGTCCAGAAGGAACAGTTCGCTTGTGGCTGGGGTGATGGGGGAAGGCACCATGATGGAGAGGTCACATTTAAAAGTAAATTGAATTAACCAGGTAAGATGGTGAGGATTGATAAGAGAACGGAAGTAAGCGTGCACCAGATGGAGGGGGCAGCTGAAGCTAAAAATGAAGAGACAGGATAATGAAACACTTGTATGATTCAAGCAGAGGGAGCAGAGGGTTGGGTTTTTGTTATTTTTTTATTTATTCATGAGAGACACAGACACAGGCAGGGGGAGAAGCAGGCTCCATGCAGGGAGCTCGATGTGGGACTCGACCCCAGGACCCCGGGATCACACCCTGAGCTGAAGGCAGATGCTCAACCAGGGAGCCACCAGGCGCCCCACGGGTTGGGTTCTTAAGGCAAAGAAGAAGATTGAGCAGGACCAGAAGGCAGTGGCGAAGTCCCAGAAGACTTTATAGCAGAATTAATAACCTGACCAAAACTGCACTTGAGCGAGATTGAAGTTAGCTGCAGGATGTGGACACGAGGAGTGGGTGTATGTAGGGTCAGTAAGATCTTACCTCTGCTTAAAGGACCTCGTTTGCACTAAGGGGCAAAGGCAAAAATTATGATACTGAAAACTCATAAGGGACCAGAATGAAAACAGGGATTTCAATTTATTTATTTACCATGAGAAATCCCTGACACAGATTGGGAATTCTTGTGTTAATAACCTGGAGGCATTCTTTCCACGAATGGAATGGAAATCGTGACAAGAAGCTCTCTTTGAAGGTGCAAGAGAAACATCACAAGGACGCAAAGTCTACTTTGCCCGATGAGCAGTGAGCTCTTTCATCATGGAACCCCAGGCAATCACGGGCTTGCTTAGCCAGCACGGAATCTGGCTGAATTGTTAGCTGGCCGTGGTCAATGGCAGACATGAACCTATGTCTCATCTGTGTCTCATCCACTATGTGTCATTGAGACCCAGGGTCTCAATCCTGGGTCAGAATCTCCTAATGAGAATTTAAAGGCTATCTCTGTCTCTCTGTCTCTCTGTCTCTCTGTCTCTCTCTCTCTCTCTCTCTCACACACACACACACACACACACACATACACACAGGTAACCATGTAAAGGTAGTAGATTTGTTCATCGTTCAATGGTGGTCATCTTTTCACAATATATATCAAAACATCAAGCTGCACATCTTCAGTATACACGCTTTTTACATGTCAAAGTCACCTAAATTTTTAAAGAAAACACCAAGGCCAGGCACCACCCCAGGTGAATGGAATCAGAATTCCTGGGGGTGAAGCCAGGCATTGGTTGACAGAAGTTTCCTGCGGGCCTTGGAGCACCCCTGCTTTAACTCACTGTCTCTGCTCTTGCTCATGCATTGTTCACATGACTTTTCTTAGTGGACAAAGTTTTCCTTATCCTCACATTTTTGGAGGGGGTACCTCACCTGGGGATTAGATGAACTGAAAGGGAACCAAGCCTGGAATAGGAAAGCTGGCTAGGGATCCACACCATGGTCTGGGCCATAGCTGGTACTAGGATGCTGACAGTAGGACAGACAGAGAATGGGAAGGACAGGGGTAGGGGTTGGAGAGGCAGGGCTCAAAGAAAAGAATGGGAAACTAACTCAATTATATTGGGGAAATTATTCCCATTCCAACGAAAGGAATGAAAAATCAAATCAATTATATGTGATTCAAATCGTTCTCTTTGTACTAAAATTTTTCAAAGTTGCAGAGGAATAATTGAAGTCAGTAGGGGAGGGGTGATTCACTAAGCATCGCAACATAGAAGATTATGTGGAAATTGATCTCTGTTACATTGATTCATTGACAAGCTAACCACAAGTTTACCATTTGAGCAATATTTTTTCCTAATGTAACTTTGACTATTTTACTCTTTTTTTCTGTCCCTCAGTTACATATTATACAGCAATTAGACTATTAGGTCAACAGAGCAGAAAGCTGAGCTATCAATAAGTGTATTTTGGAAATTCTAGCAATCACTCTAGACATGCAGGTTCAGACCACCTACGCATGTACGTGCACACGCCTGCGCGCACACACACACACAATGTACCTGCATGACCTAAATGCTGTGTTCAAAATGATTTCTGATCCTGGTGGTATTAAATGATTTTGTCACCCTTGGCCTTCCTTTGAATATGCAGGCAAGGGGTTAAAAAAAAAAACAAATAAATGAGACAAAATTCTAAAAACCAAAACACCTCTATAATGAGTGTCTCCTACACAGTTCAACATTTGTTTCAGATAAAGAAGATGATTGTTCGACTTTCATCAGCATTGCCAAAGATATTTAGAGGCAACACGTTGTGTACCAAGTTCCTTTCCTGTTCTTGCCTCTCTGTTCAGGAAAATAGCACAATCACACAACTATCCAGACAGCTCTCTTACTGAATCAATAATTGTACACTCACTTCTCCGTTCTGGAATTTTCCTCTTTGGCTGTTTGGATTCAGTGGCACCTATCTCGATTACAAAGTAAGCCAAACTGAAAAGTTTTTGACAGGGAAGTATGATATCCAAAATTTTCAAAAACTGAACATTTGCCAAGTTTGAAACACAACGGCTTGAAGTCATTGGTTTAAAAAATACATATATCTATCCTTTTGTGCTCAAAACTTTACCGAGGGCCCTGAGAATTTTTCCACAGCGATGCAGCAGGCCTTGGGGACTGAATGCTCTTGGAACATGTCAGGCTTCAATGCAAATACCTATGGGGACCGGGCTTCAGTCAGTCTCAGGGCGATTTGGAAACAGAATACGGGCAGAAGCAGACACTCTGTAGGGTGTCCGTGCCATCCCCGGGGTCCCCGTGTGCCTCAGTCAGCCTGTGCTGTAGCAATAATAATACTCGCAACACCCTGGAGGCTTACAACAACAGGCACCTACTCCTCACTCTCGGTTCTCATTCCGATCGACTGTGGCTCAGCTGGCTCAGGCCAGGCCCCAGTTGAGGTCTGTGTCATGTCCCTGGTTCCCTGGGTTCCATCCTGCCAGAGAGGAGGATAGAAGGGATGTGGGAACACACACAGGCTAAGAACTGGCCCTGCGTTTCTTTCTCCACCCCCCCCCCCCCCCCCGCAAGTCCTACCAGGTCAGAGCCCAAAGTCAGGGAGGCGGTGACAGGTCTTCCTCCCATGGTAGAAAGACCACCCACACTTCCATTTCTTGAACAGTCAACGTGCCATCTCGCCAGGGCTGGGGCTCTGGCAGAAATGTTGGTCAACGTGGTTGGAATACAAAACCCAAACTAAAACATCATTGCCACAACCCCAATGATGCGGTGCAGTCTCACTCACCATTTGAAAACATGGAGAGTAATGGTAACCTACGCTGTCATTCTTGGTAGGCAGCCTGGAGAAGGTCCTCCAACCACCCCTGCCTCCAGGCACCTTCCCTCATGGAATTCCTTCTCCTTGAAGGTGGTGTAGACCGCACAGCTCTGTCTAGGAAAACCACTCCTGTACTTCCCTTACTCACACCCCCGCAGCACTTCCAAGGGCCTCTGTGGGTGTGTGGGGTTTCCACTCATCAAGCAATTCTCTGCAACACCAGCTGTGTGGCCCAGAGTCTAAGAAATTCTGACACAGTCTACTTGGACTTAGCACCAGACTTCACAAGTTTAGAGCTCAGTCCCATCACTGCCCCACGACAGACGCCACCCCCAAGTCTCAGGTTGGCGCCTTCACTTCTGACCAATGGGCTCTAAATTGTGGTTCCTACAACCCTTCCTTGGGTTCCATAATTTGCTACGATGGCTTATAGAACTCAGAACAATTACTTACACTGGTTTCTCATGCAGAACGTAATAAAAGACACAGATGAAGGAGATGAAGAGATACACAGGGTGAGGTGTGTGGGAAGAAGCACAGAGCTTCCATGCACCCCCTCAGCCACCTTCTCAGCACCTGTTCGCCAACCTGGAAGCTCTTTGACGCCATGCTTTAGGGATTTTAACAGAAGCTTCATCCTCTAGACATAATTGATTATTAACTCAGGGCCATTTTCTCTCCCCTTCCCAAAGGACAGAAGATGAGGTAGAAAGTTCCAAGCTTCTAATCATGGGTTGAAGCCCTTCTGGTGACCAGCCCCATCCTGACTATCCATTAGTCTACCAAGAGTCACCTCATTAGAACAAAAGATACTCCTATCACTTAGGAAATTCCAGGGGATTTAGGAGCTCTGCGCTGAGAACCGGAGACAGACACCTAATATATATATAATTTTCTATTATTTCTCGGACTCCCTTCTAATAAATGAAAAAAGGCAAAAGTGATGGATTGACACTTCTGAGGTTAGGTTATAAAAAGACTGTTATTTTTCTGTCTCTTTGTCTGTCTCTCTCAGAGTCCTCATTCTGGGAAAGCCAGTCACCATGTGGTAAGAGGCTGATGTGACAAAAACAGACTAGTATGTTCATCTAACAGCCAATGAAGCCCGCCAGCTGTGCCACATGAGTGAGCTCGGAAGCCCCGGAAAACCTTGAGATGACTGCAGCCCTAACCAAGACCTTGACTGGAAAGGTTCATGAGTCCAAGGCTGAGGCACCCCACTATACTGCACCTGGATTCTGACCACAGAAACCAAGATAATAAACATTTGTTGCCTTGAGCTGCCAAGAGTTGAGGTAATTTGTTATGCAGTAATAGATCTCTAATACACCATATGAAAATAGGAATAATTAAATTGTCTGGACTTCTTGCTAATGCTTTGCCTTACTGAGATGAATGCTATTATTAAAAAATGATACTTGAATCTGAGAAAAAAAAGAAAACTAAGTATCTAAGTCAATGCACCTCAATTAAATTACTAGGAATGACAACATTCTACCCCACAGTCCGACATACTCATAATAAATTATGTTTTATAATAACATAATGAGTAACAGTGGCCATTTTGTAAAGGTAAGAGAACAAAGTTTTTTTTTTAAGATTGTTTTTTGAGAGAGAGAGAGAGAGAGAGAGAGAGAGAGAAAGCAAGAAAGAGACCATACACAGCTTCAGATAAAAGTGTTTTCAAGAGTCAGTGGATCCAAATCTATGGCAACAGGCTGCATGACAGATCCTACAGATGTTGCTCTAGTCAGGATGATCTCATACTAGAAATTTCTACAGCTTTAACCACACAGTTCAAGCACTGGCTCTAAAAAATATATCAGGGGGCACCTGGGTGGCTCTGTCAGTTGAGTGTCCAAGTCTTGATTTCGGTTGCTCAGGTCGTGATCTTGGGGTGCTGGGATCAAGCCCCACATCAGGCCCTGTGCTAGGCTTGGAGTCTGCTTATCCCTCTCCCTCTGTTCCTACCCCTACGCATGCTTGTTCTCTCTCTCTCTCTCTCTCTCTCTCTCTCTCAAATAATCTTTAAAAAATAATTAAATAAAAATATAAATAAGGAAAGATCAAGCTCAATGCAAAGAAGACAACAGCCCAATCAGGCTAAAGACGGATTTTCTATGGATCTCTATATTCACGTCCAGTCATTTGCAAAACTGGAAAGCTAATAATCCTTTACACTTTCCTTTTTTTAACCTTCTGACTTTTCCCCCTTCCTCCCTTGGGCTCTAGGCTGTGCTGATATACTGTTAATGTGTGATAAATGCTTGTTGAATGAATAAATGAAAGGAGTAAGGAAGGAAATGAAGTTCAGACCCTGGCACCATAAATTGATGTACCACGCTACACAGTTATCATTTTTGCTCTTTAGAAACAGGGTCCACAGGTTCCCTGGGTCATGTAGATGGGAAAAAAATTGAACTATGACTATGAGACCTTTTTTGAAATAACATGCAACAATCCACTTGGTACCTGAGTGAGGTCTTAGCATGTTCACTGAAGCGCCCTCCTCGGGCCCTTCTCACCCTGGTTCCTACTACTCTTGTTCTTTTCCCCACTGGCAATTTCTTGTAAAAGTCATTCTTGTAAGATGCCAAGTTCTTTAAAAGAAAAAGTAATAATGTTCTCAACAATCAGAAGGCCAGTAAAGTAATGAAGATTTATAAATTAAATATTCAACCATAGACTCTTAAATCATATCTAGTATTATCATCAACCAGCTGTTGTAAAAGCCAAAAAGGATGGGATGGGGGTGGGCTTGGAGGCTGCCGTGTTGGGTGATTTGTGGAGTCCTTTATTACCTGGTCCCTTTTGCAAAGTTACTTTCCATTTTCTGCACGTACCAGGATCTGTGAGACTCTATGCCCGGGAAAAAGTTCCTTTCTCTTACCCACATTTGCCCTGCAGACTCTTGCTCCTATTTCTAAGTCAGCAGACTCAGACTCCCTCACCCACCTTCCAACCCTCCCCAGGGAGAGCTGGAAAACTCAATGCCCAACCCCCAGTGTGCACATGTCTCTACTGGAGCATTGCCAGTGTTTGGCAGCTATCTCCTCCCAAGATCAGGAACTTCTTCAGGAACTTCATCTTGTTCAACTTTGTGTTCAGTGAAGATGATAAATGAACGACCCAGTACCATTCTCAGTATTGTTAGGGGTTCAAATAATCTCATTGAGGGAGGATTGATCCTTATTGTATCAATAGCCAAATAAGGGAGTAAAATGTCACCAGGAAAGTATTTTTTAAATGTTTGATGGCTAGATGGTAACATATATGGTAGCTACATTCATGGTAGTGAGCACAACGTAAGGTATGGAATTGTCACATCATTATGCTGTGCCCCTGAAACTGATGTAACATGTACGTCAACTTTACTTAAATAATTTTTAAAAATTGTTTTTTAATGTTTGATGGCTGGGAAGCCCCTTTTAACCTAGAACATCATTCTGGTAAAAGCTAAAGCAAAGTATGTGGCTTGGTAAAGGAGGCCTAAGGGAAGCTTATCTGCCCCAGTTCTCTCACCTTTGCTGTTTTATCCTCTCTCCTCACAAAGCCAGAGTTGGGATATCGCCACAAGAGCGAGAAGGAAAGTCTCTTCAAGGCCCTCCTCAACATGATCCCCTACCCCAGCTACCTGGCCTGTGGGTGAGTCCTGAGGCTGGAGCCAGGATGCCAGTGGGAGGAGAGAACCCAGAAAGAACAGCCAGCCTCTATCCCCACTTCTCACAGGGGACAAAGGCCTTGACCCACTTAACTGCTGGTAGCATGCATCCAGAAAATAGGCCACAAAGATTATGTGTCACCCGTCAGCAACGACCTTGCTACAAGGCAACCATACCCACCGATAAAAAATGGCCCCAGTCAATGTCAAAGTTGGTCGATCAGGTTATCAACTTTCTCCCATGGGCAAGAGTCTGGGGAATAAGGGGGTAAAAAAAAAAAAAAAGAGGACTGCCAGTGTTTATTCCCAAATTCCCCCTGATGGCCTGTGCAGTCCTTCAGGAAGCACCCTAGGACACAGTGGGCAGGGTTGCAGGCAGGAGGACAAGTGGGTGGTGGAGGAACAGGGCAGTACCCAGGAGAGAGAAAGGAGAAGGAAGCAGGAGTGGGCAGGAAAAGGTCTGGGACCATGATTCTGACCTGACACCTGTGAAAAGCAAAGAGGAAGGAGTCAGGATTGTTTGGAATGCCCTCAGACTGCAATCAAGTTAGGTCCAACAGTCTCAAGCAACCCAGCAGGAGCTTTGAAGCAAAGATCACAGTGACGGTTAATATTCAGTGTCAATTTAGTAGAGCACGGTACCCAGATGTTTGACTAAATATTATTCTGAATATTCTGGGAAGCTGGTTTTTTCTTTTTTTAAGATGAGATTAGCTATCAAATCAGCAGACTTTGAGTAAAACAGATGATCTATCCTCTGTAATATGAGTCGGCCTCATCCCATCAGTTGAAGGCCTCAATAAGAAAAAAACTGACCTCCCCAGAAGAAGACATTCTTCAACAAGATGCCTTTAGACTTGAAATTTATTTTGGTATGCATATGCAAAATGATTGAAAACGTGTATATATCGGTTTCTGCCTGCAATTCCTGGTACAGAGCTCCCAGCATCCTTGTGATTTCCTAAGTGATAAGAACACTAAGTGTATCCTTTGGTCTAATATTTGGTCTGCGGACACCTTGGATTCAGACTTCTAATCTGAAGAGACTACGTTTCTGTGTGTCACGATGTCCACTTCATGGTAATTTGTTACAGCAGCTACAAGAAACTGATATGGCTCTCCGTTATTTCCCCCAAACTAAGAGAGCAATGAGTATTTTGGTTGGGAAGCCTGGTCTGCCTTGCATCAAGATGATATGCTTAAGGCATTGCAGAGGGAGAAAGAGCCATTATCTCCTAAAGAGCAAAGAAAATGAGAGATTTCCATCTGCCTATTTGTAAAATTGTAAGAGTAATCCTTTCTATCCTCAGAACCTATACTTAGTCTTTTTTTTTTCTTTTGTATTTATTTATGATAGTCACACACAGAGAGAGAGAGGGGCAGAGACACAGGCAGAGGGAGAAGCAGGTTCCATGCACCGGGAGCCCGACGTGGGATTCGATCCCAGGTCTCCAGGATCGCGCCCTGGGCCAAAGGCAGGCGCTAAACCGCTGCGCCACCCAGGGATCCCCTATACTCAGTCTTTAACAGCAAGAGAGTCCTTTATGTATAATAGATGCACTGAGGTTATCATTCCACACACAACACCCCATGGCTTGGTCCTTTAAACTGCGTAAACTCTTCTGTTAGTACCATTTTGCCATTTGTCTTTTCTGATCCTTCTGCTCTCCTGATTAATGGTTCAAGGATTTTTTTTTAAGTTTTGTAGCTTTTCTGGTTTTATTCATAGGATGAGATAGAAGGCTTTTCTAAACTTGATTTAATCATATATTTAGGGATCCCTGGGTGGCGCAGCGGTTTGGCGCCTGCCTTTGGCCCAGGGCGCGATCCTGGAGACCCGGGATCGAATCCCATGTCAGGCTCCCGGTGCATGGAGCCTGCTTCTCCCTCTGCCTGTGTCTCTGCCTCTCTCTCTCTGTGTGTGACTATCATAAATAAATAAAAATTAAAAAAATAATAATAATCATATATTTATAAGAGGTGGATTTTTCTCAAAACACGTTTTGAAGCTTGCTCTCAAGATTTCATTTCTTATTACATTTTTATATGCATGGCTTCTCCTTACAATGTGTTTTCTAGGGTCACTTAAAGCCATAGTTCATGAGACCAAGAATTTAAGAGTAGCAGGCCCTTTTATTTACACCATATGTTTACAACCAAGAGCATTCATTAGAGAAGTTGCTGTTCATGTTTTTCTGCTTGTTGGGTCTTTTCTTCATTTGTTTGCTTTGATCCTTAATTTCCTTGGGAATTATTCCTACAAGAGGAACTTCTAGCAAGCGGAACATTTATAGAGAATGATTTTCATTGCTGTGCATATTTATATTATTTCTCAGATTTTTATACATTTTACATATTAATTATGAAGTTCAAATTGGATAGTTTCTATTATCTACATTACTTTATTTATGGCTACCAAGTTGGCTGTTGTTTGTAACCTTTTGTTTTAATGATTTTCTTTATTCATTTGAGAGAGAGTGCGTGGGGTGGGGGCAGGGAGGCGGATGGAGAGGGAGAGGGAGAAGCAGACTCCCAGCTGCAAAGGGAGCCTGACTTGAGGCTCAATCCCAAAACCCAGAGCTCACAACCTGAGCTGAAGGCAGATGCTTAACTGACCATGCCACCCAGGCACCCTGTAACCTCTCCACTGTTTTACTTTTCATCTCCAATATAAAAAGGATATTAAAATTGTTTTATACACATATACAGATCTTCCAATTTATTTCATTAGAAAAGCAGCATTCTCTTTTTTCTAGTTTCTTTTTAATTCGTAAGAGACACAGAGAGAGAGGCACAGACATAGGCAGCAGGACTCTATCCCAGGACCTCAGGATCGCGACCTGAGCCAAAGGCAGATGTTCAACCACTGAGCCACCCGGGTGCCCCCACCACAGTTTTTTTGATGGAAGGATTATTTTTTGCAGGTTTATTAAGATATAATCTATATGCCTCACAATTCACCCACTTAAGTGTATAAGTCAAAGGCTTTTCATGGTGTTTTTCATTCATGATTAACTCCTCATGACACATAGTAACTTCCATGGAAAGAACATGGAGAAATGGAGAAGAAGCTGAAAAAGTCATAGCCTAGGGTCTGCACAGGGATGACCAGCCAGGAGAGAGGGAGAAAGTCTCCCTCGGGTCACAGGCACTCGCTGCAGCGCTGTGACCTGGGGGCCTGGCACAGGCTGAGGTGAGACCCCACCCCCCACCTCCATCCCAGCCCCTCCAGGGCCGGAAGAGGGGTCTGGTCTGAATCAGGATTACTAAGCGACAGTTTGTACACTGAATGGTGGGACAGGCAGCCTCCTTCGCCAAATCCACTCCCCCCCAAATGCTAGCAGCCAAGATAACACACACACACACACACACACACACACACACACACACACGAAAAATTAGCAGATTCTCTTCTGGAAAAAATGAATGCCACAGAGAAAATAAAAAAAGATTTTCACAAATGACATTTAGTGGTTTTCCAATACAAGTCTGGCAAGCCCACACTTGGATTCAGATTGTTAGATCTTAACATTTCAATATGAACAGAGTCAAAGATCACCAGACATTTAAGGAATGCTCCATGTGAAAGAGACCATCACACACACACACACACACACACACACACACACACACGCACACTCCTGACATTTGTAGAAAATGGAAGACACCCCTACAAGGAGGGACAAAAGAATTTAAAGGAGGACAGAGCATTGCACAAGAAAAGAAGCACCATCATAATAGATGATTTGCCTCAGGAGTGAATAAGTATGATTTTTTTTATTTTTTATTTTAACATAATTCTACATAATATTATCATAACAATGTAAAGACAGACTAAGTAGAGTGATACAACTATATGGGGCAGGGCAGGGGGGAATGGAAGGATATATTTTTTGAAAGCTAAGTCATCTACACCGTAAAGTAAATCATAGGTGATGTCTAAAACAGATAATCAATACATCGTGAATGTATTATTTTAAAATGTGGAGAAAAGCATCAAAAAGTATCAAACTTACCAGCTAAGCCAATTGTAAGGGACCGCCATGGGGAAGTGGAATTGCATCAGGACGGGGTTGGGGGCTGCAAGCAGATGGGAAGGAGTCGATTAAAAGACTACTGCTTTCCCTGAAAACCTTTGTTCTTTTTTGAGAATCATTTGAATTTTTATTTTAACTATCCACACGTATGACTTTAATAAAGAATAAAAACTAATTAAGAGGAAAGCATCCAGATTTTGTACCTTTGTGGGCAATGCTTGGTTTGTTTTCTGAATTTCAGTTGGCAAAGGGAGAGAAGTAAGGACTTTTTTGTACTGCAGGCTGTGTAAACCGACCGACCAACCCTTGTAATAATTTTAAGAAAACAGGTTACATCCTTAGATGATCCCTCAGGGGGAAAATTTGTAGTCATTTCTTGAGAAAATGAACTTTGAGGTTTAAAAAAAGAGACCAGGCAATCTTTTCCACTGCAAAAAAAAAAAAAAAAAAGAAAGAAAAGAAAGGAATAAAAACTTCAAGAGGTAGGTAATAATATTTCACTTTCTCAGACAGATGTCTATGGCCTTGACCGCCCAAAGGATGTGAGGGCCGACTCTGTCCCTTCTAGTCTGCTCTCCTGTCCCCCGTCCCCGCTCCAACTTTTACCAGCACTGGCCATAGCATGAAAGACTTTTTTTCTAGGTACACCCCATTGAATAAATAAGTGACAGGTGAAATGGCAAAAATGTCACTGTTGAAACAAAAATGATTTTTTTAAGTCTTTGTTTATGTATTTGAAAGAGAGAGAGAGAGCATGAGCAGAGGGGAGAGGGAGAAGCAGGCTCCCCACCCCCCCACTGAGAAGGGAGTCTGATGTGGGGCTCGATCCAGGACCCGGGGATGATGACCCACACCAAAGGCAGATGCTTAATCGACTGAGCCACCCAGGCACCCACAAAAATGGTTTTTAAAAAACCCACAAAGACCAAAAGAATGGTGTATATAGTTGTTTTATTTTTTTTTTTAACTTGGTTGAGAATGTTGAGTTGGGTGGGAGTGTCAGCGATACCTAATAATAAAAGAAGACTCGACATCCCTGATTTAAAAGAAGAAAAATGAACAGGCGTGTTTTCCAACAGGCTACGGCTGATGACTACGTAGTTGAGGGGCATCCTTGGGCAGAGACCTGCACCCCAAAGTTGCTGTTCCCCTCCTAAGCACTGTGCGTCTGGATTCGAACTTGACCCCCGGCAGGTAGGATTTCTGCCCTCTGGTGATCCTTCTGGAAGGAGTAGAATCTTCAGGTTTCTGCCCTGCACCTGCCATAACTGTTGGTGGCATGATGCCATCTCATTGATGACTCGGTCTTTGTTCCACCCCACCCAGAAAATGATTTCCCCACAATTTTAAATGTTAGTATTTCGTGACGGCAAATCTGGAGCATTATCTGTGACCATTTAATCTAGGGTGTTTTAGGCTTTTCGAGCCTACGTGCTTTTCTTTGTGTTTGACAGGATTAAATAACTTCCATCCTAGGAAAAGAATGACTGACAGGGAAATGTTATGTTAATAAACATTTGAAACATACCTCCTTTTATTTAAGATATCTTCGGGGGATATTTTCCTTTGTTTTTCTCTCTCTCAGTCCCTCTTTGCACTTCTGATCATTCTGGGATCCACGGCATCATTAGAATTTCCTTCTTCCCTTGCCCTCCTCTCTCCTGCTCCGTATTTGGGGTCAGCAATGAAATGGGTCTTGTTTCTGCCCCTATTCTGAGCTTGGGCTGATGGTGCACTTGCTTCCATACTCGCAAGTGAGCTTGTATTTCATTGAACAAGCAGGACTTTGCCATCTTCTTCGCATCCCCCTGTACCCAGTTTCAGAGCAGATAGCTACAGGAAAACTATGACAACTCTGATAATCAAGGAGGTGCTGTCGCTAGGCAACAGAAGGCAGGCAGGATGCCTCGTGCTTGGGTCTTGGCAGTGTAGGTAGGGAGACCTGCCAGTCATTGCTTGTCCTCAGGAGACCGGTCTAAGGAGCAGGGGTGGGGTGGGCCCAAGATGTAGGGATCCAGCTCTAGCCCCTGGGCTCCTCTCTGGGGCCCTAGTTTGCAGCGCATCCCCATTCCCTACCCTGATGCCTCATCCTGCTCATGGGATCTGTGGGCCTCAGTAAGCATCTCTTTCCCCCATATGTTCTCTTTCCCCTTCCTGATACATTATAGTTCTGAGGACCAGTTCTCATGTTACCAGTTGAAGATCCTGTACCATTCTCAAGAACTTGCATAGAGTTCCCAGTCTTAACCCCATCCCGGGACAGATACTCAATAATGACAACAGCACGTTCCAGCTCTATCACTGGCCCTCACTTCACCACCTCTGAGCCTGCACCTGCTGGGGGCTTCCTACCTTCTCCCTGGCCTGTGACTGATGGTGAAAACCATCCAGCTCCTCCCTTCCTAGCCTTACCTGACTAGAAACGTCGAATACTAAGCCCCAGGCTTCATTCCTCCTTCCGAATGCAATCCTTTCCCCACATACACCCCCAAGTTCCAACGTCCATGCCTATAAATAAGAAAATATATCTTATTTCATGTTTATTTAAATTTATCTTATTATTCATTTATTATGATAAATCCTAAGGCATGATGTCACTATGTACTTATGCCTTGTTCCAATGCTCTTATTTTGAACCTCTGCTCTGACCATGAAGGCCCACACTGGCACATTGGACGTGCGCTAGAGCACCCGGTCCAGACTGCGAATGAAGTATCAGAGGGTCTCTAACTTACAAATGGGTTCTGTGCCCCCAGAAAAGTCTATTCCTAAGGCAATAACTGAGTCCCCGGGGAACAAAGACTTCAGAGTCGATGCTATAGCTCATAGTTGGTCTCTTGGGTTAGCCTATGAGAAACCTGTTTGGTAGGAAATGCACCAGAGGTACCGTACTCGAGCATCACTCCAATTCTGGCAGAAACTGTTTCTGTGAAGCAACAGCCTGTGGGCTCTAACTAGCAGTTCCAGAGCAAGCCTGTGAGCCCAGGAGTTGGAAAGGGACCTTTCTTCCTTCCCTCATTCCTGACAAAGGCAGGTGGAGTCCAAAAGTCGTTGCCGGGATGCAAATAGTTAACGCAACACCTGGCTGGGGGGGGGGGGGAGGAAAAGCACACTGGCCTCAGTTATTGCTACAGACGCTGGGGTGTGGGGATCCTATGCAGCAGAGAAAGGGAGGTAGAGAGGACAGTGTCCGCTGAGAACCCTCATGCCTGAGCAAACAGGGCCACTGGTAGAGTGATAGCAAACTGACATGACCCAGGATAATCAAAAGGGGGGGCTTCCTGTATGAAATCTGGGACAGGACAGAGATTATGAAGACGAGAGATTGAAGGTGGGGGGAAGAAAAAAACCAATGGGAATTTTCTGTCCAGAATCTCCTTTGCAAAAACTGTTCCCCCACAACCCCACCACTACCCCCATCCTGTCTTTGCAGCCGGGGGCCACTGGGGTAATTTAAGCACTATACCTTATCCACCTAGATGAGACAATTGAAAGGCTTTTCACCTTCCCAAGCAGAATTGAGGCACCCGCAGGACACTTGGGGTATCCCATATAAAAATTTGGAGACTATATGTTGTCACCTTCTTCCATGAGGCCACGGAACAGAGATAACTGGTTGCAGCAGAGAAGGAACGATTCCTTTGTTCATTCATTTGTTCATTCAGGAAAAGGGATCAAAGGACCGGCAGGGGGAGGGCACCAGTGTTTCGGGGGAGCTCAGATTACGGAGATGAGCTGCAGGGAAAGCCAACATCATCTCAGGAATGGGTGGGGTAGTCGGTCGGGGGGACACAACCCCACACAGTCGGTTGTGATGACCATTAGGCACAACCTGGAGTCAGACGCTAAGGCCAGACCTGGGCTGCTGGGGCATCTGCCCAGGGCTCCCAGGCCTACCATTAAAGGATTTTTTTTTCCCCCTTCTCTGGCTAAGTGCCCCAAACCCAAGAGCATCTCCACGGATAACTTCTTAGGATCAGTAACTTGTTTTCTATCTGCACATAAGAGAAAAAGTAACCATCTGGCTTGAAGAGTCACGACTGTCGTGAAGGGAAACAGGCCACAGAAGAGCACCTTCCAACGGACTCGCCGAACAATGTGTAGAGCGAGGTGAGCACCTCGCCTAAGAGGACGAACGACGGGGCCCTTCACGGTTTAATTGAGGAGTATTGTATTGTCTTACAAAAAAATGTGATTTTTTTTCTTTTTGGTCATCTCAAGAGGAGCATCACCACCCACATAATAGAAAATAACATGTTATCTTGACAAGGCTACAGAACAATAACATAATCAGCGATGAACGTGGCCGCATCCCACGAAAATGAAGCCAAGTGGTAATTAACGAACTCAGTGACTCAAGTGGAATATAGTGCTTGGGAGCTTGGGGGAGTCGAGGACTACAAGTGCGATCATTTTTACTTCTCTAAGTTGATGGGGCTCGTGAGAATTCCTGCTTCACTATGATTCCGAGGTGCTCTTGACTCCGGGCCCCGCAAGATAACCGAGCTTGAGAGATTAACTGTTGCGGGGCCAAAGCCATGAGGGGTACTGCTCCCCATCCCCTGTCCCTGTTCTCACCTGTCACCTTCTCCAGATCCAGGAAGGTGCGGTGCTCAGGGCCGAGGGCAAGGGCAGCCCTGGCACGAGGAGAGCAGGGCACTTGCCAGGATGCCCGCTCTGCCCACCGTGAGGCTGCAAGGGGCTGGTGTGTGGCTGGCCCGAACCCCGTGCCCGGGAGCCACAGACACTGTCCCAGTGACCGTGGTGGGCAGGCCTGCCACCTTCAAACAGACCCCAGAGCCAAGAACAGGGGCACCTACCCTGGAATGAACACCCACCAGGGGCAGAGCTAGGAGCTCTCTCCTCTCCATAAGCCAAAATTTTTCAAGAGTTAATCACCTAATAATAACTATGTTCCTGATGACTCATTCCTCAGTTTCAAAACAAACAGTGAACGTAAAATAATACAAAAATTCAATTTGAGAGCCATTGCGCACATTCCCTAGATAAAGCTGCCCTCCCCCAAGGAGAGCAGGATGCGCTGCCGCTTGCACTCTGATTCACTGGCTTAAAGTGTAGACACACGAGTAAGACTCCAAGTTGTCACGTAGAATGGGAGACTGAACCCTGTTTCTTTGTCTGTGTAACCAGTGTGCCCCTCTTTGCCTCTTCTTTTCTTTTTTTTTTTTTTTTTTTTAAGATTTTATTCATTTTTAGAGAGAGATGCAGAGACACAGGCAGAGGGAGAAGCAGGCCCCATTCAGGAAGCCTGATGCGGGACTCGATCTCAGGTCTCCAGGATCAGACCCTGGGCCGAAGACAGTGCTAAACCGCTGAGCCCCCCTCTTTGTCTCCTCTGAACTGAATCTGCGGGGTCGGAAATGTGGAGCCTCACAAGGATTTACTCGAAGGACTGCGAATCTTTAACAAATGCAGAGCTAAACAGATGTGCTCGACCCATGTTGCCACGGCAGGCGTGGGGGGTGAGGGAAGGGGAGCAGGGATGAGCTGAAGATTCTTCTAACTGAAGTCCACATGGAATGAAACATTTATTAAAGGACAAGCCATCAAAGGTGCTAATTGATAAATACTCAACAGTATTCAAAGCACTTGTTTAGACTTTATGCCCACAGAGATTTGTTTACTGAAGGAGTTCTATCTATTGCAGTTTAAAATTGCCAGTGCGTGGTGATAATAAAAAGCAGAGCAACTTTTTCATCAGCATTATTATTATTCTTAATTACCTACAAAAAAAAAATGCTTCCCTAATTGCCAGCAGCTGGGGCAGACTGTTCCCGCCAGCCCACTCGTCCTCGCAGTGGCACTCACAAATTGTCTGGAATTGCCTAATCTTGCCAGGACATTTGCAATTCCAGGGAAGAGGAAAAACTGAGATTGAGTAACACCCCCCCCTCCCCTCCAGCCAGCCAGGGAGACTGGAGTTTGCATCCGATTTCATTCAGTTTTTAAGACACGATTCTTTACCTGAGTGTTGTCAAGTAAATTTGTATCACTTGTAGTAACATCATATCATAAAACAACAGAGCCATGATAAATAACTAACATAAGTGCTCTATTACATGCTTAAGCATCTGTTTTTTCCAAAAAATAAAAAATCTGAGCATTTCTATTTTTTTTCTTCTGCTACAGTATGGGAGGAGGTGGTCAAATTTTCAAAAATCCATAAAATAGATCTACCCTAAAACTTACCAACAATTTTTTTCCCTAGACAATTCTCCTACCAGAAAGCCTTGTGTAGGTATGATAAAAAAAAATAAAAAATAAAATAAATAAAAAAGTCTCTTTTCCCTCGCCTACTTGGCAGTCACAGAAAACGTTTCAGGCTTGAAAATTACTCAGCCTGTGTTTGCTCAGGTCGTACCATTACACAATGCCATATAAATAGTAATTAAAAGCTTTCTTCACTTCAGCTCCACTCACTATTGCAGAGATTCCAGTCATTTCCCATCCTTTCAATTACCTGCATTTATTTGTGGGTGAGCTCAGAGGGATGGCTAATTTCTGCAAATAAGCCCTCTGAGCCATTGTCAATTCACAGATCCCTCCTGCCTCCAAAAGCTTTGGGGCCACCTAAGGCCAACCCATGCTGCCACAATGGCCCCCGGCTTCCACTGCCACACCAGGTCACCTCCACAGAGATGCTGCTGTCACAGCTGTTGTCACAGCCAGTACCGGTCCAGTGGCCCAGCATTGACTTGGCCTATGAGATGCCCATAGACAGTTGGATATTGGTAGCAGGTACTTGAGATTACAACCAAAAGTTAAGAACACAGACACTTTGCTCTAGGAAGAGAACAAGGAAAGAACATTCCCCAGGAAGCATGAAGAGTCTGAGAAGGCCAACAGGAGCCTCAGGGCTCATGGTCTAGAAAACACAATAATTTCTCCTGGTAGGAGCATCCCTCCCCAAGGCACCCAGACTTTCTGGCCAGCACAGCCCATCCCCAGTCCTTGACTCCCAGACCTACAAAATCTAGGAGACAAAGAGGCAGGGTCCTTGGATAAATCCTGATTTCGATGAGTTTCTCCAGCCATACATGCCAGACCATGGGTTTTGTCCTGGGGAACCGTTGGTTCCATGCACTAGATCTGAAGATGCTGGTGGATTAGGCTACCTCACCTGCTCTGGACCACTCCCTCACCTGTGCTAACAGCCTCCACCTGAACGGTGACCCCGCCATCCTTATTCCAGACCCCAAGAGCACAGACGGCCAATCCCACCTTCATCTGGCAGGTGGGGGAAGGACAAGATACTCTTTAGGACAACATCCGATTCATTGGAAATGCTAGACGAGTGACTCTTTTCCTTTCTCTGGGTGGGGGGAGGAGGGCAGCTTAGAAAATAACTTTTTTTTTAAGATTTTATGTATTTATTCATGAGAGACACAGGGAGACAGACAGAGACCCAGGCAGAGGGATATGCAGGCTCCCTGAGGGGAGCCGGATGCAGGACTCGATCCCAGGACCCCGGGATCCCACCCTGAGCCGAAGGCAGATGCTCAACTGCTGAGCCACCCAGGCGACCCTAAAAAGTGACTATTAAAGGTAGATTAATAATTGTTAAATGTAGAGTACTGTAGAAGAAAGCTTTAAAGTTACAAAATAACATCCTGACAAATGAAACTCTAACCAAACTGACTTCTCACCCAAGTAAGAGCCTCTTCTTCCTCTCCCTACATATGGAGAGTTTGAGGAACACAGAGGCTTAGAAATCAGTCCCGAGCCGTTGTGATACAGTAGCCTTACCTCGTTTTTGCTCACACTGGGGACCAATGGAAGACCGGCCCGTAGGAGCTGGGAAGGAGTCTCCCCTCAGCTCAAGCCATGAGTTAACACACCTGGTGGGATGGGCTTTCAGGGGCACATTTGTATCACTTGTTGGTGACAGTCACCTCTTCCTGAGGAAGGGCCAGAGTCCCTGGCTGGGTTCCTTACCTGTGCAGGGGCTCAGTCATATTCTTCACCTGAGGGCACAAACTCCTCACATGTCCCTACGTGGTGCTCATCACAGAGGAGAAGGACGGAGAGGAGAGGAGGAGAGGTCCACTGGGCCGTGAGCCATGAGGATTTTTAGCCTATTCACAGGCCAGAATGTTCACCCGGCATGTTCGGGTCTGAGACGAAACCTGACAGTTCTTTCTACACCAGACTGTGATTCTAAATTTGGCTCCTGCCTCTACCTGACGGGTCTTCAGGAGGGGGGGCCTACTTTTGGGCCAGGCCCCCTTCCGTTAGCAGGAGCTGGTGTTGAGAGTCCCAGCATGGATCCCAGCCAGCCCGTCCTCTTAGGCAAGGAGGTACTCTGGGGACTGTTTTTTTTTTACATCATGAACAATAATATAAGTATAAAAAGTAATGTGGAGGGCAGCCTGGGTGGCTCAGTGGTTTAGCGCTGCCTTCAGCCCAGGGCGTGATCCTGGAGACCCGGGATCGAGTCCCACGTCGGGCTCCCTGAGTGGAGCCTGCTTCTCCCTCTGCCTGTGTCTCTGCATCTCTCTCTCTCTTTCTCTCTCTCTGTCTCTCATGAATAAATAAGTAAAATCTTTTTAAAAAAGGAATATAGAATTTTATGCCTATACAACACACGTGGGCAGGCTACATACACACACAAAACATACCTCAGAGCATAAAGATGAATATCCATCCACAAATCACTGCAGGCATCCAAGAAGCAGGAAAGGGCATACAGCTCAGAAGTTAAGGCCCTAGTATGAGAAGGGTTGACTAACCAGAGCCACATGGCAGCAGTTAAATCCCGACTCCACCTCTTACTGGCCCCTGGACCCTCACCTCCCTGTGGCTCAGCGTCCTCATCTCTGCAGAGGAGCAAGCCCTGAGGCTTCAGTGGCACAATCTACAGGAAGTGCTCATGACAGTGCCTGGCGCGTGCAGCAGGGCCACCAAGCGGGGACGGTCAGCCTTCCTTTGGTCTGTCCGTGGTTGGGCTCCTCCAGGGGGAAGGAGGTCCTCAGTATCAGAAAACCCAGCTCACGGAGGTGTAGGCAATAAAGGCAATAAGTCGGCTCCTAAAGGGGGGCACCTGGGTGGCTCAGCAGTTGAGTGTCTGCCTTCAGCCCAGGGTGTGATCCTGGAGTCCTGGGATCGAGTCCTGAATTGGGCCTGCTTCTGTCTCTGTCTCTGTCTCTGTCTCTGTCTCTCTCTGTGTCTTATTGAATAAATAAATAAATAAAATATAAAAAAAAATAAGTGGCTCCTAAAGTACACCTCATGCCAGTGACTGAGTGTGGGAAGGACCCAGTTTCTCTCTCAGCCCTGCCACCTGCAGGTCCCTTTCATCCCAAGGCAGCTCCTCTCCTTGTGCTAGGACAGCAGACTGCCAGTTCCCCCGGGGCCCGTGAGGGGACAGACAGCCTCTGCCTTGCGTGGCAAGCAAGACTTCGAACCGCACCCTGATGCAGCATGCCTAGGTCATAGGCGGAGCCTAGAACCAGTGATCGCAGCTGCATGGCCGGGGGCTGTCCCCAGTGTCAGGGCCGGGCCAGCCACCCCGGAGGCTCAGGCCTGCGCCCAGAAATGAATAAAAGGGAGAGGCAAATACACCTTAGAGTTGAGGGGTGTGATCTGAAAGCTGGAGGGGGATGAGCATCTTAAGGTCTCATGACCTTTGCTCTGTGCTCCTCGACCGCAAATCCTGGCTGTGAAATACGTTGAAGGCGATTTCTGTCCCAACCACGGGGCACTCACATGACTCCAGGAATAGCCAGCTCTCATGGAGACGGGTCCCCCAGGGGCTCAGGGGCAGGGTTGGCATCACCCCAGGGGAGCAAGAGCACCGCCCACCATCGGCCTTCCGCTCACTCAGCAACTCCCCTTCCACCTCTTTTTTTTTTCTTAAGATTTTATTTATTCATGAGAGACCCAGGGACAGAGACAGAGACAACAGGCAGAGGGAGAAGCAGGGTCCCTGCGGGGAGCCCGATGACCCCAGGACCCCGGGGTCACAGGCAGATGCTCAACCATGAGCCCCCCAGCGCCCCTCCCCTCCCACTTCTAACCTTTTATCACTAGCCGGTAATTTTACTCCTTTTGGTTTTCCATGTGTGTATGTGTACGTTCTGCTGCCCGGGGCTTGGAAGCCGTGAGTTCACTTTCTCACGACCCCTGCTTCCTCGTGGCCTCTTCGTGTGTGTCCTTTCCAATTCCATCCTACCTAGGAATTGCCCGAGTCTAGCAACTTCAGGGAGCTGGATGGCGAGAGACTCCGCTAGCTGGGCTTTGGACAAAGATTTCAAGAGAGAGAAGCAAGTCAAAGCATCCCTTGGACAGAAAAATACATGAAGAGGTTGCTGTGGCAGGAGGGAGGCTGATTTGCCAGAGCCGGAGAGCAGGTTAGAGACGGCCTAGAGGGCAATGGAGTGCGTAGAGGAGAGTGGCACTGATTATAGCGGGTTTGAAAATAAGGATCTATGGAGGGCTTTTGAGCAAAGCTCTCATCTGGCCTCTTCATTTTCCCTGCAGCCAAGTCGGCTTCAGTTGAAGCCTTGTTTTGCTTTAACCCAGCAGCCACATGGCTGCTGTTTTCAATCTCTCTCCACGTGCTCCGGCCTGCCAGTCCTGGGTGAATAATGTTGCGCTGGAGATCAGAGGTAAGGAGCAACCCTCACCTCTGAGACATGCCACATGCAGTTGTCTACGCAGAGAGCATAGCAGTTCTCAGCCCTGTCAGACTCAGTGTCCCCCATTTAAGATGTGTCCCTGTAAGTCTCCCTTTGCTATTTTGAAATAAAAATGTTGGGATGCCTGGGTGGCTCAGTGATTGAGTGCCTGCCTTTGGCCCAGGACGTGATCCTGGAGACTCAGGATCGAGTCCCACGTCAGGCTCCCCGCATGGAGCCTGCTTCTTCCTCTGCCTGTGTCTCTGCCTCTCTCTCTCTGTCTCTCATGATTAAATAAATAAAATCTTAAAAAACAAAAAGAAAGAAAAATGTATATATGGTAGGATGGACCTATATATATATCCAATTGTATGGGATGAATTGTTACCCCTCCCACCCACCCCCACTCCCTGCCCAAATGCATATGACCAAGTCCTAACCCTCAGCACCTCAGGCTGGAGATAAGGTCTTTAAAGAGGTAATTAAGTTAAAATGAGTTTGTAAGAGTGGGCCCTAATTATGACTGGTGTCCTTATAAGAAGAGGAAATTCAGACAGAGACACAGAGAGAAGACAATGTGCACACCCAGGGAGAAGATGGCCAGCGATAAAGCCAAGGACAGAGGCCTGGAACAGATCCTTCCCTCACAGCCCTGGAAAAAAACAACCCTGCTAACACCTTGATCTCAGACTTCCAGCCTCCAGGACTCTGAGAAAATAAATCTCTGCTGTTAAAGCCACAGAGTCAGTGGTACTTTGTTACAACGGCCCTAGCAAACTAACACGACACGTGCAATGGCTTCCTTGTGGTATGATGAAGAAATAAAGGGAAGGGAATCTATATACAATATGTGTTTCCATGTGGAAGTGCTCAAGCACGACTGGGCCGAGAGACACATTTACACCAATACCGTGCACGCAGCAGCTAGAAGTCACTACAGGGTGACAGCGCAGATGCCGGCCGGCACAGACAGTGCACGGTATTCGCAACTCAAATACCAAATCTCAAGCGACTTTACCCCTGTTGCATGATTTTCTCCAAGAGTGAAAAACTTGGTGAAGTTCCAAACAAAACAAAGAACAATTTCCCTCGGATTACGTTCCTGGAAAATTCAACAATTGCTTATTTGTATTTCATTTGTAACACAGGAACGGGTTTTAGATATGCATAAATACAGTTTTCATCCATGTGCATATCCCGTGGCACGTTTGAAAAGTCACAGACAGTTCTTCGTTTTTCTGTAGGTGTTGCAGGATGTCAGGATGTCTAGCTCGCTGGCCTACATCCCTATCACCAGGTGGGCATTCGGGCATCATGACCACCCAAACTTGCATGCAAAATATTACCTAAAGGGTGGTACCATCTTTGCTGAGAACCAGCGAGATACATGAAAATGAAGGGTATAATTTCTGGCAATTTTCTGAGGTTGGGCCAGCTGCACCCCACTGGCTGTCACTCCTGCCTGGAGGCTGAGAGCCGAGGACTCAGTCACAGGGGGGACCAGGCAGCGGCCAAGTCAAGCAGGCTGCGCATCTTCTCCACCGGCGTTGCTGAAAGCCTCAACCTTGACCCTGCTCTTAAACCTCTTGTGTTAAAAGGCTCTTGTGTTTACTTGAACTTCAGAGGCTCCTTCGGAGGTACTCCAGGCTTGGTGGAGTCGGGCAGCTGTGGGCGTGCCCTTCTCTGTGTGCATGTTTCCTGTGCATATGGTGTGGCTCTGGGGCCAGGGCAGGGCCGAGGCACCTATGTGACTGCAGAGGCATCAGGGGCTGGAGCACAGCCCCAGAGAATCGTCCTGCCCAGTCCTACCGCTCATTTCCCTGCTCCTGTTTTCCCCACCATCCACTGTTCGTTGTTGCAAAAAAAAAAAAAAAAAAAAAAAAAAAAAAAAGAAAAGAAAAATCACAGGAGCCAGCAAGTTGGTTCCACCGGAGAGCCAGGACTTCTAATCATACCCCGGGCCCTTGGCGAGGGGCCAGTCCTTGTACTCTGCTCCGCCTGTCGCCCGAGCACATCTCCAGGCCTTTGCTCTCAGCTTCTTCCACCTTGATGTCTTCTGCTCCAGGCAGACTTTGATGCGTTTTGTTGAGACAGTTGCCATCACCGCCCAAAAGAACTTTCATTCTTTTCATCTTCTTTTCCTCTTGCACAACGGGAAGAAAAGCCTAAAGCCCCTTCCCGACCCCCTCCCTGCTTCATTGGCCCAGCAGCTCTTGGGTCTGCCTCTTAACTGCCTTCGCCCTGGCCTTCACCTGCAGCTGTGCTGCAGGGCTTAGAACCCTTTGGTGCAAGCAGTAGATTCTGAGGGGAAGGCACCTCAGCCAGAAAGGGCATTTTACTCTAAGGGGTCAGGGCCATCCCCAGAATTGCAGTAATAGGAGTAGGATGGATCTCAGAAAAGGACTTGCAAAACCATCAGCACTCTCTCCACCCTTCTGTGCGGCTCCTCCCTGCCTCATTTTGTCTTTTCTGCAGACCAGCTCCCTGTGGATTCCTGTCACCAGGGTAGAACCCCAGTCCCAGGACAGAGAACCCAACTGGCCCCTGGATCAGGCCCAGTCGCCTGGCCCACTTCAGCTAAAATGGCTTCACCGAGACAAGATTAGCCCTTCTGCCTCAAAACATTCAACCACAGTAATGAGAGAAACAACAGGTACTGAACATAGGTATCAGGTCGTGTGGGACAAGGGTCCCCAAAGGCAAGACATAGTACCGATGAGTACATGGAGAGACAGAGAGAGAGAACTGGAGAGAGAGAGAGGTCACTGGAGGATCTTCTTGAGTCTTCAGCTGAGTACTGATGAGCACATGTCTGTCGAGAAACTACTAGAATCCAGGAAAAGACCCACATAAAAGGAGCAGAGGAAGCACACCTATGATCTACAGGATGCCTGCAATAGTTTGTTCCACCAGCCGGACTGGTGAGTCTCAGGATTCACCCGGGGTGGAGTAGAGGCCTCAAGAGCCTCCCGTCAGGGATGCGGAGCATGCAGTCCTCAGGCCGCTCTGGTTCTGCCTACTAAGATTGCAAGCAAACTCCGAGGGACCCCCAGCTGCCCCCGAATGACTTAACCGGGTTCCACATGGCTCGGGAGCATTTCTGGGAGTGCTCAGACTGTACAGAAATACCCAGCGCCCAACAAGGTATCATCGCAACATCCAATCAACCCTGTGGCCGGAGGGAAGGACACAGAAAACTAAGGGCAAGGACTGCTCTTCTGTCTTGCAAATGCGACAAATGTCACAGTCCCCTCCTTTTCCAGCTTGGGGCTATTATCACTTTCTTCTTTGCACACCGACAGGGGTTTGCTCTATTACAACCGCATCCCTTCCCACCCTTACGGGCACCCGCGTCCCTAAGTGAGAACACCACACAGAGGGGGAACCAGGGAAATTTCTGCAGCGCTTCCCCACGGAGCCCGGTGTCTTTCTCCAGCTGTCCTTTGCCCCCCTGTCCTTCTCCCGGTCTCCGTCTCCGCAGCAGGTCCTCACCACCACCTGTCCTTCCCTCTGCGGGGCCGCTTCCCAGAATGCGGAACGCACGGCCAGCTTTGGGGTGAAAAAAAACCTTGCTTCTTTGATTTCTTTGAACTGGCAGCTGTTAGGGCGTCGCGCGTCCTTCTCAAAGTCGGGGTGCGCCTCACCCACCCCCCCAGCTCCCGGGGCAGCGCAGTGGCTGTGGCTCTGCGGGGTGGGGGGTGAGGGTGGGGGGGCCCGTCCTGCTCCGCGTGCCCGGAGCACCCCCCCCCCATCCCGGGCAGGCGGCGCGGCAACTCGGGCTGCACCTGTGCAGACGGCAGGCACCTGCCACACCCGCACTTCTCCTGCGGGTGAGCTCGCCTTCTGGCGCGCCGCGGGCCAGCTGAGCTCCCGGGTGCCGGTGCAGGGAGCGCGAGGAAGCCGCCCAAGGCAGGGGGCGAGCAGGAGACCACGCGGTGGGAGAAGGGCCCAGGGTCGGACGGGGAGGGGAGGGGAGGGAAGGGGAGGGGAGGGGGCGCGCGGAGGCCGCCCCCCGCAGGAGCGCAGCGGGGCCGCGATGAGCGAGGCGGGCCGGGTGTGCTCGGGCTACTACAGCCTCAACCGCACCTTCGTGGAGCCCTTCGAGTGCCCCCGAAGCGGCGAGGGCGCCGCCCTCCGCTACTGCTGCGGCTTCGCAGACCTCAAGTACTGCTGCGGGGAGCCGGGCAGCTACTTCCCCTACAAGCACGGCTACATGTGGAGCCTCAGGTGCGCAGGCGGCGGGCCCGGGATGGAGAGGGGGGATGCTCCGGGGGGTGGTGGTGGTGCAGGCTCGGCTCCCTGGGGAGGGGGGGCGGCTGAGGGACCCGCCCGGTGCTGCACCCCCCGCCCCCCCATCCCCGGCCCGGCGGAGGGACCCCCCGAGGCTGTGCGCCCTGGGCGCTGGGGTGCGCGGTGCGGGGTGCGGGGGGCAGGCGCGCACAGCTCTCGCTCTTTTGCATTTGTTCGGGCATTTGGTGCATTTGAATACAAAGGGGGAGACAGACACTTGGTGTGGGGGGGGGCGCCTTCTTAGGTATTCACCGAAGACCGGAGTGTTTAAAGGGTTTAAAGTCTCCTGGAGTGTGCGGAGGAATCAAAAAGAGGCGTGCGCGCGCGTAGAGCGACTGGACTCCCCAAATTTGCTCTTTTCAGATGACCCTGAACCGAATTTGATGGATCACAGGCAGAGGGAAAGTTTTACTTGCTGTGATTGATACCCGCTCCTTAGAACCTTTACAGGACACCCCTTGATTAACACGTGGGCCACTTGGCCCCTGGAGCCAAGACAGACTTTCTTTCTTTTTTTCTTTTTAAGATTTTGTTTATTTATTCATGAGAGACAGAGAGAGAGGCAGAGGGAGAAGCAGGCTCCATCCAGGGAGCCCGATGCAGGACTTGATCTGGGGTCCCCAGGATCACACCACACCCTGGGCCCAAGGCAGGCGCTAAACCGCTGAGCCACCGACGGACCCCAGACAGGAGACTTTCTAAGGTGGAGCCTTCCTTGCCTCTTTTTCCTATGATGGCAATTTTACTTAGTCCACCTACTATTGATGTAGGTATTTTCACTGTGAAATGCTCCCACCACCACCCCCCCCCCGCCCCTTTCTACTCCAGAAGATTGCAACCTCTGAACTCCATCCTTTGGTTTTTGCCTGGATAATGAACGGGAAAGAACTCCAAACCCACCTTCATTGGTTTCTCACAAACCAATGAGCTGATGATGCCCGACAAGAGAGAGACGCTGCTAGCAAGGAGAAGAGTGTTATTTCTCTAATCCTCTAGCATGATCCAGAATTTGTCACACTTGTCCAGTCTCCAACGGCTGACTGTAACTGTTACTTCTGGAGGCAATGAAATGATTTTTTTTTTTTTTAAATACTGTGAGTTTCAAAAACTCCTCCAAAGGAGTGTTGCTAACCAGTCAGTTCAGGTGACAACGTTGTATTGTGGCCAGAGTGGGGCAAAATCTCAGAAAATAGTGGTGGCTTATCCCTCTCATCTGGAGAAGTAATCAGTATTGCATATCATTTGGCCTTTTGGAAAATAGCACTTTTGGAAGCCAGCTCTGAGTCTTTGGAGGTGTTAATAATGAGGGCAGCACCTCCAACAGAGACTGGCAACTCTTAAGTCAAACTCAGAAAAGTGCCTGGGATTCTCAGACCCTTGAATAGTTCCAAAGTGACAGGCAGCAGAGGATAGGTTTATGAGGGCACAGAGAACGACTAGCTAGTTGGGGTCTTCACTCAGCCTGGACAACACAGACAGGAGAGCTCAGCTCCTGGGAGACATAAAAACCATCTCAACTGATGGCATCTGTTGGCCATGTTAAACCTGGGGATCCTGTGAGTTACTGAGCGCTGGGAACGCACTGGGGAAGTAAAAATTCAGAGCTTCATTTCCCTCTTATTCTTTGCTCTCCACCCAAATTTAAAATAGTCCCCATGACGGAAATATTCCTAAAGCCACTAACATTTGTTCTGAGATTATGCAGCTGCTGGAGAAAGGCGGGGCGCAGCTACTACCAGGTAAGCGAAGTTGCTAAGGCGGGGAAAGGTAACATGAATGTGGTTGCAGCTTCAGAGCCCAGGATGCTGCGAGGATGGGATCATCTGGCCTGTTCTGCATTCCCCACCACCACCACCACCACCATCCTCCCCCACAGCATCCTTTCTTCTCTTACAAATAAGTCCCTGACCTCTCAGGGCTTCCTTTGGCAACCTGCTTTGAGGACCTAGGAAAATAATACCTATTGCACAGGGCAACACATGAGGTCAGTAAGTATTTCCCAAAATGAATATTTTAGGAGATGTATCTAGAGTTTTGTGCGCACAAAGCAGCATTTCCAACGTAGTGGAACTGTGACTCTAACTGTCCAAGATTATGCAGGACCTTCTTTCCTTATAATAGAAAGCAGCAAAAAAAAAAAAAAAAAAGAAAAAAAAAAGAAAGAAAGCAGCAACAGCATGCTTTGCTTTTTCCTTCAAATCATGTGGCTGGTTTTTCAACTGTGCACATTGAAAGCTCCCAATATGCGTGTTGAATTTAATTAAGTTGACTTTTAAATTGACTAAATTACTTTTTTTACTTTGAAGATTTTTTTTTTTTTAATAACCTGTTCTCATTTCAGGAATCTTCCTAGATGTGCGGCAGCCTAGCTGTCTTAGGCAGCATTAACTTAATGTTAATTAAGTGGATTATGTTCCCCTGTGTCTGTGCGTAGTCCTAACGTTCCCAGATGCACATACTCTACAAAAGTCAGCTTTGGTGCAAACTAACATGAAAGCGGAGTTGCCGGAGCCAGGGAGTCTACCCCTTGGACTCAGAGTGCACAAGCGAGGGCGAAGTCCAATTTAGATATAAAACTACATACTGACTCTAACCACAAAATTATCCAGTCTTCAGTAGGGGCCGACATGAATATAGCAGACACACGTGTCTTTGGATGTCTGACTCCAAGTCTGTGGCCAAGGAGGCCATCTCTAAATGGCAGAAGGGCTTTATCTCCTAAAATCAAAGTAAATGGAATAAGCTTAGCGGCTCGCTTTTGATTTTGTTCTCCTTCTTCCCAGAGCCCTAACACACGTAGCATCCCTGGTCAGAGTCTCCCCTCCCTCCTTCCCTGGGTACATCTCAAACTTGTCAGGGGCACTGCACTATGGGCAAGTCAACAGAACTATGTGCTCTTGAGCAGCTTAAAATCTCTCTCTACATGTTTACATACATTGGAAAGCAAAATAATAAGGAAAGCTTATTAGTTTTTCGAGATAATTTTTTTCCCAAGATCCTTTTCCTATTTAAAAGTATCAAGTTCACAGGCTTATGTAAACTGTGTTACCTCTCAAACGATTAGTCTTAGATAACTGCTTGGAAGGAATTATTACAAAGTTAATGCGGAGAAAAGAGTATCAGATATCCCCCCCCCCTTTTTTTTGGAGAAAAGCCCAAGGGTTTCTTCCTTGGCACTAGAGGCCTTTGGTATTATGCTCTTTTAGAAAGGAAAAACCCAGATAAACCTGGACTTTATATACATTTCATAAGTACTGCTTCCCTTTCATTAAACCTTCTTCTCTTTTGGAAGAGCTGTGGCTTCGTGTATTGGTAGGTGCCCTCTTCCATACACGTCTCCAAAAGAAAAGTTCTACATCTGCATTGCTACTTTTGTCCCAGAGAGTATTTTGCTAATTCCCCTTTTGTTGGTGAACACGATGTTTGCTTCTAACATATACTGACAGAGGTTCCTTTGCGGTATTTAGAGAATCATGTGGCCATCCACCTGCCATCTGAGCTCGCATGATATTCTATTACTAACGTTACCATGTAAATGTATTGAGAAAATGTAAGAACCTGCGGAAGGCAGGAGGTGAGCTTTAGATTCCAATCAGAGACCGTTTGTACTAACATATAATTTGGCTAGGAGTGCCTGGAGCAAGAATGAACTACATTCAAACCTGCCCTCTAGGGGGTGTGTGCAAACCATTTTGTGCGACAGTGAGGATGTTCTTCTTGTCTCCTCCAGCATCGGTGCCCTGGTTGGACTGGGAACTGCTGCCCTTGTTCTACTTGCCTTTGTCATCAGCGTCTGTGTCCTGTGCTACTTATTTCTGTCTACAAAGCCTCAAAGGTTAGACAGCGGCCTCCAGCTTCAGCAACTAGAGGCATCTTCCACTCGAGAAGGTAATCCGTGTCTGTAATTCGTAGCCAACTCCCTGCATGCGATTCAAAATGATCACCCATCCCTGGGTGACACATCAGACCGTTGACAAGGAACGCTTTTCAAAAACTCGGTATGTTAGGCGCCTTTTAAAAGATTCACATGAAATCAGGCGTTAACGGTGAAAACCCTTCGAGAAATTGGGCCAGAGGACAAAAGAGTGGCAGGACGTAGATGTTCTCATGAAAACCAACACATGGATCCAGCAGATCCACTCTATTATATTTAAGTCTCTTTCCGTTTTGAAGGTTTTTATCCTCTTAGAGTTAAAAAAAAATTAACTTTGTTTTTGATAGAGCCAAAGAAGTTGAATAGATGAGCAAAATCTCTGGTGGTTAATTCTCAGGGTTGCATCGCTCAAGATGGGCCAGTCAGTGATCAGTTGGGCTTTCCCCTGAGCGTTTGAGGGGTGCAATATTCAGGGGAGGCCCATAAAATACTGCAGAGGCCCACAGAAGGAATAAAAGCAGAGGAAAAGTCAATAGAAGACAGTGTTTGAATGGATTACACACTAGTGAAGATACACACATGCGTGTGTGTTTGTGCGCTTGTGTGGAGAGTGCCTATAGAGTTAGAAAGAAATTTTTATGTACAGTTTGTGGAACTGGGTCTCATCATCTCAATTACAAAGTGTCACACAAATGCTAACCATTAGCATGCGAAATTCAATCAGAAAGAATTGTGACTTTTGTGAATATAAATTTCTCTTGGTGTATTAATTAAAAAGTAGTAATCAAACATTTTGAGATACATACTTAAAGTGTATTTTAATAGAAATTTAGGATGTAGGGATGCCTGGGTGGCTCAGTGGTTGAGTATCTGCCTTTGACTGAGGGCTTGATCCCGGGAGCCTGCTTCTGCCTCTACCTCTTTCTCTGTGTCTCTCATGAATAAATAAAAATATTTTTTAAAATGTAGGATCTATATATTTAGAACAAGATACAAGTGCTCACCAACTTCTACTTAAAAAGGAACTGAAAAGTTTACTTTAAAAAGTTTTGGAAAGTCACCTGCTCAGATGCCCTCCTTGGGCTGAATCCTGAAACTTCTATTTATGGAGTAGATGCTCTGTGACCTTATCAAATACACTGTGACTGAATGATTGCATTGGCTCTACTTTCCTTTTCTGCAGAGGAGATCTCTCTCAGAGGGTGTCCTGCATCACAGAGCAAGAGGCCAGGGTCCCTTGGCGGATCTTTTTTTGAAGCGCTGTTTGGAACTGTGCGGCTGAATGGACAGGTTGTTCATTGAAGTGAGTCCAGTAGCTTAGATCCTGTTTCTCCACTGGCGAAATGCAGCACTGGATTGGTGATCACCAAAGAATTAGATCATAAAATCAATTTTTGTCTCAAGATAATTTAATGTAGAAATTCTTGAATTTTGCTATGCCTAAGAATCACCTAGGGAACTCCAGACTCTGCATTTTATTTTATTTTTAAAGATTTTTATTTATTTATTCATGAGAGATACACAGAGAGAGGCAGAGACACAGGCAGAGGGAGAAGCAGGCTCCCTGCAGGAGGATGTACTGAGCCACCCAGGCATCCCCAGACTCTGCATTTTAAAACAAATAGCTCCCCTTCCCAGCTAACCCCTTGCTCCCCTGCTGTCTGCTGTCCACAAAGCAGGAAAAGTGAGGCTGCTAAAACCCAAGCCAGGTCTTGTCAGTTCTCTGCTAAAAATAAAAAACAAAAAACAAAAAACAAAACAAAACAAAACCTTAATCACTTCCCATCCATCTTGTTAGATACTGAAGCCTTACCTGGGACCTATCAGGGCTTCTGCAGTTTGCCCTCTCCACCCACATTCCTCTCATCTCCTGTGTGGAGGAGACACATTGGCCTCTTTGCTGTCCCTTGAAACTCCTCTGCTGCAGGGCCTTTGCATGTGCTGCCACCCTTGTCCAGAAGGCCTTTCCCTGAGATATCCATGTGACTTGCACTGCCTTTCACATCTTTACTAAAAGGTCACATTCCTAGGGAGTTCTTCCCTGGTCACCCTGTCTGGCTTTTTAGCTCCCCTTCATTATTTCACACACCCTTCCCGTTCTATTTTTCTCCTAAGCGGTCAGCACTACTATACTATATATTTTAGCTATCTACTGTCTAACTTTTCTCCACTCCCACTGGAGAGTACGTTCCAAGAAAGTAATAATTTTCATCTTGTTTCCTTACGACTGTATCGCTATTGCCTAGAACACTTAACGATGTTTGTTGAATGAAGTAAATGATCAATTTATAGTAGATGATCAAAGGGACATCTTTATTGTGACCTATAGAGTCGTCAAACAGTCGTTGAATGTCTCCTGTGTGCAGTGCGTTGTGCTAAGTAGAAGTTGGCTGTTTTTCCTGATTTATCTCAGGGACTGCTCCAGAATGTTATTTCATGTTGTTATTTCATGTTATTTCATGTTGGCTCTGAGAACCCAGTGACAGAATTAGTTGGCTTGTTGATTCAAGTCTTGTCCTCTTATTGCTGTTTAGATAAGGAGATCCATTAATGCCCTTCTGAGGTAGTTAGAAGGAGTTGCTTCCTTGCATCAAAATGTTTCCTCTCAAAAACATTGTGTGCTGTTGACAAGGCAGGGTTTTATATGATCACCACCTTCCTGCTGCTTTCAAATGAAGTGATTTGGGTTCTTTGGGTTGGTTTTAACCAAATCAGACATGGTGGGGAGCCCAAAACAAAATAGGCAGTCCACATGTTACTGAGACAGGAAAAGAAGATGGTTTATATTTGAAAGTGATCCTTTAAAGTGCAAACATTGTGGTGCTGCTGTGAAATATGCATATGCTCTGTTCCACCTAGGAATAGATTCCCGTGTCCTAGCTATTAAAATAAAAAGTCCTTATTCCACTTAAAGAATGCCTTCAAGGTCAAGGACATAATGAAATGTTTGCAGAAGAGCAAGCAAGTGAATATTACATCAGAGGAAACTGGTATTTTCTGTTACGACTCTCTTCTTTCAAAGTGACCTATTCCTAAGAGTCGACCTCCCATTATTTTAGATTTTTATAAAATTTTTATAATTGAGACTGTTGTCATTACAGGCAATTTGAATGGCTTGGAGGGGAAAAATGTTTTTGTGTGCATTCTAAAACTGACTTAGGGTGGGCAACCCTCTCGGGTCCCCTCTGTCTTCGAAGCTTTGTACTATCACTTTACTATGTCTCAGTAAACCTTGCTTGGAGTGTCTGGGGGGCTCAGTTGATTAAGCATCTGCTTTAGGCTCTAGTCATGCTCTCAGGGTCCTGGGACTGAGCCCCACCTTGGGCTCAGCAGGGAGTCTGCTTCTCCTTCAGCCCCTCCTTCTACTCGTGCTCAAGTGCGTGCTCTCTCTCTCTCTCTCTCTCTCAAATAAATAAATCTTTTTAAAAAAAGAATAAAACCCAATAAAGATACACAAAGGAAAACTTGGCAAAACTGTCTATTAAACTATTCTAGACTTAGACTATTGTCACTTATAGAAACACCAAAGTGCAGTGCCCTAAGTCAGTTTTATTTTTTTTAATTTTAAAAAAGATTTTTTTATTTGTTTGACAGAGAGCAAGAGAAGCAAAAGCAGGGGAGCGGCAGGGGGAGAGGGAGAAGCAGACTCCCTGCTGTGCAGGGAGCCCCTTCCGACCACATGGGGCATTGGAAATGTGCATAACTCAAAACACGGAAAGAGGGAAGAAAATGATGATGGGACACAATTTAAAGGGTAATTAATTTCTTGGTGACAGTACCTGTCCACAAAGTGTACCCTGGATGTAGCCCGATGAAACACTGCAGTCACTGCCAGTGATCTGATGTTTTCGGGATCAATTCAAAATGTATAAAAGCTTAAATTGTATACATCAGAAAGAAAGGGTGCCTGGGTGGCTCAGCCGGTTAAGTGTCTGCCTTCGGCTCAGGTCATGATCTCAGCTTTAAATTATTTGAAGTTCCCCTTTTATGTTTACCCTTTTCCCATCTTATTTTTAAAATTTACGTCATTTTTTTTCCATTTGGCTGAATGTGAAGGCTTGTCTTTAATAATAACATATTTTCCTCCTCACATCTGAAGAAGATTGGAGCTCCAGGAAGCCTAAGCACAACCACCCTGTGGTTCTGACACGCTGGGGGAGTGTGTGTGGGGGGGGGGGGAGGGGAGTGGTGAAGGCCTAAGGACAGGGCTTGTTGGAAGCAGAGTTTGGGATGGAAATTGAAAGGACAGTTATTAGTAGAGCTGCTTGGCACAAAGAGAACAATATAGCTGTAGAGAGGTAGTAGAAACTCCAAGCCTGTATCTACCTGGTGGTCTCTCTTGTAAAGGCAGGCGATCTAAATGAGAGAGAGCAAGCAAATCCTCAGTAAGGTGTGGCTGCCTAGGAGAAAAATAGAAATTACCTATAGAATCCTGAGAAAGCACATCTGAGGATCATGCAATTGTTTCTTCTGCCCGTGAGCACCAACATGACTCGGCCTGGCTCAGAATGGTCTGCTCTGTTTCTTCTTCTTGGAAGAGTCACCCGGAAAGAAAGACCTTTCTTTCAATTCACTTTTATTGGTGGAGAATGAGACAATATGGGGAAACAAAGAAACAGGGTCTTACGTGATTGCACCGTACAGAGATGGGGGTTATGAACACCATGTTGAATTCTTTCATGGATTTTTGGTATGCATCTATACACAAGTGGATCTAACAAAATGGGAGGAGGGATGAGTCTTACGCATTTTTTCCACTGGACAATATTGACATCTTTGTTTGCCAATAAGTAAATGCCTTTGTCATAGAATAATTCCACTTTACTGACAGAGTGCTGTGATTTTTTTTAATTCTTTTATTTTGATATGATTTCACACTTTGAGAAAAATTGCAAGAATTGCATAGAGGTTGTATACCTCTTCTTAATGTTTTGCCTCATTTTCTTTATCATTGACTTCCATTCAATGTATATTTTCTGAACCATTTGAAAATAATTTTGCAGATATTGTGCCTTTTAACCATAAATATTTCAGTATTTCCCAAGAAGAGGATTTTTTTCTTACATAGTTACAGCATGTTCATCAAAGTCAGGAAATGTAACATGGATACAGTAATATCTAATCTTCAGTTCGTATTCAGATTTTGCCAATATCCTTAATAGTGATGTTTTTCTCATCCGCATCTAGTCTAGTAATTAGTTGTCATATTTCTTTAGCCTCCTTTAATTGTCAGCCTTTCTTTGTCTTTCATGATCTCGACATTTTTGAAAAGCAAAAACCAGTTATTCTGTACAGTGTCTTTCAATTTGTCTGATATTTTCTCATGATTGGAGAGAGATAATACATTTTGACAGGAATACATGGAAATCATATTCTCAGGGCATCATAGCAGGAAGCACATAATATTGTTTTGTCCCATTAGAGGTGATACTAAGTTTGATTCGTTGGTTAAGGTTGTATTTGCTGGATTAGTATGTTGTAAAGTCACGATTGTTCCCTATTAATTACTAAGTACTTTGTGAGGAGGTACTTTGAGATGGAAAATATTCTGTTCCTTCTCAAATTTTCATCCATTCATTGATGGGTCTTGACTGGGTTTTTTGATTCAAAATTTCTCTTTCTTCTTTCTTTCTTTCTTTCTTTCTTTCTTTCTTTCTTTCTTCTTTCTTCTTTCTCTCTTGATTTTATTTATTTATTCATGAGACAGAGAGAGAGAGGCAGAGACACAGGCAGAGGGAGAAGCAGGCTCCCTGCCAGGGAGCCTGATGCGGGACTTGATCTCAGGACCCTGGGATCACAACCTGAGCCGAAGGCAGATGCTCAACCATTGAACCACCCAGGTGTCCCCATTCAAAATTTCAAAATAATTTTAGACCTATCATTACAATAGTTATAAAATAGTGACTTTCCAAGCCTCACATTCCTTTGATGTTGGTTGCTATTCTACTACAAGGAAGAGCTTTCCTTTCTCCCCTATTTATTTACCTATTCATTTATTTATTAAGATCAGTATGGACTCAGATTCTTTGTTTTAAAATATTCTATTACTGTCATTATTTATTCTAATCCTTACATTGTCTCAGATTTGGCCTGTGGGAGCCTTCTTTAAATTGGGTCCTTTGCCCTTTTGAAATGTGTCCAAAATTTTTTGAACGCTATTTTGCTGTGTTAAATTTATCAATCCATTTATTCTTAAGCTAATAATATACCTTAAAAATTATGGTAGTGATATGGTTTTAATATCTGACCAGGCAAGACTTTCTCCTTCCTCCCTTACCACTATTCTTCTTTATCAAAGTTTGTTGGCTACTCCTGTAATGTTCAGGCTTCCAAATAAATTTTTGAATCACGCCAAATTTTTAAAAATCAAGTGGTATTTTGATGGGTTTTGCACTAAGTTTACAGATAACTTTGGGATCTATTTTTCTTAATAGCCTTAACACCTCTCCAACAAAACCCTGCTCAAAACTCTTATTCAGTAGGCTGCCAAATTATTTTGTAATACCATTCTTTGTTTCAGAAAGTCTTTAAGAACTCACTGAGATCTTAGTAGAAGATGGGGTAATTTGAACTCAATGGCAGAAAAGGTTAATATGTCTCCTAAAGGGGTCTTTCTACTTAAAATCATATAATTATATAATATAATAATATTATAATTATAATCATATAATTTCCTATGACCGTTTTTGTTCCTAGAATGTAGAAGATCAAATTGCTCAGCAGAGCTACTGCCACATTTAGTATTTGTGGGTCCTCCTCAGGGCTCAGGGTTAGGCAATCTTGGCTGATGTTGGAACCAATAAACAAAACAGAAGCCGGAAAATTGTGAAAATTCATTTAAAGGATTTTAAATATCCACTAGGTTATTTTTGAGTTATGTTATTCACCAGTGGTTGGGAAAATTTAATAATGCAGAAAAGAAAAAGAAAAAGAAAGCTCATTGTGGAAAAAAATAGGATAGGAAAAACATTTCTGGAGAGAACTGCCTTCACTCATCGGTGGATGGATAAAGCAAAAGGGCGAGTCAAAGATTGTAGCTTTTACAGTAAATTTTTAAGTGTATTTATCTGAGATATCTATATATTCTTAAGGCAGGAGAAGGAGACAGGGAAAACACAATAAATCAGTAGGTCACTAGGCAAGTTTTGCCCACTTGACCATTACCTTCAGATCCAGCCTATGGGCCATATTAAACTCGAAGGGAAAACATCCTCTTGCAAATCAATCACACTTAGGGTAGATTTAAGGTTGCCTGTTTTCCCTAGGAGGAACTGTGGGATGAGTCAGATGTGTAGATTTTCCACTCAGCAATAAAGTGAGCCAGCTAATTAGGAATTAGAAGCTGCTGTAGGATGGAGAATGTGACACAGAAGCTAGGGGGATGTGGGCAGATGAGAGCAGAAAAGCTTAATTACAGTTCCGGCCAGATAGTCAAAGAGAGGAAGACCTGCAGGGGTCTCCAGCACTCTTTTGGTATTTTGAAATGGCAAGCAAGGGCAGAGTTCACAGATGAGTTATAAGATAAATGGATTCCCGAGGAATGGTTCTGAAAATGAATGCAAAATTCAACTATTATCAGAAAAAAAAAAATCTATTGGCGTACTTTGTGGAGGATACGTGCAAAGATTGTCTGAGGAATTGGATTTGAATTTTGGCAAAGGCCAAAGCTTTAATTTAAATGCCAATCTGAGAGGTATAGAATTAAAGGAAGGTTGAGATTTCTCTCTGATGACCAGACACCAAAAAAAAAAAAAAAAAAAAAAAAAAGAAAAGAAAAAAGAAAGAAAAAGAAAATGGGCCACAAGCTGTGGAAAGAACAACTAATGTCAAACCTAGTTAAGAACAGTAATGTTGGAGCCTCACAATCTGCATTCAGTAAGGAAAAGGAGGAATTAAAAAAGAAAAACCTTTAGATGTAACAAATCCCTTGGGAGCTCCATGGAATGATAGATTTATTTAAAATCCAGTCCATGTTGTAATCCTGGCGCAGAAGAAGAGGCAGCTGGTTTTTCTCTACCTTGTTGGCTAAAAAATTAGCATCTGTTTATCAAAGCAAAACGAGGAAAAGGTGAGGTTGCTCAGACTTTTCTTGCTTTCTCTTTTAAGAGGATTCCAAAGAGGTGCAGTTGGCTGGACTCTTGTTACCGCGATAGCTACTCACTGCAGTGGTTTTTCTCTATGTCCAATTACTCTGACTTACCAGAAAGGATACACGTTGAAAGCCTCTTTGGATTTTTTCTTTTTTTAATAAGTTGTGAGAAGGGAGTGAACACTAGGGGTGTTAACTTGCTAATCAAAATTCCTGCTTCCAGTGACATTGGAAGGGTGTTTCTGACAAATCTTTTCTGCTTTGTGAAGCAGATTGGTTCCATGAGGGGAACTGCCTTGCTGTCAGAAGCCAGTCTAAAAAACAAATTTGTGCCTACACTGATTAGAAGGATCCAGTAGCCAAGGAGATAAGGAGGCAGGGCTGGAGAATGGGTGTCTTTACAAGTCCCGGATGAAGAGAAACCTGTAACACTGGAGTATATTTTGCAAGCGTTGAAATCTCAGAAGGCAGTAGACAGGTTAGTTCAACTCTCTCGGTTGTTGCCAGAAAATACATAATGGAAACTGGGGCTGTCAGAACTGAGATGACTAAGAGAGAACCCCAAGCTAAGGGGTTCTTAGAGAGAACCTCTAAGTTAGGAAATAACTTCCTGAATTTATTTTTTTTTAAAATACAAAAACTATATGTGACAAGGTAGATAAAAACACCTTGGGGAGGAGGGTGGGGGGGGGTGAATGGGTGACGGGCACTGAGGTGGGGACACTTGACGGGATGAGCACTGGGTGTTATTCTGTATGTTGGTGAATTGAACACCAATAAAAAATTAATTTATTATAAAAAAACACCTTGAAAATCTTATTGAAATAACTTATGAATCTAAGTCTGTAAAAAAGCTTAGGAAACACAAAGGACTAGAATTAACCAACATTCAGTTCAGCATTTCAGAAACTCCAATAAAAGTCTTAAGTTTTAGATGTGTCAAGAAATGCTTACGTAAGATGCAAAAGCCTCCCAGATGATGTGAAGCTAATTTACACCCTCTATCCTTGATCTTTTATCTTTACCTGCTGAATACTGAAGAGGACTAACCAAACATTGCTGTGCAAATGAAAAACAAACCTAGAAATATTTTTGCTTTTCAAATGTTCCCAGAGGAAAACAGTTTCAGTGGCCCCCATAGAGAATAAATTCCACCACTGAAGTGCTTGGTAGTTAAATTTCCATCTATTAGTTTCTAAAATTCCACTCTGCAAGTGACAGTCAAGTCAAATTTATCGGTTTATTAGATTTTTCATGCCAGCTTTCCCTACTCCATTTAACAGATAATGATTGCTGACTGGGCATAGAGCTACTTACCAGGTAGAAAATGTTGTGCCTACAACAAATTAACTTCTAAAAAAAAAAAATCACATTATTATGGTGAAACATTATGATGGAATGTTGAGAAGTAGAACATGTACTTTACCACCACAGAGGTTCAGAAGTGATGAAATAAAGGCATCTTTTGAACGATTCCAGGCCCTACGCTTTAAACTTCGGATACTTTTAAGGTGAGCTCAGAGAACAGTGCCACCCATGTTGCCCAGTGCTGTGGGCAGGATCTGGGAGCTGGAGGGAGACATTGTTCTTCACCACTTGTAAATATCTTGCCCTGCGAGTGCTGAGGTCCCAAATCAACCCACCGTGGGGGTATGCTGACGGGGTCTGGAAAGCAGTCTGTACAATTACTTATAACTGAGCAAAGCCAGGCAGTATGAACACATTGAAAGATGTAAGTGGGAAACAGTAGAGGAAGGAGCTGTTTCTAATCGGGGAACCTCTTGGCCAATGGATCCCACTTCCTCTAAGGGAGGTTCAGAGCAGATTTTTTTTCTAAATGAGACTAACTGGGGAGGAAGATGGGGCTAGGAACCAACGCGCTGGGCCCTGAGGCACTCCTGAATCTAAGAGGCCTGAGAGAAGAAAAAGGGACCAACAAGAGACTGAGAAGGAGCAATGGAGAAAGAGGAGGGGAGTCAAGAAAGGGTGGTATCCTGGAGACCAAGGAAGGACAATGCTGCCAGTAGGTCAGACATGCGGACTGTGAACTGGGCTAGGGATTCAGCACCAGGAGGGCATTAGTGACAGCAGGGATTAATCTACTGCTTCTACATATTTATGTTGTTTAAATTTGGATATGTTGGTGAACTATATGATACAATAACTTTTCTTTAAGATTTTTTTGAGAGAGAGAGAAAGCCGGGGAGGGGGGTGCTGAGGAGGAAGGAGGGGGAGCCAAAGGGAGAGAATCTCAAGCAGACTCCATGCTGAGTGCTGAGCCAGGCATGGGGCTCCAGTCTAAAGATCCTGAGATCATGACCTGAGCTGAAATCAAGTCAGATGCTTAATCAACACAGCTGCCCAGGAGCGCCCTTAACTTTTCTAACAATCATTCTTGAAGAATAATCCATTTCTTTGCTATGAGGTTTGGTTTTGGTGATGAGCAAAGGTCCATATTCCTCTACCCTTATGCATTTTGGACTCATATTTACATGGAATGAGTGAATGAGATTGTGGCACAAATGTGTTTTTTTTTAAGATTTTATTTATTTATTCATGAGAGACTGAGAGAGAGAGAGAGAGAGAGAGAGAGAGAGAGGCAGAGACACAGGTGGAGGGAGAAGCAGGCTCCATGCAGGGAGCCCAACGTGGGACTCGATCCTTGGGATTCCAGGATCACGTCCTGGGCCGAAGGCAGGCGCTAAACTGCTGAGCCACAAGGGATTCCCCACAAATGTGTTTCTTTTTAAACATTACATCTAAACTGATTATGATGGCAAAGCCTTAAGAGTGTTGCAAATTATTACGATTAGCTTTAGTATAGTTTTGTTCGTTATGCACAGGGACAATCACACTTTTATTTAGCAACCCAGAAATTGTTGCCTTCTTCTCAATGTGTAATTTCCTCCATGGAAACATGGAGGCAAAAAAATAAAAAAGGTAAGCACGGAAATGAAATTCTTACTTCTGTTATCATTTCCCTAATTTCACTTTCAGAAGGAAATGCTCAAAAACAACTTTAAAACGATTCAATTCTCACTCATCAATGGAGTGTTTTCAAGACATATTTTCAATACGGCTCCAAAGTGTATTTTTTAAGCACACATTTTAAAAAGCCAAATGTTATGTCATAATTTCAAATAACTATTTCATTTGGTTTGTGTTTTGCAGGCAACCCGAACAGGAAAACCAAAGCCCCCAATTCAAACGCAGCATCAAATTCAACAATTGAAACATCCTATGAAGCTGATGATATAATTCAAGATCCAAAAATGGATACCACACAAATCAAAACTGTGTATTATTAAACAGCCTGTGTTGTAAAAGCTCACTGCAGAGATGGAGCCATACAAATAAAGAATGCATTCCAAATACAGTTCGTAATTATGCTTTTTAAAAATTCACAAAGCAAGACACAGCTGCATTTTCGATTATTCAATTAATTTATTAAAAACCTACTAAGGTTTCTGATCATGTGGAGTTTACTTTTATTTGCTAATTAAGATATTTTTGCATTACATGAAATTAGGCTAATACTTCATGAGAAATTAAAGAACTTATCAATAACAGACAAGCAAGCCTATGCCAGTGCAGAACAATGAGAAACTTGTCATATCATCAACATTTCACAATTCTTTTGATACTTAGAGGCAGTTCTTTTTATGAGATGGTACAGGATAGGGGAAATCTCAGGGGGAATGGTCTTACAAAATAGAGGTGGCAGGTTCTTAGGTCTCTTAGAGATCAACCCATGCCTTTTTTAGAGGGCTTGCTGGGCACAAAATGAATATATTGTCTTTATAAAAGCTAACATTCAGTAACATTCCCTCACAATGTGTAATCTGCATGACAAATATTTTCTGCATATCAAAGGGGTAACCCTAACAAAAATCCTACACTGATGAAGTTTCTATGGAACTTCTATAATGAAAGTTATAAAAAAAATAAATAAAGTTCTCTAGCTCCACCTAAGGCTATTGCAGTAATACCACTTAGACACCTAGAAATCAAACTATGCTTTCTGCAAATTATAATTGTCTTGAAAGATTTTTATTCCTAAGTGTGATTTCTATTACAAGAACACGGACCTTGTTTTCTAACGGAATTCACTAGGAAATAAGGATTAATTTTAAAAGCTGGCTCCGCCAACACATCTACTGTGTTGTATAAAATACCTGTAGTTGAAAGACCAGCCTTTCAAAATGTGTCAAATATGGCTTCTCTGGTAGAAGAGAAAAAAAAAAAAAAAGGAATGCCCTATTGCTTTTGGTCATGTTCAGGTTTTACAAACTTTTGACCATTTGGCTGTCAAAATTTTTACCAAGAGCTATGTTATCTC